>NC_138954.1:16952500-17370000 GCF_965226115.1 Aulonocara stuartgranti | reverse complement strand
GTGAATCTGCAGTATGATGCTCAGGAATAAAATAACCCAGTTATTTTTAACAGTTTGGTTCAAATGTTGATAACGCAGCACATTTTGACACTAATAGCAATATTTACCAGCAGATGCATATTACTTTAATTACTGTAGATACTAAAGAGAGCTGTTGTTATATTCTTAAAACATTTTATTCAGTAAAGTTTCATTATTTTGCTATCACTATGTTCAATTGGCTTTTTCTGTTTCAAAATATAAGTCTTGAAGATAAAGTATTTGCCCAAAACTAGATAAACTCCTTAGAAACTGTTTGGGGAACAACATCTGAGGTGTCCCCCCAAAGAATGATGAACAACTGTGCACGTTCCCTCAATATACAATATGTTTTTAGCTACTACTTGTAATATATCACAACCCAGTCTACTTTTATCAATAAAATGTAATGTCTCTACAAACTGGGAGTGTAGATCATTTCATTCCATGTAATTTAATCCATTATCTGTGTGTCAGAGCACCTTTGTAGACATGCCTGACGCCGCAATAGCACAAAGAATAAATTGTGGAATTTTATATATATAAATGACACAGTCAGGTAGTGAATGTGGGCATCTTGACCACATGAAGTCTTCTTTTCTGCCTACCCAGATTTAAAAAGGTCCACAGTTTTCAGTGTAAAACTCGGTCAGCAAAAATATCAGATTTGTGTGTGGACACAATGTGTAAACATAGCACAAGTTTCACATTTTGTGTGGAAAAAGCCAAAGATAGTTATCTGGTGGAAATACTGTGGCTCTTTGTAAACCCACAGCTCAGATTAGTCAGGGTCCATGAGTTGCTAAGTATAATGCAAAGTTATCCCTTATCAGTCATATGTATACAGTATATGCACAAGCTTTTTACAAATGAGGCAGCGGAGCTGAATATTTCTTTTTAAACATTTTATAGCAGTGTTTTGCTTTTAAATATTTCTCTGTTTTTCTTTTTAACATTTTATTACCAAGTGTCCTGCACTTTTTATATTTATGCCCATGAAGGAGTGACAGTTTCCAGGCTTTCCAGATTTTTTGAAACATAGATAACACAGAGATATAATAATATGATATTGAGGCTGAGCTCAAAAAAGGAAGAGAAAGAAACTGAGATAAGAAGTAGGCAGCAGCCCAGACGAACATGGCGTGGCCCTTCCTTACTGACATCCTGAGGAGGAAGCTATGTTGCTCCGGCCCCTCGGCTGCAATCCCAGAGAGACGAGCTCCTCCAACGGGTCATCGGAGTGAGCCAAATAATGCTTATTAACACTTTCCCTTCCGCTTTTCCTCCAGTTCCAACTCACTTTTGTTATTTATTTTTATATTGAACTCAATAGAGAGCAGCCTACCAAAAAGGCTTTCTGTCTGTCTAGATATCTTGGTATCTATACTATATCTATTCAGTTTTCCTGCCTTTTTTGCTCCCACCATTGTCTCTTTTCTACAGTCTGGCTCTTTTTCCACAATTTCAATCAACCTTTCCCCTTTCCCTTCCTTTCCACTCGCCACATCACTTATTCCCCACACCTGCTTGTCATGATTTTATGTGGATATCATATACCAAACAACTGCAGATATCCACCAGACATGCAGGAGAGCAAGCATAGGGAAAATCTTGCTCCCAGCTCCATAAATCACTATTCAGTCAATCAAGCTAATTGCTGCCCAAATGGCTTCTAACGAAGCTCTAATTGAATAAGGTGGCTGATGCAGTTAAGCAGCACAGTGAGTTGAACTGGAAAGAATATTTTGTAGTGTGTGTGTGTGTGTGTGTGTGTGTGTGTGTGTGTGTATGTGTGTGTGTGTGTGTGCACCAGGCCTGCTGGCACCAGACACACAGTGGTAAACGGCTCAGTTTAGCATTACAGTGGTGACTCCCCACGGGCCTGTCCTCCACTGCAGCAGCAACCTGAGGAATTGCAGGCTCTTAAAGAAAAAAGGCTGGAAAATAAAGAGTGAGACCAGAAGAGAACCAGACTGTGCCAGTAAAATATGTACTCTGCAAACACACAAAAGCAAGCAATATACACATTAATCCAGCAAGTTGTTGTGCAGTTTAAGTCATAGTTTATAGATTTCATTTTATTACATAGACACACCAGGCAGAAAGTAAGTGTTTGTCCAATCCTGTGTTGGCAAAGCACATCTGACCATGTCTGACATGGGTGTGCAACTTCTGGGGTGGGCCTCGGGTTTTTGACACCAGGACTTTGACACAAATTGTTTTGGTCTTGAGACTTGTTAGGTTCTGCATCCACAGATGCTCAAGCACATTGGGTTCTGGAGGTTGGATCCAGATTCCTTGAGCCATTCAAAAGTCGGCTTTGCAGTGTGGCATTGCACATTGTCCTTCTGCGGGCTGTCAGGACATGCAGCTTTATTTTAGGAACCATTCATGGTCTTAACCATGTTTAGGTGGGTGTTAGGCGTCAAAGTAGGACCGCATGAATGCTTGGAGCCGGTGTAATATTGCATTTTAATGAGATAATCAGTGTTATTCACTTAACTTGTCGCTGTTGTGGCTGATGAGTGTATTTCTATCTTGTTTTGAAATGTGTTCCCAGCTATCAAGGATTGGAGTCCACAGACATGTTTTCAACAAGGTGTGGTCGTCCAAGCATACGCCAAAAAACAATGGGAGAGTCACTCTTTTTTTAAAAAAAAAAAAATACCATATTGGGTAAGTATGACTGCCATGGATTGTTATTCCCCTTTCATTTTTTTCTCACATCTATTCATCCTCTATCATGGTTATCGGTTCTCTGCATGCCTGTTCAGCACAGCAGGGTTTCCCCGGGAGAACAAACCCAAACTCAAGGGTATGGAGCAGTCACACAGTCACCCCTCTCCCTCCTCCTCTCTCCCACTCTGTCTCCCACTGTGTCCCTGCCCATAAGCCCCATCAGTCTGCCTTATGACTGCATTGCTGATAAGACCAGGGGCCCCCACAGTGCCCAGCTCCTGGTGCCAGCACTTTCCTCTCATACAAAGTCAGTCCCGCTGTGTCACAGATGTTATGGGTGATCAAAAGCAGCAGCCCTCCTTAGCAAAGACCAAATACTGTAAAACAATAGGGTTTTGCTGATATGGCAGCATGTAGCAACTTTCTCACCAGAAGAGATTTCAGTTTCATTTTATCCAATAGTTCCTTTGGTTTGTGACCAAGTGTAAGCACAGTTAATTACATTCTCATGTGCCACAGCTATACTCCATGCTTAATGCTAAATGGCACTTGTTAGCATGATGCAATGCTAAACTATTATTGTTAACATGGCAAATATTATATTTGACTAAATGTGCAACAGCTGTTTTGTTCGCCAGTGTGGAGCAGAAACAAGATGCAAACAGACATTAGCATGGCACTGAAGAACTGTATCAGAGTATTTCTACTCATTGCCCAAAGGATCTGCTGTGAGAACATAACAAAACTTTCTTTAACCTGCCAGGTGTGCCCATACCCAATTCAGTCATCATCAGTGTTGGGGTCATTACTCAAAAAAAGAAACGTGTTATACATTACTCGTTACTTGTCTTAAAAGCAATATAGTATGTTACGTAATTATTTACCAGAGAAAGTAATTAGTTACACTACTCATTACATTACTTTGTCATTACTACATAAAATAACTTGCAACACACTGTCTCATAATTACCAGTTATACAATAGACCGTCAGCATCACAGCAAAACGTGTAATGCACACACCGGTCTAGGGTCTCGGGCTATAGTTCCACACACCAACACAAATCCATATCCAAAGAGGACACATACAATCTTTCTGTTAGGTTAAACACAAAGTCGAAAACACAAAGCATGAAACCAGCCCTCAGAGCAATCACCACAGTGATTCTACTGTAGAAACATGAATAAGTACAAACAGAGGCTTCTAGTCTGCTTGCACATCACTGCTTTTGTTATCTGTTGAGGATCAGGCTCAGGCTGCTGGGCTGGGTCAAGCTTAAAATCACTCTGGGTTCTTAGCTAGCTTAGCGTTAGCATGCTGTCTGTGCAGACGCTCGCAAAGAGCCAAAGTTCTGTTAGCAGTATAACTGTTTCTGACTTGGATGAAGTTTCTGTGCTCTAGTCCTTTTGGCAATAAAAACAAAAGTCATGTCCATATCTCCACTCCTGAAAAGTTCTAGACCGCTCCACCATTGTCCTCCTCCTGCACACAAGCTGTTGCAGAAGTGCCCAGGAAGAAAAAAGCATCCTTGTTCTATCTGCCCAGTGTGCAGATAACTAAAGAACTTCTTAAATGAAAGTAGCAACTGTAATGTAATTACTGAATTTACTACAGTAGCATGTTGCATTACTGAGTTACTGAAAAAAGTGATTACACCAACCAGTGGTCATGATCAACCTACCATGGATGTACAACTGCAGCAGTGCGAGAACAGCACATTCACAATGAGTGAGTGTGTATCTTGTGACTTTTATCAAGCACCAAACCCTTCTAGGCCTAACAGAGCAGGCCTATTTCCAACTGGGAACATGTGTGAAGCAGACAATCTCCTGTTATGCACTACATGCTAGGAAAGCTGTTTGGAACCAGCACTGTCTTGAGTTCATGTGCTAAAAGGTTATTGTCACCATGTTAACATGATTAAGTTTGCTTTTAGCTCAATTATGCAGCAGTTGCAGCAGTTCATCACTCAAATTCTTTTCCTTTCTCTATTTTGGATTTTTAATGAAGTTGCTTGACCTGAGACAGTGAGTAAAATCTATTTGTCTCCTTGCTGCCACAGGCCAACGCTTAAACAAGGAGGCACACGCCCTCCAGCTTCTCCAAAAGATACATACAACCCATAACTCATCCTCTCACTGATTCAGCCAATAATTCACTTAAGAGCACACCTATTGAAAGAACGTGTGTGTGTGTGTGTGTGTGTGTGTGTGTGTGTGTGTGTGTGTGTGTGTGTGTGTGTGTGTGTGTGTGTGTGTGTGTGTGTGTGTGTGTGTGTTGCTGTCTGGCACAGCTGAGTGTAGTCCCTGTTACTATTTGTCTGGACATATATAACAAGGCTCATCAATCTTCTTCAGGGACTGTTCGGAGTTTGGATTAAAAACACCTGGGTCTCGCCAGACTGACTCATGAGGTGGAAACATGCTCCTATACCCTGTCAGAAACCAAATAGTGGTCAGTTTAACACAGCCTCACACAGATGGGCACACATGGGCAGGGTAAGACTGGTGGTGTGGTGCTCTGGGAGATGTCTGAAATATTATATCTTCTTCCAGAGCAACTAATGGAAAGAATAGACAGAGAAAGACAGCATGTGAACCTCTTTGTTAAAACTCATAATAAATCTCTGGGGGGGGGGGAACTATATACCAGGAACAACCAAAACCTTTGCTCATTGATGATAAGTTGATGACTCAGTATGCATTCAGCCTCCTACTGGCTGAAAGTAGAAGAAAAACATCAAAACGCCCAGCAGTGAGAAGGATATTGGCTTGCTTTGTGGCCTGTTTGCCTTTCTTAGCTGTTCTTGGCACTCAGAGAGATTAAGTCAACTATGAAACAAGAAAGGTGAGACCTGAGGTGAGGTAGACTTTAAAGTGCACCCTTATTGAAAGACTGGTATAATCCACAAGAGGAAGGAAGAACAGGCAATCTGAGGGTGTTTCATAAATACATTCCTGTTCAAAGCTGAGGCAGTGCAGACAATAAATTTGTCTAAGTTGACATTCAAGTCTTTCCCTGAAAAGAAAAGATGATGGACAGTGTGTGTATCTGCATACGACTTTGAGTTCTTAGTCTGTGCGCATGCAATCATGGGTGTGTGGCTGACAGGGGTGCTATGACCCCGGTCAAGTCACTTGACTTCTCGGCACCTCAGCCTCCCCCAGCTGTAACAACACATCCCTGCTCTACCCGTACAGGCAGGCAGGCAGTGGGCCGGCAGTGTGTCAGGAGCCTGGCTTCAGCCCATCACATGGAGACTGACTGTTTGTGTGCATTGTAGGTGGAGGGGACCCTTCACCACAGCTCCACTCTGTGGAATTCTAATTATTCCTCTCCACCCTCACCCCCAACTGGCAACCATGCCCTGTGTAAACAAGCAGCTGGGGTCAGGGGCAAAGCAATCAGCACCACTGGGTAGCTCTTAATGGATTGCTGTGTTTGCTGACAGGTGGTTTGGTGGCACTTTGAAATCAATATGGACTCAGTAGAGGCAGGTTTTGGGATGTGTTGTAAGACCAATATGTATGTATGTTACGTGGCTCATGCTAATAACAATAACACTGTTATTGCTGTTATTGCAGGAGGTGCAGGTGGTGCAGTATTTAATAACAATATTAGACGTTAAAGTGTGATAAAAATCTTTGAATTTAATTCGCTATTTTCCACTGAGCCAAAATTTTCTCTAGTCTTGTTCTCTTATTCATCGTTATCCCTACATATGTGGATTTACATGGCTTACTTAGGTAACAGTGAATGACAAATGCATTTTCAAATGTAGGGACCACAAATTAATCAAATCTACATTTTGTGTTGATAATATGCTAATAGATGCATTTTCATCTGAATACATACCTGTAGCATTTTCCTATAAGTGAAGGTCAAAAATTTTATTGAAGTCTCTTGAGATGTAAAACGCGCAAGTGCTCGACCTATCATGGGACAAAGGGCAGTTAGCAAAGTGGAATCAAAAGCAGCCAACAGGATTCTAGAGGACAGTTAAGTTTATGGGGACCAGTGTCTACGAGAGAGAGGAGACGTGAGTTGATCTAGGTGAATCCTCAGATAAGGCTTCCACAGGAATGTATTGTGTATGTACACTCCTGAAATGTATTGTACACAGTATTGCGTTAGATGTGAGTAAAATTGTATATTTAGGTAATCGGAGGAGGATTCTTAGGAGGCGGGCTTTGGCTTCATTTAGTCCTGACAAAAGAGTCATAGGACGGTGGGTCAGCAAGTGAGTTGATGTGCTCTTCAATCCAAAGAGGAACAATAGGAAACAGAGAAATGCAGACATTAAACAAGAAAGGTTTACAGGAATATGATGGAAAGTCCTGATCACCACAGTAACGTAGCAGATGATCAGGTGTAGAATGGACTTAAGAGCTGGTCCTTAAATACTGGCTGACAGTGAGAGTTGATGATCAGTTGGTGTGACGACCAAAGAGCGGAAACTCAGGGAAACCTTCACCTGCGCAGCCCAACCAAGACTTTGGAGACTTCTGTATTGGGTCTTCATAGAGACTATGAGTCAAACATATTTGTCCCTCGAGTTTTTCCATTTCTTTGTACATTCCCTCGCATCCATTCCAATTACTTTTGTGCACAACATCTGTGAGTTCACTTCAAACACTACGGTGTAAAAGTATCCAGAAATACACAGGAGGACTCCATGATAGTGAGCATGCCAGTCACAATAGTTGTGGGCTGTGTTGATGCTACGTGTTGTTACATCTCCAGGGAGGTGTAGCTCAGGTTACAGGGTAGGTTTAACACAGGAGCATAAATCTCCTCTAACACTTGCTGTTGACCTTCTATTATACTTATGGTAACATAATACCTTGTTGTCAACATTGTAAAGTACTATTTCACTTCAGGTGACTGCTGTCAGCTCCACACCTGTGTGCAAGGAGGAGAAAAGGAGAAATCAGTCTTACTGTAAATTTTAGCAATTTGCAGCCTAACGACTCTCACTTTGATCCAAAGTAAGACCAGTGAAAATAAATGAGATGTATCGCACCAGCAAATTGTTTATTCGTTCCCCTTATTCTTCTTGGGCTTGTTTTCATTTATTATTTCACTAATAAATATCAACAGTTTGGTAACTTCATAATTTTTTTATCATCAGTGCTTCGCTTCCCTGCAAACATCTTGTGCAGCTGTAACTTGTGTATCTGTAGGTTCAGGCGCAAAGGTGAATCACTGCATTGTGTTATATGTTTAGCTTTAAGTAATGTGATAAACGTTTTAGGCCCCTTTGTTGTTGAATCCCATGTAATCCTTTCCACTTGCACAAAAAATCTGGAGAGCAAAGAGCCTGAGTTTAAAAAAAAAAATCCTGCTTTCATCCACCTGAGGTCATGGCAGTTTGTATATGTGTTCATATCATGCTTCACTTCAGGCTCACTACGGAAGGTAGCCGGAAGAGGATGTGGATATGGGTGGAGGGATAGAGTAGTCGAGCTACACACTGCAAAGGGTTGTTTGTGTGGACATTGATACGAATACCAGGAATGAGCATAGGGTGTATCTGACCCTGGGATACAAGTGCGGAGAGACGCGCTTTTAAAAGAAATAAACAAACAGGTGGTCTTGTTAACAGCTAAGATTTTTAACACCCTTTAACTATTTGTCTACCTCACTTGGATTTGAAATATTAAACTTCTATAATTATAACAATTATAATTACAGCTTACATTTATAAAATCCCCTATTGAAATGCACAAGGTGCTTAATGAGTAAAATCACAGCTTTAGGGAAAAACATGAAAATGTTTTCCATTTTCAAAGACACATAAGGAAGATTTTCTTTTTAAAATTGCAGCTCTCCTTACGCTGCTGTTAAAATTATAATGCATGGCTTTAAATGATGACGCGCATGATGCATGTTTAATTTCTGCCCATTGGTTTTTATGTGGATTAAAGGATGCTGGATGCCCTCGTAAGTGGCATTTAATTTAAAAAATAAATTAAAGTCTGCCACTTTACTAATCCTCTCTCAATCTCTAATATCATTACGTTGATAAATTCATCTTGGAGCGGGAAGAATGAATGGGCCTCTTGTGTTATTATTATTATTTCTGGCACGGAGCACCACACACACGCCTGTGTAGCACTGACTGAAGGTCTATGCCCAGATGGCAATGGTGCTACAACTTATTGTACAACAAACACAACTTTCAAGTCTCCAGCCAGCACTGGCCTCAATATGGGCTGGGACAAGGGCCAAACAATGCATTACCTCTCACCGCCTAACCTCCACCGCTTCCATTTCACATAGTTAGCCCTCCACTGAACAGGAGCATACCAATCCCCAGGTTGATTTACTGTCCGAGGGATGCTATGGGTTTCCCTGCTCCAGAGTAGCTGAGGAGCTGCTGTAGAACACAGCATGTAGACAAATAGCCTTTAACACAATGGCACAAATGAAGAATAAAAGGGAACATTCATACATTTAATTGGTTATCAAGTTTTGTATGGTTTCCACTGGATGACTAATGACTATTTGGAGTTGAAAGCCTTGGGGCCTTGAAAGCTTGGGTGTGTGGTTCTATACAGTCTGTGTTCTGACAGCTGGTAGAGGGGAAAAAAATAACTTGGCAGAAGTTTGCAATCCACAAAAAAAGTAGTCAATAACAGGAACTCAATCAAACTGCCCTGGTTTCCGGCAAGCTATGTACTCTGGACTGCCTGGTCTGACAGGGGCTGGCTTGCAGAAATACTGTTGGCAGCAGGTTGGCCCCCACCGCAGCACAGAGTGCACTCAGTTGGCTCTGTTGTGTGTGCCACACTCATTTGTACCTAATCTCAGTGAGGTTTTTGTGTTTTATGCCGTATACTGCAAAAGAAAGTCATTGTCAGAAACATATATGACTTGTCACAAGTCAATTTACTGTAACCTGATTTGAGTTATTCTGTTTGCAGGATAAACAACATGTGCTAGAAAAGGAACATTTGTGGAAACAGAAGTTTCACATAAATAGTGGTGTGAGTGTGTACAATACTGATCAGCAGAATGTCTCGAAACCATGGACGTCACGAGCTGATGCCTTTACCCCCTTGAGATGCGTTTACTGCAGCCATCTTTAATTGCTGCTGGTCTGTGGGTCTCTGCGTTTTATATTTAGGAATTGGAAAACATGTTGTGTTGGGTTGAGATCAGGTGACTGTCTTGGCAATTGAAGAATATCATATTTCTTTTCCGACTCTTGGGCTGCTTTTGCAATACGTGTTGGGTTATTATCCATTTGCACTGTGATACTCCACCCAATCAGTTTTGCAGCATTTGGCTGAATCTGAGCAGCGAGTATAGCCCTGCACATGTCAGAGTTTATCCTGCTACTTCTATCAGCATTCAAATCATCAATAAACACTAGTGACCCACTTCCTCTGGCAGCCTTTCATGCCCATGTCATTAGCATTCCCTCTACCGTGTTTAACCAATGACGCTCTAGCATCTTCTCATTGACTGGCATCTAAGATTCCAGAGATGATTTCCTTTTATACCACATCCCTGACATAATATGTCATCTGAAACAAAGCTACATATGTATACAGATATAAATACAGTCTTAAAGATTTGGTTTAAAACTTTCCATACAGTTAAGGTTAGATCCAGTGAGCATGAATCATCGTTTAGTTATGCTGCTGTAGGTCTAGGCTACTTGGGCTTACCATGATGTACTTAGCGTTTCTTATTCAGTCGCCTTTTTTTACTCACTGTGTTTATATGCCACTTTGCATTTAATCATTAGTTATTATTTGACTCTGGCTCTCTTCCACAGCATGTGGTTTGTCCTGTCTTCCTTCCCTCACCACCAACTGGTCGTGGCAGATGGCTGCCCTCCGTGAGCCTGGTTCTGCTGAGAGAAAAGGGCGATAATGTTGATGCTCACATTGTATGATTTTGTGGTACACGTTGAAAATAATGTCATAGCGAGTAAACCTCCAGAGTGACATGCAGCGTTAGCTTTCCACACTTGGATTCCACAGCACCTGTCATCACCGCTACCTTGTTTAGTCTAAGTGTCTCTGTCTATCAGCTCACCTAACACAGAAGAGGCAATGCTTTGAAAATCAGATCCAGAAGTGAGAAATAAAAGAGATGTTTACAGGAGAATTTTTAGCATTAGACAGATTTTTATTTTCGTAATAATGGCCAAAATCACAAAATCATGGCTTCAAGTGTAATCTGTCTTGAACTGGTAGGGAGCGAATAGGTACAAATACTGTGCTTAATTTGTACTTTATTGTCGTATTTATCTTTCTGACAACTTTTTACTTTCACTCCCTACATTTTTAAACAAATATCTGTGCTTTCTACTCGTTACATTTTCAAAACACCCTTGTTGCTTTAGGGTCAACGTTCACAGCGTTTATACTCGGAAGTTAAAGTGGGCCGGATGGACTGCAGGTGTCCGTATATTGTGTTTGCGGTACTTATTTATCTAGCCAGCACTACAGAAGAGGTGGAGGGAGTGATGTTTTTTAAGTGGTAGGTAATTTAAAATTCAACATTTCTATCAGACTGAAAACTGTTTGTGTGCAGTTTGTCGCATAGTGTGTTGCTAGCTAAAGGTCTAGCTGCTGTATTTAACAGGAAGAGAAAAGAGTGCGACATAACTAAAGTGAGAGATGGAGAAAGATGTAGGAACACAGACAGGACAGGAAAGGAAGAAGAGAGGTTTGATTTAAAGGTAAGGTCTGCTCATTGACACCTGATAAACTCCAAATTTAAAGCTAAATAAACTAACACAAACTAAGCTGCGCTAACTTTGTGTTATTCAAATGTTGCATGAAAATACTGGGTAGCTTTGTCCAGGATAAACAGGTTAGCTTGCATTAATGTGGTGAGTTCACAGTAAAGCACTGTGTTGGATTGGTGCACGGTGCCTGTGGTGCTCATGACCAGAGGTAGGTTACATCAAGTGTAGCAGAGATGAATTTGGGTTTAAGCTGATGATGCTTAGATTAATTCACTGAATTCCAACTTTACACTGTGTAGTGTAAATACACAAGACAGTACAAACAGTATAGTGCCAGTGTAGGATAGACGTCAGCCATTATAGCTTGTGAAACTACTTGAATTCAGTTGTGTAAATCCACAAAGAGCAGCATCTTAGCGTTTTCCGACCTGCTGAATCTCAGGTTATAGGTTATAGGTGTGGAGGCAAGTCACCCTCTATAACATAGCCAACAGAAAATAGTTGTTTTTTTTATTCTCTTTCACTGCTTTTGTCCTACATAACAGATTCAAGTGCAGTCATTAGAATTAGAATATAAATTTGAACATTTTTTCTTTTCATGTACTAATATTATTTTATTGTTATATTCATATAACCAAAGGGTTGCTTTGTACAAAAATTGTTAGAAGAATTGTCCTTCAAGGAGCTACTTTGTGCTTTCTTACTTTTTCACTTTTACTTGAGTAAAAGTTAATTCAGTACCTATGGTATTTTTTAACCTAGGTATTTCTATTTCTACTTAAGTAAAGAAAGTCTGTACTTTTGACACCTTTGTTCAAAGCAGCTTACTGATGACCCATCAGGAATGAGTCACAGCCTATTTTGTATCTTTAATCAAGCTCCTGTAGTTATTTACGCCTGCTTATGAGATGTCATGTAGGCGCCACCCTCTGGCAGGAAGCCTCATCTACACTTAAGAAAAAATTAACATTATCCAGCGTTATCAGTCCTCTTTAAAGTTTGTGTCTTCTCCTGTCCTGTTTGGCAAAAAAAACAAAAAAAACAAAAAAACATAATCATTGCCAGATCAGAAAACATTTGGGGTGGAGTTTTATCACATATGCCTCACACCACCACCTCCCGCATGTGCAGACCACCACAGTCTATCTGTACACTTTCTCACACTCTCTATTGCCCTACCCCATGTTTAGAGCCATGGCTTCAGACTAATTGAATAAGCAGCGACCCTGTGGACCGCCTCTCTGAGGGATTAGGATATGATCTCAAAAGAGCGCTCCTCTGAGGGCAAACATAGCCAATCTAGAGCCATTTCATGCTCTGGGCTCCAGCATATGAGAGGTCGGCATGGAGGCCCACACACACACCAGAGAAAAGTCATTCATGGGGTCTCAAATCAAACATGTTTTAAATTCTGGTCTTTCTCTTATGAAGCACAGATGTTCTTTATCTTTCTGTCAACCTCCCAAAATAATGGCAACTCTATTAAAAGTCAAAAACTACTCTGGCACTTAAATTCATCGCGTTCATATAGCACTAATTGTATTATAAAGAATTACAAAGGTAATATGTTTTGACACTTTTATTGATCAAGTGTTTGTGATGGCCTGCCTGAATTTCAGATGTCTGGATTTTTAAATCACTGCTGTCACACTTTTGCCTGCGTGCCATTCATCAAATTAACTGTATGAATCTTCTAATGACGCTTGCTTCAATTACAGTGATTAACGTTAGCTCTGTGGAGTGGTTCTCACACGTAACGTTGGCTACAAATCCTCCGATCCACCACTTTATTTTTGAGAAAATGCTGCAGTCTGCGAGCATTCACCTTGAGCAGCATTTCTGTGAGCTTAAGGGTTCAGAGGAAGCGAAGTCAAATAGTGTGGGTTTTATTACATGCCTCAGCAATCCAGGAAAGGGGAAGCACATGTCTCAGTGAAATATGATCAAATTTAGATTATCTGTGGATATTTTTGCCCCATTTTAACCTCTCACATAAAATGAATCATATAAAAGTCTACCCTAATTCTGTGTGCATTATTTGTTACATGGAGCGTCTTCTTTTCCCCGTGGGCAGCCAGTGTAGCAGTTTATTTCTACCTTTCTTTTTCCAGCTGCCTATTAGGATTGTGGCTTCCCTGTTGCCGGTGTATTTCTCCCCTATGGCAGAAAGAGAAGCATGCCATTGGTTCACCAGACCTGCCATTGCTGTCAAAATATGAGTGGGCAGTAAGCATATTAGATACCTATATTTCCTAGTAGAGCAGCCTCCATCGCTGCCTTCTCTTTTGGCACGTGGAAGAGAAAGACAAAACCCAGATGACTGGGTCCAAATCTATGAAAACATGAACTAAGTACACTGCTTTGGATGTGGATTCCGAAAGAAAATAATGAAAAAGCCACTGGTGGAAAAAAAAAAAATGCTTCTCAAATGACAATTCCCCTGAGAAGACAGTTTGCTGTCATGGTTAGCTACAATCCCAAGTGCATTGTCGTGCTTTGTTTACCTGCTTGCTCTTTTTTTTCACGAGTTTGTTTCATGCATTTTGTGCTGTACTGAAAGAAAACGTGTGTTTATTTACTTTTTTTCCAAACGCAATAATTCTATTTTTTTTTTTTTCAAACAGTGCCAGTTGCAAATGCTCACAGTGCTACTTCACCTCATCTTTCTTCATCAAGGGACTCAAATAGTCGGAAGCCATTTTTTGCTATTTAGTACTGGGTTTCACTTCCATAGTGAAGCCAGTTTGATTCCTTAAGTAGCAGAGGGAATGGTGCAAGAAAGATTTGTAATAAAAGCCTGCACAGGTAAATCAATTTTCAACCTGTCATCACCCACAAGGGTAATATTATTGGAAACAGGCGGTGTGTATAGCATGTGGATGCTGGCAACTGATTTCATGGTCCCTTATGACTTGGGCACTGTTGAATTCAACACTTCTTTGTGAATTATCATCAAATATTGATGTTTTTTTTCCTCATTTTTTAAAGTTCACTTTTTTGTGCATAGACCCAACTAGCAAAGAAAATCCCACCTTGTAGTAAATGTCTCAGAAATGTCACTCAGAATTTTATATTAATCTTAAATTAAGCATATATACACAAACTAAGACACTGTTATACCTGCCCTGTGCTAACAACAAGCTAAACAAAACAGGAATGTGTTAATGATAAATCATCAATAATGATAATAAAAGTTTAAGATCAGATTATAGTTTAGTTGTGTTAATAATCAAACAGTAATATTTAAATATATATTGTTGTTAATTTAATACTGTATTAAGCAAAAATAATTTCAAATCAATGTATAATCTCAAGTAAAATAAAAACTTTGTAATAGTTCAGTTCAAAACAGAGAGATTTGAAGGTGACTAAATAATAAACTCATTTTCTGGATTGATTATCTTAAAAAAAGGTTAAATATATTTATGTAACTATATATAGTTTGCTTTAAATTAAAAAAAAATCTAATTATTGAGTTTGTAAAAAAAATTTAAAATGTATATTTTTTTCCCGTCACAGGATTATTAATTCTGCAGTTATTTGAATACTCCCTCTGTCTGGCCAAAGCCTTATCCACTAAGCTGAATCTCAGGGCAGTCCACAGTTTGTGTGAGCTCTGAATCTGCAGGCTTTGCAGGCTTTCCTCTTCCCCGGGCAGGGCGGAGAGGCTGCTGACTCCACATTCTCATCCCTCTATCCCTTTTCCTCCATCCCTCCATCCCCCAGTGTCCTGTTTACTCTCTGTAGCCCTGTGGCCATACCACCTCGGAGACTCTCCAGACCACCAAGGCCCTGGCGGCCTCCTTGGATTGGTTGGTGACGGCCCTCACCATGGGAACTGCAGGGAGAGGTGCTGGAGTGGGTGGGGGAGTGGCACGGACAGTGGCTTAGTGGTGGGGATTTTTCATGCTGCGGACCAGGCCAGAGGGTGAAGATATGATTACATGTGGCCGGTCCTTGACATTCAAAATATATAGGTAGGATGTTGCATTGTGTGGCCAGGTGACCTTTTATAATGCTCCTCTGCTGCACTGGAGATTTTTTTTTATCTTTACACTGGCTAATGACTATTTCAAAACCATAAAAACCATTATGAAAAAGAAAGGGGATTTCAGATTATCGTTGGAGAAACTATAAAGATGTTAAAAGTTCCAGTTCGAATGTCTTCTCTCAGATTCTACCATTACATTCAGTCTCGGCTCTGGTTGGCAGGAGGTTTTCATACCATCCTTCTTAACTTTCCTCTATTGCCATGAAAGTAATAAGAGATGTTATTTTTGACACTCTGAGAAAACGGGAGGGAGTTATGCTGGCCTGCTAATGTCCTGGGATTCTTTCCAGAGCATTGGTCGCCCTCTGCTGGTCAGAGTCTACAATCTTGTCCTTGTCAGCAATAATGTGGTGTGTTTGCACAAAACCTACGGCCTACCACAAAAGCAGCCACAGCAAGCTCCATTATGACATTTATATTTGCATGGGTGGTCCCCTTTACATTGTTGAACTCAGTGACAGCAAGCTCTTACAAATCTAAAAAGACAGCTCGGGTCCAATTTTAGGCAGTAAAAAAACGGAGCTCCGCTTAGGTCAGTCCGTCAGCGACCCATTAAAGCAAACAGCACGGGCCAAACAGCATATTGAAGGTTTTCTCAAAACGTTCACTGGCAGGACATCGTATTCTCTTCAGGAAGGCCTGCCATGGTGGAATGATGAAGGAGTGAAGGAAATATGGGTTTCTAGTTTGGATGCGATATATATGAGGTGTTCAGGGCTAGACTCTGGAATAGAAAGAGATGAAAAAAGGAGGCTGGAAGAGGATACAGGTGTGTGTGTGTGTGTGTGTGTGTGTGTGTGTGTGTGTGTGTGTGACATCAAGGCATTCTGCATTAATTTTCTGCTGAGGTTTTGGAAAGCAGGTCCCAGCTCTGAGTTAAAAGTGTGTGTTTTCCCCACACTGGTGTGCTGACGTGAGCTCTGTGGGCCTACAAGTTTCTTGTGGCCCCCTGAGTTCTTTCAGAAAAGAGGGGGAGGGTCTGCTGAGACAGCACATATAGGTAAAGAGTGTGGCTTGCAGTGGTCAGTGATTAAGCAAAATTTTAGGAAATGAAAAACTTGTTTGCGAATTATTGTAAGCAGCTTCTTAACTGGACAGTGCATATGTGTTGTTTCGTGTTCCCTTTACAGTCTGAAAGGGAAGCTCTAGTTATTGATTCTAAAAACAATTATTTGTTTCCAGCTATATTCCTGAAAAATCTCACCAAACCTGAAGCAGTTCTGGAAAATGCACTTGGGGGGGGGGGGGGGCTGACTCTAAAGTGTTTGTGTAGGGTCCTCAACATTTTGACAGCCACAGGATATGTGTGGGCCATTGTTAGTCACTCCAAGTGCTACCTCGGTGGTACAGCTTCCTCCTCTCCCACCAACTTCCATGCACCCACACACACTCAGACACACATTTACATGCCATTACACACAACTTTCCATATTACTATCACAAGTTGTTGTTTTTTACTTTTTGGTAAGTTTCAGATAAGGTTAAAGACTTTTCCTGCAGTTGCATTTCATTTACATTTACCCAACAGATACAAAGTGTTGATTCAGACAAGACTGAATAAATAACATAAGAGTAAAAGTACAAGAAATAAAAGCTAGGTTAGTGTTTCAATAAAAACCGTCACAAAATAATATAAAAAGGCATCGAACACGTCATTATTTCTTAAACTTTAGCTATATATGAATGATTTTTTGGGTGAATTTAACTGCTGGAAGAAAAGAGTGTCACCGTTGTCAGAAACATCCACCTGATAGTATTTTCCAGCTGCAATAAATCTCCAGCCTCTACCAGTAAGAGCATGAACATCATCCAAAACACCCCTGAATAGACACAGTAAATCTTTTTTCTGCTTGCGCTGCCTGCCACACAACACATAAAATGTCTCCCTCAAAATGGGCTCTTTGTGTGGTCAAGTGAATATAGCCCGAAGAATGAACCGCAGTGCTGTGATTCTTTTCCTGTTTCCCCCCGTCTAAAAGCAGACTGCCCTGAAAATGAAGGCAGGCACAAAAATGCCAAACCAAGAACAAACCAGGGAGGAATTTTTAGCTTAGGTCAGGTATCAGTGATCCCCCAGCAGTGACCGCCAATCTACGATCAACACCCAAATGGATGTTATTAAATGTAGTCAGCAGCGGTGGACAGTAATATGAGGATATCTGGCTGCTGTAGCTGTATAGTGTTTCTCAAAATATGCAGTATTGCAAATGTTGGATCCATCTTTTGCGCTGTACTAAATGTTTCAACAAGACACAAACTAAGCTGACACCCATTAAATCATTAAATCTTTTGCTTCACCTCAGAGTGACCCTTATCTCTCAGTTTCATTGTTGTGTCATCCATATAATTCTCCTGTCCCATCCTGAGCTTCATCGTGGGAAATATTTCATACTACAATAGGAGCGGCTGTACGGGTTGCCATTTGGTTGCCTCGTGCTGTGTTTTTGTTGGCCATGATGGCTGTTTTTGGGAGTCAGACGGAGAACAGGCTAAGGGTCTTTTCCCCTCTGTACGGTCCCTGCTGCAGAGAGTGCAGCTCATCGATCACTGTGCACTGGGAGGGAGGACAAACTCTGTGGGTGGGATGGGGGAACATAACAGAGACATGTACAATATGGATGTAAGAAGCTTACATACATCTAGTATGCTGTATCCTGTAACATATGAGAGCTCTACAAGTTTTATGTGTGCGCAGGCAAGTCACACACTCACACACACGCAGTTCATTGGACTAGATGAAGAGGAATCCAATAAAACATGACAGGGGTATGTTGTGGGAAGGATAAGTAGAAGTTTGGGGGGGGTGAAAGGGTCAAGAAGGGAATCATTTGTGTCCCTGGAAAAATCCAAAGAGTTAAAACATGCGCACAAGCAGCGTGTTCAGACACCCACGCCTGCACACGAGCTCAAGTTAGCACACAAACCTCAGACACCAAGAACATGCGCCTTCGCCCTGCTTGAACAAGATGATCGGCTCCATTTAGTCACTTCAGCAAAAACTCCTCAGCAAGAGCTAAGGCATAAAAGCGCGAAACACATACATACAGAGGCCTGATAGATTGCGGCTCTTTCGGCCACAGAGGCCTCTCAGCGGGGCTGGCAGGATGAACAGAGACCCCATGCAGGCTGAGGGGTGAGTCGGAGGGATGAGTAAATACAAATCTGATGGAAAGGGACCGCCTAACCAGCAGTAGGGCCCAACCTGGAGATGACATGGAGCCAAGCTGATGACCCAACAGCGGGGAACCGCCAAGATCATTTAAGGTTTGAGCGTGACCATTTGATCGAAGCTGAAACCACTAAGTGAAAACACCGGACGCAGCAAGCTGCCATGTTTCTCCCTCGTCTGGAAATCAATCTGCCTGTGGGTGGGAGCTATTTTCATTCCAAGTCATGATGCACTCTCACTGAAAACAAAATTTTACTGTAAATATCTGTCAACCATATGGGACGTCAAGTTCCAAATAGTATCTGGAAAATTATTGTTAATATCAGACTAATTTGATTTTGGCATACTTTAGAACATCAACGTCCCTGATAATTTCTAGCTAAAGCTCTATTAACTGTAAGTGAACTTCTCATTGAAATTATAGCATTTTAGCTGCCTGTTAGAGATCCTGATCACTATTAGCAGCTCATTATCCAAAAGCATAGGCAACAAACCAGGTAAAATCAGGTTTCATTATTTTTGAGGGACATCGTCCATATTTTCTTGAATGTATTAATTATGTTTCTGCTAAGAGTGACCAAAGATGGCAATTAAAGAGCAACAGCAGATGATATAACACAGGATACTTCAGTGTCATTAGAGCTTTTAGAAAAGTCTCTAAAAGCATCTGGTCGTGCCAGATTTAAAGCAGTAGGTGTAAAACCACTGAGTGCACTGAACTAAAAACGAGTGTGTTTTATTGCTTGTGAGTTACACATTGCTTTTTTCTTTCAAACTTAGATCGTCTCGGTTTAACAGGAGAACAGTAGTTTGCAGGTGTGGCTGTTCAGGGTGAAAACTGTGAAGGAATAATTGGACATTGTGTTCTTATTGGTGTCAGACTTCAGCAGAGTAAAAAACAGATCACTCACCCAGCATGTTCCCACCGCTGGACGTGACGACACGTGTACTGCTATTAACTGAACATAAACATGGTCTGTTCCTCCCCTGCACAAATCAGAACCACCTGCCCTCGGGCCCTGAGAACTAGCTGGTCCTCTCTCCGGACCTCCTTTGAGAGAGCGAGAGAGAGAGCACCTCTTGTTTGGACAAACGTCAGAGCCGGTCCAGCGGCCTCCTACATGAAACGAATAGTGGAGAAAAGAGAATCTTAGCCTTCGTGTAGCCTCCTTCAACTCCAGGCTTCCTCTCCACCCCGTTGCACAGAGCCCAATATTTTTTAATTACATACAGGAAACTCCTGTTACAAAGGACACTTTCATAGTCAATCTAATGGCGGGCTGTGAGAAGTGCTGGGGTCACCTCTCCCTGTCTAATTGATTGTGTGTGGGTGGTATTGACTAACAAACTGGAGAGTGTGCAACCTAGAAATTCGGATCCACTTTCTCAAAGCCAAGAAGGCACCAGGTGCTTGAATGCAACATGCTTCTTAAAGACACCAACAGCAAAACTACATGTACAGCTATTGTCTTCACTTTTACAAGCACCTGATCTAGCAGAGAAAGCTGCCTCTGTAGCACCTTCTGTCTTATTTCCTTGTTCGTGTATCCTGGATTAAAATACTTGTCAGTCTTAACAATATTTTATATTGCCAGACAAAGAGTTAGACATGTCAATAAGCTTTTTCAATTCTCAGATTTTTTGCTCTGGTGGTCTCTAACTGACAGGAACTGAGGCGCTATTTGTTATCTTTAGGTCCAATAAGTACATCTGGTTTTGGTTTGGCTCCTCAAGATCGCCCCTGGAGATGTGGATGGAGGGGACTTAGGGGTGAGGTGGGGTAGTGGAGGGGCAGTTCTTGGAGCCTTTTTTCTTCTCCTAAATTGAATTTCTCACCATTCCAACCTGGGCCTTGGACCAGGGATAGAGCGAGAGCTTGCATTTGGCTTCCAGCCCTCAGGCTCCTGAAAAGCTATTCAAAAAAAGAGAAAAGGTAGGGAAAAATCCTTGGCCCAAATCAGTATCACCTGTTTTGCCAAATGACTCGCATGTTCAGAGTAATGGTTATTAAGCGACTCAGATTCTCTCTGCCTGTGTTTGCAATAGAGGAATGTATGAACTCTCTCTGAACCGTTCCTGACATGAAACTTTTAGTGGGATGAAATGATGTGTGAAAGTAAACAAATAGTAGACTAAACAAGACTGTCAGCCTCAGATTGGAAACTATTTGAAATGTATTTTTAGGACGCTTTATGTAAAAGTTTTTTTTATTTTCATTTTGATTTTTCCCCTCAAAATTGGTTATAAATCAGTTGCCAATATTCTAGTTCGGTTCAAGCATCTGTAATATTTATACAATACTGTCAATTGCACGTGTTCAGTAGCCCACAGGAAAACAGCTGTTGTTGGAAGAAAGATTATTATAATAACCCACTAAGGTGGCCTATGTAAGGAAGTGTGTGTTACAGTTTTTTATAATTATTGACTTTAATTATTATATAATTATCATTTCAGATTCAGGGGAGTTTAATGATATAATCAATTTTTTTTTTCATTTATGTTCTGAACATTTATAATTGAAAATAAATTAGTCAATTCAGCTTAAAGGAGACATTTGTGCTTCTTGGTTTATGTCTATTAAGTTTTTAAAAATCTGAAAAAGCAGAAAAAAGGCATCCAAACTGTTTTTCTCCCAGGTTGTTTAACTTTACTGTAAAATTGAGTGTCTGTGGGGTTGCCTTTAAAGCCAGCTTCAAATAGCCATTTAATGAAGTTCAGAAGTGACACTTGGTCACTCCAGACATTAGGATTGCAGTCCAATAGAATGCATAAAGAAATGTGTTCACTGAAAACAAAGCATACAAATACACTGCAGTGGTTTGTCATTTTTCATTTACAGAAATGCTCATAAACTTACTTCCTTAGACTCCATGTGCGACAATATGCTGCTTTATACATTATTTGTGCAGTTCAAAGTCAACCAAATCTTTACATTTAAGAGTATTTAATTGAATAAAAAGTGGATTTAATGGTTCTCTTTAACAAGTTTTATTTATGATTCTTATTGTTCTCTTTTGCAGAGTGCATATATTCAAGTTTTTGTCTTAAAGTTTAATTTATTTTAAGAACAACAATAAGAACAATGATGAACATTTGCCATCCTTAATATATATTATTGCCACATATTTACCTTATATACTCACTTTTCCAATATATATTGGAATAAAAAGCTTGAAAATTATTTGTTTTTCTTAGTGTTTGTTTTTGAAGTGCACTTATTCATGATAAAAAAAAATTACATGTTTGGGTATGCTAACAAGCATAGTTTTGCATAAATGTATTTATTGATTGACTGATTTTGGTACAAATGGAGGTATGGGACATTATAGGGTCCCATATTGTAAAATGTTTATCTGCCAGTATTTACCATGTTTTTGACATATATTAGATATTCAGTCCAGCAGATTTTCATGAAGAAACCTGTCAAATAAAAATCCATTTTAATATGCAAGAAATTTGCATAGGCCTGTTAATTCTGAGAGTCTGGTTTTATGGACAAAGCCAAACTGGAACTAAAGGATCAGGCTGTGGTGTAGAAAGGGCAGTTAAAGAACATCCTGAAATACCCGTTCTTAATGAAGAACAATAAGATTCACAAACTGAAGATAAATCATAGAATTTTCCAGCAAGATATCAAGAGTCGAACAAATATGAAAAATCTTCTTTTCCTATGGTTGTGCCTCATTCTTAAAAATCATCAAACCTTCCATTACAACTACAGAACATTTCATTATAGCTATCATGTTTTCTTTGTATTCAGTTTCGATATGAGATGATTTTTAGTTATTTTCCATGTTCAACTGCACTTTTCACATCATGTTCATTTCCTAAGAAGAAATTCAACCAAAATAATTCAAGCTTCAGCAGATTCCAGGTTTTACAGATGGAAGAAAACCCGTAACTGTCTAATGCATGCTACGCAAAGCAGAATTGCTATATAAATCAAAATAGTTTATTTTCTCAACTCTTACGATTCTGTAGCATAACAATTTCACACTGTAATTGTACTCAAATACTGGGTTCCTAAGGCTTTGGGGGCAGTTTGCATTTCTGGTATTTCTCTACAACTGAATACATGTTTTCCTGTTGTACTCTCCCATAAAGTCTTTACTTATCCCTGATTAAACCCCTGGGTTCTGTACAATAAGTGCGTATAATGCTTGCTTTGTGGGAAAGTTCTACTTTTCCTCACTGTCATTCTCCTTTTTTAAGACTCTTAGCCTGTTTTTTGTTGTCGGTACAATCCCTGATACCCTGAATCCCATTACTGCAACAGCATCGTCACCCCACACACTCAGTTTATTTTCTCAAGTGACTGTATTGCACAAACTGACCCCTTCAGATTCTCCTGATTTTGCTCCTGGAATCTGCTCTACTTTCATTCTGAGTGAAAGTGTGTGCTCCTGTGTTTCACTTATTATGTTTATTACATAAACTGAGCCAAGGTTTAAAAAAAAATAACTCTGCCAAAAATAGAATATAGCAAAGTTTATAAACACGCAAAGAAAGCTATAAAGGTCTCTGTAATATTATCTTACTAAATGGATTTAGTTTTTGACAACATGCAGTATACTTAAAATTCAAAAGAAGAAAGGACAACAAACGCTTGAAGATACAATTTCAGTTTAATGAGTGTGTGCACACTTCAAAAATACATGCTAAATATGTTAGCAATCAGTGAGAACGACTTATTTTACCAGAACTACAATAATCTGGCATTTAACACGAAGGTAGATGAAAACGTAGCTCTAACTAGAGAGGCAGCAACAGGTAGACGGTGTGTCACTCTCAGTTAGTGAACCTTCACAGAAGGCGTTTCAAATAAACACTTGTTTTCTTTATTAGCGATTTTAGTGCGATGAATATGCAGAAAGAGAGGCTCTGAAGCACAAGGTACAGTTAAAAAAAAACTAATGTAAATTATAACTACGTACCAAGTTCAAACTTTAGCTGCAAAGACATGCAAAAAAAAATGTATATACTTTGCTAATAAGACATATACTGTGTTGTCATGGTGTTTATTTTAAGGTGACATGTGTTGCCGACTAGTCTGTCCAGTGGAACCTCAGCAGCATTGTGTGATATTAGGTCATAAAGCGCACATACTACAGCTTCTTAAGCCAAACACACAAATTTCATTGTCTCCAATAAGCACAATGCACATCCAACAGATTCTAATTTGAATTATTAGCACCTATTTACAGCTTACCGTGTTTATAACCAAGAGGGCAGCGCACATAATTACATTTATATTACAACTGTTGCTGTAGCCTTCAAGCAGTAGCAGCTGAGGTATATTTCTAAATGCATAAAGTTGTTGTTCTCAAAAGGACAAAAAAATCAGCAAGGAAAGGCAGTACAGTGTTTTTGGTTAGAGATAAATAAGGATGAGTCCAAGCGAGAATTTTATAGTGAAATAAAAGAGAAGAAAATGCGAATTTTTGTGCTTTCCACAAGCAAACACTATCATACAATATGTGTAATAGCAATTTGTAATAATAATAATAATAAGTATTAATATGTTTCTATTAAAACTACATCAGATTATGACTTCAGCACCATTTTGAAATGCCAAATAAAAGAATATTGCAAACCACCAGTTGAACATGTATACTTCCCCTGTCACAGTTTCAACAATAACTGAACAGTAGTAGCTTCACAATGATAGCACAGTAATCACACGTCACATAGTAATTCTACTGGATTTTTTAGTGTTATGTGATGGTCTGTTTTTTTTTTTATTTACCCTGTTTTTTTGTGACATCATCACCAGTATTTAACACACAGAACTAGCTACTGTTATACCTAAACTGAGCTATTTTCCTTTATATATTTCATCAGGGTGTTGCTTACAATAACACAACACAGTGGATCACATGTCAGGAAGAGGTTTGCGGTGTAGACAGATTTTCAGTCAGTGTCATGAGTACACTGACTAAAATCTAGGTAATTTACAGGGACAGAAGGGTTGGTCCAAGTGGCCACAGGTGGAGCGTCACCTCAGTGTAGCACCCTGGAAAGAAACATTGCGATGGTTTACTGTGAGAGAACCACATCTGTATCGCAGCATCCATTCTGCTACTCCAAACAAAATTTGAGACATGCTTCCCTCTTGTGGATGATTTGAAAGCATAACTCTGACACTGAATTTTTAAGATGTCGTCCCACAGCCCAAAAAAAACACGTCGGTTCAGTTAACTCATGATTCTAAATTGGGCGTGCATGTGAGGGTGTGTTTCTCTGTGTTTGCCCTGATACACTGGCATCCTGCCCAGGGTTAGTATAAGGAGGTGTGTGCATATAAGAAGGGAACAGATTTAAATATAGAGCAATACTTTCAGACCCACCTCAGCTTTCAGTATTGGGCACACATGATGATCTCCGTGATCTGCACATAGTTTTCTGTGAAACAGACAAAAAACAATAATCACCAGTACAACGGTAAGACAGGAATAAATATCCACAACAAATGTAAAGCACAATAAGATGCATTCAAATAATTTTCTTTACTAGGTTCACATATTTTACAAATTTAAGTACTTTTCCAGCATAAAAAGCCTTTACCCTCACAAACGCATGCTTTACCTTTGTGTGAAGACGATGATGAAGAGCAGGGTCGGCAAGCCAAGGATGCCTCAGAGCCTCACATGCCCCCATCCTCCAACTAATGGGAAACACAAAATCACAATATTTGTTTTTACACACTTCATGTATTATTAGCTTTCGTAAGATCAGAGGTCAGTGTATGTGTACAAAATCCAAATACCTTTTATTTACAATCAGGAGTCTGGAGATGAAGTCTTTGGCTTCTTCTGATGTATCTACAAACTCTTGTTCCTCAAAGTTCCACTGACAGGCCAAGATGTTATTCAGAGTCTCATTGTCATCATCGCCGAGGAAGGGACACAGACCGCTCAGACTAGCAGGGAAAAGGGAACGGATGATCAGCAAAGGTTTGTGGATGTGCATGCATGCTTCTGTGTGTTTACTTACAGCATATATGTAATTACACCAAGGCTCCACATGTCTGTGTTGAATGACACAAAGTCATAGTTGATGACTTCAGGAGCGAGAAACTCTGGAGTCCCAAAATTCACTCGGAGTTTCTCCCTTGGTTTATATCTAAGTTTGAAATATGATTGAAATTCACAAAAATGACATGTTGCATGTTGTACGACCACAGCAGTTCATCCAAGTGGGAATAAAACAGAAGTAAATACCAGTACTTACATCCTGGCAAGACCAAAGTCAATGATCTTGACCTTATTTGTGATTCTGCTCACACACAGGATGTTTTCTGGCTGAAATTCAGCAACAACAAAGTATTACCATTTGACTTTTTGAATTGGATAATCCTGTTATGCAATATATCTACAAAGTAATCACTGCAAACATGTGTGACTTTGTTACCTTCAAGTCGAGATGCAGGATGGACATTTTGTGCATGTGTTGCAGGCCATCGCAGATCTGCCTGATGAACAGCACAGCATCCAACTCCATCAAAGTGTGGTTTTCATCAATAATCCTGTCAAACAGCTCGCCTCCAGCAACGCTGAAGGCAAAGACGAGCACATGAAAAGCATTAAAAGAAATTTAAAAAAGAAAAAAAAAAGGCAGGTTAGATAAAATATGTAAGCAAAGTAAGCTGCATATGAAACCAAATTAGAAAAAAGGTAAATAATAAGCTATAAGTAAACCAAAATCCCTTCTGAAATAAATAAACATGTTTTTTAATAAAGGAACGTACTATTCAAGTACAAGGATGATGTCATTTCTTGACTCATAGGCCGCATACAGCTTGATCAGGTTGGCATGGTCGAGATTATTCATGACTTGGATCTCATTCTTCACGACCTCCTACCAAAGAGACAGAAACACAGACACACGGATGCGATGAGAGGTGTCAGCTGTTCTCTGCTAGGACAGACAATGCTTCTTCTCTTCTAGGTCAAATACTTGTCACCTCGGTGACAAGTATTTCCCTCTATCTCTGTTCCAAGAGCGATCTTGTTTTGTACTAGCGAGTGTTTAAAATTCGAAACCAGGACTCTGCTTTTTATATCATGTGATGTAGCTGTCACTGTACTTTGTAGTCGTGATAGTACATGAGAGGTGTCATACCCTTTCTTTCTGACTCCTGGCTTTGATGACTTTCGCTGCCAAAGTGAGACCGGATGAATTCTCCACACATTTGTGCACCTGGCCGAAACGACCCCTTTGAGGAGAGAAAGCAAAGACAAAAGTCAGATTTCTGTAGCTGGAGAGAAACGTGTCAGTTCCATTATCACATCAAGTCAGACGATCCAGCAGTTGGGAAAGATGGTGCTGTGATAGATGTATTTTCCCACGACGAATCAAAAACTGATCTTCCTTCATACGGGGATGTTTCTGGAGAGTCTTGTGCTTAATCTGTTATTTCATTAAATGTGAGCCAAGCTGTGTCTCCACTTTGAAGACTTGGATTAACACTTTGTGATTAGCTACCAGCTGGCACCGGGGATACAGTTTCACATGCCAGTCGGTTCTAAAGTAAAAATAACTGCCGTGACTCTGAAGTTATGAAACATCAGAAAGGCGGGGGTTGGGGGGACTTTACGCGGTTACATTTTACGGGTAATTAAAACCTGTTCTTACCATCTTTGATCTGTGATAGATCAACTTGTCGATATCTTTTACTTATTTTGCATTTCATGGAGATTTGAGGAGAAGTACAGCACTCACCCGCCCAGGATCTCCTGCCAGCTGATGGTATAGAAGTTTGTAATCAGGTTGGGCTTGGCTGACACAATGCGGTGATTAAAAGGAGCCACTGGAGGTGGAGCGGTGTCTAAAGTCGGATGGGGGCACAAGAAAAAAGATGTAATCTGTTTTAATAAGTTGAGGAATGTGAGAACATACAAGCTTCACTGATAATTAGCTACAGTGAGCCTTTGGAGAGTGTAGATAGCTGTCATAATCAAGTTAGCACATTGTGTACTAAAGTGCTATGATAATCAACAGCTACAGAGTTGCCGCTTTAATATAACAGGTTACCATTTCACTTCATTTTGTAGTATTCCATTTGTAATTATTTTTCTTTTTTATCCTCCCTCCCCTCACCAAGAACCAGTCATACCAGATGGTCTGGCTGTACCTGCGGTTTCTTCCTGTTAAATGGGAGTTTGTCCTTCCCACTGTCGCCAAGTGCTTGCTCAGAAGTTCTTTTGATAACTGGGGTTTTATCTCTGTTATTGCAGTCTTTACCTTACAGTGTAAAGCAACTTGAGGTGACTGTGATTTGGCACTATATAAATAAACTGAACTGAATTGAATGAAGTCTGCGACTAACTATGCTCAGAGTCCCAATAAAAAGAGTGGGAACGCATATAAATGTATGTACTGATATATAAAGCTATATAAAGACTCTTTACAGATATTTGAGCAGTTCCAGTCAAGCCATTACAAAGACTTCTACTATACAGTGTACTATAAATGATACATACAGAATTTGTTGCTACCTTGAAAAAGCAAACACATTTTCAGTTTAAAAAATGTATAATGCTACAAAGATAAGTATATAATAATTTACTGGTGCTCTCACCGATAAAGTACTGCTCAGGACCATCGTCATCCTCCTTTCCTGCATCATCTTTTTCTCTCTCCTTCTCCACCTGTTGTTTCAGGTTCAGCTGGAGTTCAATTCCATCTGCCTTGAAGACACCCCAACCCTCTGACTCAGCCTTCTTCTCGTCCTTATTTTTGTTTTCTTCCTCCTCTTCCACCTTCTTTTCCAGCAGCTGGCTCTTTGGGTGTTCCTCTACAATAAAGTGTTCCTGGGTGACAAAGGACTTGGTGCTGCTGACCTGTGATATGGTGTCCTGTTCAGCCTCAGGAGATGGTGCTGCATCTTTGTGGTCATCTCTACTGAATGAAAGTCGATGTATTATTATGTTTTTTGCATTTTAAAAAAAAAATAATAATTTGTTATGTTTTTGTGCATAAATTTGACCAAAAAATAGAAAAAACACAAACAAACAAAAATAATGTAATAACATATCTAACACTGTTATGAATTGTTATTGAATTAATGAAATGTTTTAGATCTTAAATATATACTATACAGTCGCAATGTGACACCATACAGGACGTTCATGAAATATCATGTTTTGTTCAGCAATTTTTAACAGACACTAAAATGTTTAGTATTATAATTGTAATAATAATAAATTATTACAGATTGTTTTAGTCCTTAAATGTAATAATGGACTACCTGATTGGAGTTGCTTCCTTCTTCTTGTCAGGGGAGGTAGAAAGACCTGAGTCTTCTTCAGCTGCAGAAACACCTTTTTCCTCTTTGTCCTCTTGGACTTCAAGCTTTTCTTCTTCTTTTTGCTTCCCTAGATTCTCCACACTAGGCTTGAGCTCCTTCTCTGTAACATCCTCAGGCACCTTCTCTCCACTTTCCTCCTCACTAACTGCCTCAACATCCTCATTTTTCTCAGCAATATCCACTTGGGAGTCTTCTTGCAGGTAGTCCACCAAGCTGCTGGCAGAGGCATCGGGTTCTTGATCTTTAAGGGGCACTCCAGCTTCTAGATCCCGAAAACCAAGGGTGATCTGCTGACCTGATTTCTCAGCGTTCTCCCTGTTGAGTTTCTGAACCTCCTCAAGGAGCAAAATCTGCTTCTTCAGTGAGATATGTTCTACAAGAATACCAAAGAGAAGTTAGATTTAGTCTCTTAGGATCTGGTTAATATTCATCACTTTAAGAAGAATTAACATTTTCACTCTGAAAAATTCCACTCCGATCTTTAAACGTAGTTTCTATCCCAATTAAACGCTAGCAAGCAACAGCTACGTGTAATAACACTGTAATACAGCCACATGTTCCACTCATAGAAGGTATTTTAGAGTATTTATTTACATTTTGCTGCTGCTGTGTCTCAGATTATTTTGACTTGCAAAGAGACACTGGAGTTTGTAGAAGTAACAGTGTGTTGATCTCAGCACCTGCTGTATCTGGAGGCTTCATCTTCTTTTGTGCTTTCAGACCCTTAGGGCTCAAACGGGGTGTATCTGTCCCATCTTTGCCTTTGTGGTCTTTCAACTGTGAAATGCAAAACAGAAACTGTCAAACCAGAGACCCAGACGAGTACATTAATATGAAATGAATGCATGATCAAAGCTTTATTAGAAAATAAACAAAGCAGTTGTGTCGCCCTGGTACTATTTCTTGTCCCAGAGCGATTATAAAATACAAATGGTCTTCTTTTTTTTCGTATCTCTGGAGTGGCGATGCAAATATTTCACATGTTCTCTAAGCACATAAACGTACAAAGTTTCCACATTTGCGAGAGGTGAGGAAATGCTTTGGTCCGTGAAGCTTTATCTTGGGAGAAGACTGCAGAGTACTGGGCTCGCATGCAGGCGTTATCTCTTGTTTCCCTTTTTTCCCTTTATTAGAGGTAGTTTTCTAGTAAAAAGACAAGAAGACAATGCTTAGAAGGGTTACATGAATGCACACAGAATTGGTGGCATTTTGGTAAGTTAGATTCACACGTTAATGCACAGGATGAATCAAAAATCAAAGACATGTTGGATTTAGTGTCACATGTAAAACGCAACAAGAAGTTAATAAAACGTTGAGTAATTTGATGACAGGTGAATGAAGGATAAAATACGAAGCATTTTCTCTGTTCTCAGCACACAAATTAGCACAGTTAGTGCACATCTTTATTGCACTGGTAGAATTGCATGCCTTTGATTATTTGTGGCAGACTTGGATAGACAGGAGCAGGGCAGTGAATTTATAGCTTATCACTGGTCACACTCAGCGATGGAATGCAATGTCGACCCTGAATGGAAAATATTGCAAGTGACTGCAGGCTGTAGTTCAAATTTCTCAGCTAAGGAAACTCACTAAACACTCTCTGATCACCTTAGCATGGAAAAAAGCCTGCCTTGAACATCAGGTGTCTCACATTTGTTTTCTGTATGCTGTTGGGACATAAACAACAGGGGAGCTATTTCAAGTGCAGCGTCTCCCCAGTGACCACGGTGATTGGAGGGTGAGGAAGTGAATGCAGATGCCGCAGTAGCCCGAATTACTTTCAAGTATGTCACACCTGTGGAGGTGGAGGAAGACGGAGCAGCCACCTGGCAAGTGCTCTGACAACAACAGAAATTCCCTGAAACGTGAGTCACGGTGAAAACATCACATTGGTATTTGGTCATTAATCATCAGGGTATAATTAAGCCATAAAATGTGACACAAACTTTTAACGGGCTTGATATCGTTGAGTCTGATTTTAACGTAACCAAGTATGGGCATATAAAACCTAAGAGTGCACCACTGCACAATGTGCACTGTTACGTAGGTATTTTTTCCAAGTATGTGATATCGTTATCATGTTACGTCAGAGCCATTTAAGTGAGTTTGCGATTTGCTTGTACGTCATACATCAAGAGAGATACAAGCTGTGTGGCGAACTGATAGGAGTGTGGTGTAAGATGTCAAGCAGCACTCAGTGACCTTTAGTGAGGTTTAACTGGATGTGAGTGGATCCTAAGTTTTCAGTTGGTGAATTGTTTTTCCTTTAAAAAAAAGTCATATAAAAATGCATATTAGATTTTTTCTTTTTCTTCAATAAGTTCAACATTTTGAATCTTGGTAGACTTGGGGGCATTGCCTCAATGGGACTGTATTACTTCCATGAACTTGTAGCAGACTTCTGAAACACTATCTGCAGTTTAAAATAAAGACAATTACTGGAAGCTGTAATTCAAAAATACCTTGGCAGCATTGTAACAAGAACTCTCACCTAAGTTTTACATTTTATGTGCTGCAAGAAGTTTAGAAGATTGCAAGGAATCACAATGACAAAGACTTCAGACAATGACTGTTCATCAACAAAGCAATAATGGCAAAGATATGACTTGGATAGTAACACTAATAGGTCTGCACAAGAGAGCCGCAGAAATGAAATGGAAATGAAAGAAATGGACTGCATGACAGAAAAGGAAAGAAAACTCTACAGTTTGTTAACACCTGGTAAGCTGAAGGGATGCAAGACTATTTGGACCACAAACACTGTAGCCCGCATCCAAAGACAGCATTTCTAAACCAGGCCACTCGTATTTCACCGCAGACCTTGCACTGGCCCTCTCGTGCCCTGCTGGAGGTCCCCCCGCAGGCTTCATGCGAAGGAGACCCTCAAGTTACACTCGGAGATCCAACATTGACACGTGTGAGTTAAACTGGGAGTTTATATATGGAATAAGTGACATACTGTCCAGTAGCTTACCCAACACTATAAAACTAGTCTTCTTGCTTACTTTACCTTTAATCAGCAGTTGGCAAGTTTGTACACGCCAAAACTCAGACACTACACCAGTCCATTATATGTGGAATTTCACACACAAGCCAAGTCGCATTTGCTGCTATGATCATTTTCATATGTCCTGCCAAGAACAACAAGATCCCAGTGAGATCTTAAAAATCAAAGTCAGCATGGAAAATACAAGACTTGATGCTCATGGTGATGCATGGGCTATGATGCCTGGGCCACCTTTATATACATCAAAACAAATGCTTGTGAATCTAAATTGGATCAGTAATAAAGGTTGTCCCCTTTTTCTCCAAAACCTCATTCATGACCAAACATCTTACAGTCCTTTTGCAGTATAGAGCAGGTGCACACTTCAGCCTATATGTGCAGTGTCTTACTTCAGCTTGTCTCACCTTGTCAGGCTTTTTCGATACAGTATCTGAAGATGATTTCCTCTTTATAGCTTGCTTCCCTTTACTGTCTTTTGACCTCGAGCCCTTCTTAGCCGTCGGGCCTTTGAGCATCAGCTCCATTATCTTCGAATGTTTCACCGTCTCCCCGATGAAGCTGATCACCTGTTGCATGCTTAGGACCAATTTTTCCATTCCTTCCAGCTTCTGAGCCTGCTGCTCGGACCGCTGGTTCACCACCGACATGATGGAGCTCATCTCCTGGCAAATCTGCCCCACCTCTCGTCCCATGACTTGGGTCTGATTCATTACCCTGGGCGGGAGATGGATCTCCTCCTTGTCGACCTTCAAATTCTCCATATCCTTCTCAATGTCGTCAATGTCGTGAGACATCCCATCTAGTCGGCTGAGGACTTTTTCCTGAATATTGATGAGCTTGTCCATCTTGCTGCTCAGTGTCTCTATGCGATTTTGGATGATATCAAAGCCTGCGTTCTCGCCATCACCCACTGCATTTATTACCAGGGAACTCATGGTTTCCAGTGATGTAAAATTCACGTTAAGACACCAACTTGAGACAAGAATAGGACCAAGAATGCCCTCAAAAATACTTCTGCAAAAATCTTAGCCAGCTCTACAGAAAATGAAATAAAATTCAGAAAAAATATTCTACATCGAAAACTGCCAGGTGACAGATCAAATAAACTATAAAGCTCAATTTGTGTTTATCTCAGTTACTACTGAGTCAGACTTCTGTTCCTCCCAAACCTTATCCCTGAGCGGCTGCTCCTCTCTTCTAGAATTGGTATCTAGAATGGAGTGAGCAGGTGTCCCTAAATGTAAACGGCCAGCCTACGTCAGCAGGGTTTAAGTGATTGGGGTGGGAGCTTGGCAATGCTTGGGACATATGAGACGTTTGAGAGTCTTTAAGTGTTAAGCCCACCACCGTCACTCGCCTGCTGGCTGTCAAAACGTTCACTGTACACATTTCTGCTTCTAAGGACAATGCTCATTAATTTGCACAATTTATCCTATTTAACTGACGGAGGTATTAACTTGTTCCAAGAGACGGATACATGTGGTTCACATTTTTGAATCAACTGCACTAAAAAAAGACAGAGAGCTGAATGTGAAGTCCATGTGTGGCTTTTTAGGCAACGCAAGAGTACGTTTGAGATCATTTCAAAAGAGAAAATGTTCCGTTCGAGTGTTTATTTGTTGTATTAAAATGTTTGTGACATCAAGGGAAGGACTGGGCTGTAAGATATTTGGCACTGATGTATGTGACTGTGCGTGTACTGTTGTGAATGAGAACCATGTTGCAATGCAGATTCCCTCCTTATCTTTTGAATGCCTAAAACTCGCATTCAGTGTCAGGGCAACCTGAAGAGGTCTGTGTTTCTTGGTTGGGTGGAGATAGATTAAAATGTTTATCCCTGACCTGAAATAAGAGATGGGTAACATGGGCGAGTTATATGATGCTTACTCACTGACAGAAACATCCACCGATAACCATCCTTAAGACAGCAAAGGATCCATTTTAACTGAGCTGCTGTAATATGACCGCAATCCAGGTTCACTATATATCAAAATAGGCATGATGTATTCTACCAACAAATCAGAGAAAAAATATAAACACAAATGCAGCCTCGCTGTCGGTCGGGTTTTTGTTTCGTTTTGTTTTTTGCCTTTCTGAGTTCATTCTGTACCCATAAGTACACGGATGCCAAAATGAAGGAAGGATCCAGCTTTGCTCAAGCTACCATGAAATTCTTTTGACAACAGAGGCACAGAGCACAAATTGAGCCACAGTGACCTTAGCCAAACTCGTTGTGACTCGAGCCAAAGTCTGACCTCACTGGTGCAAAGGACCAGGGAAGGTTCTGAACTCTGCAAAGGAAAGTGCAAGCAAGTGAAGTGGGACAAAAAGAGTTTACCTGTCGGCTTATGTTTCATGACAAGTCACCACACCGGGTTGAACATTTGTCTAATTTTTTTTTTTTTTTTTTTTTTTTGGTGTAGATACGCTATGTTGAACAAAGCCTTCACAAATCCTTCTACACCAGTGAGACCAGAGAGTGAACCGAACCACTGCTTCCCCTTGTATTTGTATTGTCTCGTGTCTCGCTAAAGCAAGACAGCTGCAGCGGGAAGACCAAGTAACTGTGACAGGGCAGAAACAGATGGAATGAAATGGACCATCAGTCACTCAGGGTAAGACACCAGTGCTCACACCTGTCTTTGAATGCCAGCAGATGACAGACAGCATGGGAATTAACAGCATGTTGTGTCAATTTAATGAGCTCGGACACTTTGCTTTCTTACAGTGTACATGTGCATGTAACAAACACAAATATTAAAGACAAGACAGAGCAAATGATTCTGCAACATGGTGTTGTTGTCATATCAGTGGACATTAAACGCAACCTTGCAACATCCTGGCACAATCTCGGTAGATCTGTCAGTGGTCAGCGGTGGGAGGTTACGAAACCCAGCAGGAGATATAAAGAGACATTAGACTTATGACATAAAGCAAATGTCAAGTTTATATCACTTACACTTTACAGTGAAACTAATACCAAAGAAAGTAACAGCATCACGGCCAGGGCTCAAAGTCGTCTCTCACCATCTCTGCCAAGAGCGAGTATGTGTACACACAATGTGGAAGCTGTGAAATCTTTGCCCGGTCTGCTGCTGCGTGGTTAAAAGTTGTTACGTTAATGTGACAGCAAAATCACTGGGATGTTTAGCGGCATTGTGTAATGCATAAATGATGAATGCTTTATAAATTATTCAAAATAATTCTTTGTTATATTTACGGGTGCGTATCCCAGTTGAACTTGTAGTTCTCGAGTGACTTCTAGAGTGGAAAACATGTGAAGGTAAATTGATATACAGCACAGGGGACAACACCTTTAAATAGTAGAACTTAGAACTTTTGAGATCACCGTGTACCCTTTGTATCCCCAAAGGCATACGTAATAAAAGCACTAAGAAGAATCAATCTAGTTTATGCCACAATCACTTGGTTGCAACTGATGAAGCTGATTTATCACTCAGTGAATAAGTTCTTTGCCGTGTTGCAAAAAAACCCCCAGAAAACAGATGATGTTTTTGAATGTCTTATTTCTTCTACAACCATTCAAAAGCCCAAATATATTTATTTTCCCTGGTAAATTGCAGAAAAATCCTCTGCGAATTCATAATTATGAACTAACTGTGCATAGATTTTTGTCACTGACCTCATTTTTTTAAGCTTCAATAAATTGTCACATTATTTTGGTTATTTATTATACATTCAAGGGACATGCTTTTGGAAAATGAATGCTTAGAGGCATTTTTCTGCACAAATAATTGCTGAAAGACTTACATGTTGCTTCAAATTTCCGATGAAACTATGTACCCCTCATTGTCCTCACCTGTATGCATACATCCATCTACACATACTGTGTACATGCAGCATAGTATGGTTTTTTTTGTTTGTCTGTTTATTCATTTAAGCTTCTGTTGACAGCAGTGGAAGAATATAAAAAATGAAAAGAAGATACAAAAATGTAAAAAAGTTTACCTAAATGCCCTACAAATGTGTTTGTTTGCTTGCTTGCTTGCTTGTTTAGACAGCATTTTTTAAAGGGTCAGTGTGTGAATATTGTGGCATGACCCTCTGCATTAGGTTATTTGTTTGGCACTGAGACAAGATTAAAAATGGGCTGCCCTTACAGAGAACACAATGTCCTGGGAAGCTCTGGGGATGTGTGCTATGGCCACCATCCAGTCACCTCTCCGACTCCGCTCACACACCGCTCTGTCTGCCAGCTCTGGCTATACTTTCTCTTGGAAACTTGTGGGCTTAAATGTGACTGGCAACCATGAAACTCAACTCCTCATGCTAATGTCTAAGAAGCCTCTTCTTTTCTCCCGCTGTCATCTCAGATTTTGTCTTGGCATGCAAACACGTTTTGCTGCTGCACTTTGACAGACTTTCTGGTTCTGTTTATTTAATGTCATGAAACCACACTACACAGCGTCCTGATGATTCAATATAGTGAGACGCACACACTCCAACTTCACCCTCACCCTCTCGTTGCATACAAATATGTCTGTCTTGTTAAATGCAATTGTCACGAGGACGCATTGTGTGCACATTTCTGTATGCAAACTGAAATATGTACATATTTTGAAAGCAGCTTTTGGATCCTCCATCCAATGACCATTTAAGAAAATACAGTCATTTTTTGGGTGCTTTCACTGGTTTAATTTTTCAAATAGAAGGTGTTGTGATTTCCCATTATATTGTTAGTCATATACCACAAGGAGTGCTTCAAATAAAACCAACAAAGTGCCAGAAAACTTTCATACACGACCACCTGAGGGTCACTCCAAAAAGGAAGCTAATCCTGATAGACTCCTGTGTTATAATTTCCAACATCAGGGTAGAAATAAACATACTTACAGCTTGGTACAAAAAATATTTTCCCTTTTATAGCATATTGTCCACGCCAATGACAACTGTACAGTGGTTCCATTTCTTCCTAATTCTACAAGCTGCAAATTCTACAAGCTGGATACATTTTTTTTACATCATCTTGTAATTTTCTTATATTGTGGTGACTTCTGCCTTATAGTGCATCACATAAAGTTACAGAGATTATAAAAAATGACTGACTGAATGCTGCTTCAATGTTCCTCCACATAACATATAATCAGACAATATACATCTACAACTGTATGCAAGTCTATAAACACAATACACCCTCAAAATTTCTGTATCTCTTGAAAATAATTTATTTTTTATCTTTAAACATTGCTTTAATTCCACATTTAAACTGCTTCCATATTTCACACAAAAACTTCTTATGGTTCAATATTGTGCATCTTTAGATTTAACGTATGCCTTAAATTGTACCCATCCAATTTAAATTGCTTAAACAAAAATTCATAGGCAACGACCCATACAAAGAGAACAGTAAAATTACCTGCATACTGTCACAGTTGTTTGTTGTTGTTTTTTAATCTAAGCACTGCTCAGAATAATTTCATTCATTTGCTTCTACATAGCACAATAATCCTTATTGTAATCCTAATTCACTCCCATTAACATCAAGTGCAGTCCCACTGAGGAATATATTCCCTAAGGCACTATTATTACCAGTATGGAAATGTAAGGAGCGTTTTACACAAGAGATATCAACGTTAGTGACAGACTGCAAAGAAAGCTTGGTCAAATATGTGCCACTCTCCTAGAGTAAATGTCAGTGTGTGTCTCCTAAATGCCAAGGAATGGAAACAAGAGAGGGTGAGAAGTCTTCAGCTTGTCTCTATGGTATACTGCCACAGTATTAAAGATAACTAGAGGATGCGTGTATTTATAAGCAGCGGTGTATATAGGCAGTGTATATATTTACTCTCAGTCAGATTTCCCTCAGTATACATGAGCTTTCTTCAAAATAAAATGCCATGTAAGAGTTCTGATGGAAACAAAAACACATAGGAGACAAAGTGAACTGAACTGTTGAGCTGCAAACAACAAAAGACAAAACTGTTGAGTTGCAGAAAACATTTTTTGCTCTGATGTCAGCCCCTGAATGTACTACACTAAATCAAGGCTGCCAAAAATCACTAAGTCGCTAGATGGCAGCAAAGCCAGAATCTCCTGTCTGTTTCATCATTCAGCAGAGACACTACATTATTGTGTCTGTCATGCTCTGCCACTAGAGTACACTGTACCTTTACAGGTGATTCTCTAATGTGCTCCCACAAACGCCACCAGCTACAGTCCTAAATCAGTCCCAACAAACTGAATGTTGTGCAAAGAACTTTCCAACTTCTAATAAGCATAAGAGGAAGCCAAAGATTGTGCTGACATTCCCTTGTGGCAGTAACTGTTAAAACACAAGAAGAACAAAGCAAGTACTAAACTACACAAATAATCTAGCTCAACTATAAATTCTGCATTTACAAAGTTATTAATCTTCATCTGCTATTGACACTGACAGCGGGTTTTTAGTTAAACTACTTACTTGTGATGTACTGTGGCATTGTATGTAACAGGATTTAGGCCAATTGGGTACATAAGTTTGTCTTGTTGTAATGAATTACAGGCAAATATAGTTTACATCTGTGGCACTTGTGTTGTCTGAAGTGTCATACAGACTTGCTGAGGCCAGACTTTCCATGAAACCTAAGGGTACAATAGAGCACAACATCATTTTCCTGTGTAGTATACAACTTGAACTGGACTTCACCTGTAGAATAAAAACTTTTATTATGCATCAGGTAATATTTATGTATTTTGATCCCAGCAGTGAATCTTTAGTCTATTCCAAGGAACTGAAGAAGACTAAGAGCAGAAGAGAGGTGATTATGTTCAAGTAAGGGGATATCTGCAGAAAACAGCGGTTCTTTTGACATAGTAAACTAAGTAAGTAAAGTTTATTTATACTTTATAGAGCTTTTCATAGACATAAAAGTCTCAATGCACTGTACAATAAAAAAAACAAAAAAAACCACACTTAATACCAATAGATACATGCAGCAAGACATAGCTGTAGGGTTAAAACACTGTATATCACTATCCAAGAATATTGATTTTAACACATACAGTGGTGTAATGTCCTTTCATTTAAATAATAATACTAATAATACTACTAACTTAAAAATCACCACTAGAAACATGAACACTCAAAAAGTGCAAACCTCCACCAAGGCAGCTCATTTTCTTTATGGTACATATATTTCATTTGTTCTTTTTAAACATACTTTGGAAATTGTACGTTTTTATTTCCGTAAAAAGAAGTGCAAAGTGCCGGCTTTTATTATTCACCCTGTGGAAACCCATTTTAATGTACTTGACATTATTTTGATTATAGTTATTGTTTATTTGTCTAACTGATTAGGCAGCTCATTCTCTTGCTCTTGACATACTTTCGTCAAAGATATAACACGTTTTGGGGCAAAATTGAAAAAAAAAACAGACAGATATGACAGGTCAAATGTGACATGATATTTGGATGCAAACTATAATGTAATATTTAGAATCCTCATAAATCACTCTAATATTGCCAATATAAACATTTTTTTTAAAAGATAAAAGACATATTATGAAAGCTTGACCTAATTAAAGTTTACTTAAAGAAAACATCAGTGGTCCAAAGCAACATGACATTAAGAATCCTCATAAATCCTTCCCTATATGCCTATATGCTGTCGATATAAACAATGGAAGTAAGAAACACAATTTTAAATAGCTCTGTATAGCATTATTATCACTTTGACCTTCAGATCAATTTATTAACCTTGAAGGAGAGGTCAGAGGTCAGATGTAACATGATATCTTAAATCTTTATATGGTACTTTTTATATGTTAATGATACATACCACACATGTAGGACTCGTAGTTTATACGTTATAAGGGTTTTTTGGTCAATTTATGACTCATAAATCGTGAAGTTGACCTTGATGACTTTGGTGGATGTGCGCCAAATTTTCATAGGTTGTTAACATGCCCCCACTCAGCGACTCTTTAAAGTTTTAGCAGAATTCATTGAAAATTTCTCGAGCCATCGTGTTTACAGACAGAATGACACTCGTGCACGCACGCAAAACTGACAAAGCATAACTTCCTTAGTGGAGGGAATAATTCTATTCTGCAAGAAAAATACAGTCCTGATGTGACAGTAAACACTGTTCTGCCCTTCTTGAAGGACATAGCAATGTGGACGGTGATTACCAGGTAAGAGCTGGTATTAGATGTTGCTTTAAACGCTGCTGCTGTCACCTCTTCTTAACACAGAGTTTTTGGTAGGATTGATACTATTTGTTGTAGGCCCTTTTTAATGATTGCCAGCAAGCAAAAACACAATTAGTGTTTCAGAGTAAAAGAAAACATAACTCACAGTGCAACAGTATTGTTATATGTGTACGTAATAGGGCCATTAACATTCACTTATTAATACCTCAATAAATCAAAGATGTCTTCTTCTAATTAGATTTTAAAACAACATGGCATAGCATCTTACACAGATCCAAAAAAAATGCAATTAAACAAATATGTTTTAGTATTCTGTGCTGTCTCATTAGGACTTATAACAACAAAATGATCCCCATGATGAAAAGACTGGATCTGAATATAATGTTTTTGTTTGCAAAGGTAGAAAGTTTTCTTTGTCCCATCTGCTAGCTCATCAAAGCATTAAGACAATCAAACTCTTCACAGAACAACTGCTGACTATTCAAATGCTTACATTGAAACCCATACAATGAAAAAATGTAAAATACTGATAACCATTGTTTAAAAACACAAAGATATTTTAGCTTTTTACGATTAACGTGTAAATATTGTCCCACATATCAGAAGGTTTTGTATGTACCTGAATGGTGAACGCTCTTTGCTGCCTCCTGTAGTAGAATAAATCATACAGGCTGTGCCAGAGGTAGGAAAGAATCAGACACATGCTGTTGACTAGCCAGATATCCCAGAATGTGACAAAGTTGTCCATGGCTTTCACTTTACCCTTCATCCTTCCCTTTCCGCCTCGCTTTGCCTATATTTAACTACAAACGGCCTTTGAAAGCTCAAGGAGGAGTCTCTCAAGTGAAGCTGATGAGCGTATACTTTCTCAGGATAAGAGCTGGCAGGACATTAATGCTACTTTACCTCCCGCAGCCTCTTTTAATTCAGCCAAGGGTCCTACTTCAATCAGCACTTGCAGCTAAAGGAAGGGCAGTGTGTCCTCATGACAAAAGAGTGACAGGTGCCAGCAAAGGGTGTCTGGGAGATAAGCTCTCTCTCACGCTGTCCAGTCACTCCAGCTGTATTAGGAATCGACCTTTTTTAAATTTTCTATATCACTTTTGTCCCATTGATCTCCACTTTAAAACTGAGAATCACAGAATGAAGAAAAACTAAATTAAATCAGCACAGCATTGACTCTGAAGAGTGAGAGAATTGTTATGGGTTTCCAGCTCGCTGTCAACACAGACCCAGTGTAAACCAATAGCCTGTGCTATGCAATTCCCACTGCAAATGTCACAAAGACTATTACATGAAGGATTAGACTCAATGATTCCAGCTGTATCAGTTTCATATATAATAATTATTAAATGACACTACAAATGAACTTCTAATCAGTACTTCATGGTGGCTCTGAAGAGCTTTAAGCTCAGCACCATATCTTCAGTATATTGTGCAATAAAGACGTGTGTGAAAGGTGTGTGAATATATATAACCACAATCCCAAGAATGTATTATCTGGCTAAGAGTGGTCAGTCACAGCTACACAGCTATGTGTAGCATGTCTGGAAACCTCCTCTGACTTGACCAGTCATTCTGCCAAACACAACACAGAGCTCACTTTTGGCTTCTGGGTGGAGGCATGTCTAAGATTGCTTCTTACAGACAAGACAGAGAAGTGTTGAGGCACATTAGTTATTGGTTTGTTTTTTGGGGTTTTTTTTTAAAATATTATTACTATTATTAATATTGTGTTTTATTTTTAATATTTGATCAACTGGAATTCCTCAATTTACTGAGGTCAGATTTAAGTTTCTTTTTCCCCCAATGTATTTCAAATGTTTTGTAAAATTATAACAAGTGTTGCTGATTATGTTATTTCTGGATACTGATAGACATTGATCCTGAATATGAGATCTTAGAAGTTTATCATTTAAACTTATGAACTGTGAATTTTCGCAGTGGTGTATTTTTACTGATACAGTTCAATAAACATTTTCTCCATTATAGATATAAACAATTAGATAAAGATGAAGAACAGTTAAATGGGTCATTTAAAAGACATTTAACTGGAAATAAAGAAAGCACATTCAGAATTTACAATAGAGAAATTATTAGAGAATTATTTGAATAGCGAAAACTTGCTGAAAACTTAAAATGCTTGTTCCCACAGTCTTGCAAAACCACAGCCACAACTTGCATGCCTGGGGGCATACAGGTCCTCCCGACTTTTCAGAGGAATTCACACTTTCAAACAAACAGCTCCACAAGACTATATGATTAACTTCACCGAGGTTCTTTTACTTTGACATAAAGCTACTTACAAACATCCTGGCACAGATACCTTTCACCCTGAACTCTTACAAAACAATTAAAAAATAATTAGAAATAAAGAGGGATAGAGAAGCTAAAAAAAACTGTGTGGTTCACCTTTTAAGTCCCAATTTTATTTTATTTTATTTTTTTTATAATTAGGTTCTGACTCTTTTTTTTTAAACCTATCGACACAATGTGCTTTCCTGGTGACGGACTGTCTAATCGGCACGTAAACGCACACAGGAACGTAATCCGAAAACTCGTCTAGAAAGGCAAAATGTTCATTAAAAATGTTTTTAAATCTACACACCACACCACAGCTGGTTAAAAAGAAAAAATTAATCATTAAAAATGAAAACGTCAAAAGGTCAACGCCTTGTTTTGGTCACGTGATCAAAGGTCCAACGTTTAGCGGGAACCAACATGGCGAACGAGAAGACAGCTGCAGCACCAGACTCGGTGCAATGTCCCGTTTGTTTTAAAGACTTCACGTCCGCCACAATCAACGGACATCTGGATATATGTCTGCTGAAAGGCGTTACCGACAGCAGCCCGTCCACAGCAGACGAGAGCGGACCTCCCGTAAAGAAATCCCGCACTGGTCCCGAGGCTATCATCAAACCTGCAGCCAGCTCCTCCTCCGTGGCCAGCGCGCAGTCACCGGGGATGTTTTCGCTGTTTCAGAGCAACAGGGGGAAACCTCCGGTCCAGACTGAACGGAACGGTTTGTTTGTCGGTAAACAAAGTCCTGGCAGTGCTGCCAGCAAGGGGGTGAAACGTTTACTGAACGAGGAGGCGGATCTTGGAGCGGCAGGTACAGAGACTTTGAGGAGTCAGCAGCCCGCGCCTGCATCCAGCGGGCAGGGCTTGAAAACGGCGAAACGTCTGTCACCGCGGACGTTGCTTGCAGTAGACAAACCTCTGGCGGAGGTGCTGAGACCAGAAACACTGGAGGAATACTTTGGGCAAAATAAAGTTGTAGGAGAGCAAAGTCTCTTCCGGCCACTTCTTGACTCCCAGGAAATACCGTCGCTGATCCTCTGGGGACCCCCGGGATGCGGAAAGGTGTGGAGGTGACCCAGTATGATGCTGCATCTCTCCCCAGCTTTGCTTAGTATTTTCCTGCTGTTTGATATGTGATGGTTAAAACACCTTATTGCCACTGATTCAGCTCCCCTCACTTTATTTGTGGGGGACAAATTAAAGGAAAAACCTGTATCCTTCACCCCTAAGATGATAACCGGGCGGTATTATTGGGTCAATTCCAAAGGTCACTATAAATCAATGCAAAGTATTTCGGCATGATCACGTTTTATGTCTTATTGTAAAGGAGGCGATGAGTTTCAAAATTAAGTGAATCACGTGCTGTGCTGTTTTGTCCTTGTCCTATGCCACGCTCTCCAAACACCAACCGAGATGACTAAAGTCAGACGTGTCGCATCATTCATTAAAGTTTTCCTTTAATTTGTCATTAATGATATGCAGATGATGACAATAAGTCATCATCTGCTCTCGGCAACTAGTACTCAGAATTGAAGATGCTTGAACCGACTGAGTTCTAATTTCTAAAAAAAAAAAAAAGAAAATCAGGGATATTGAACAAAAACTTGTACTTTAAAAAATGTCATTATATAAAATTATCAAATGTTAATGTACAGTATAACCATATAAATATTTAACACTCTACCTCATCCATATAGTGCTTTAAAGGTGTTTTTTTTAAATATAACTTATAAAGTTTCATCTATTCAGTGATTCTTAAAGCTCTACTCTGATTGTTCACACAAAAAATATTTTAATTTAAGAAGCTTTTATCAGTTTTCTTTTAGTAATATGGCAATTTTCTGTTGAATTAATAATCCACAAATTGCTGAAATTATTGTGGGTAAGAGAAAAAAAATTATTGTGATTAATTATTCGAATGCAAATTTCTTATATTCTAATAATTACAGTCTCAGTTTTGGCATGAAACTTGGGGCTTGTCCATTTTGCACCTTTTTTCTTGTATGTTTTTAAATAATTATTGTCTAGATTAATGCTGAATATCCAATGCAGTGGATTTAAGTGAATTTTCAGCTGTGGTACTCTTTGTTGTATTCAAGTAGAACTGTCGTGTTGAAAGAGTGAATGATGGCGTCTGTGGCTGCTCGGTTGGTGGTACAGCTTGTTAATGACTCCTTAGGCATGTTGAGCTGCCAGCGTGGCTCATTGAGCAGTCACTAGCCATTCCCAGACTTTGTCGGCATGCTTTTCTGACACTTTATCTCTTCTTTGACCCTCCTGTCGACTGCTTTGCCGCAGTCAGGTTTCCTCATTGAATAGACGAGTCACAAAATCAGCTCATTTAACTTGATTACACATCACAGAAACTTCTCGATGAAAGCTGCATTACATGTTCTGCCTGTGAGTTTACGTTAAATTACTCTCCATGTGGCTCGCTGTATTTCAGACCACTCTAGCCCACATCATTGCCAGCACCAGTAAGAAGAAGGGGACGGCTCGCTTTGTAACTCTGTCCGCCACCAGTACATCCACCAATGAGGTCAGAGAAGTGATAAAGCAAGCGCAAAACGAGCTCCGACTGTGCAAGAGGAAGACCATCCTGTTCATCGATGAAATTCACCGCTTCAATAAATCCCAACAGGTGAGGAGGTATTTTAGAGCAGAAAGTTGTACTCTGCTTGTTGCAAACTTTTTTTTATGTTCTTCCCCCTGCTAATAAGATTGTATATCAGCACCAGTGTATATGTATGTATAAACAGCTTACGGGACCATCTTTATCCCTTCAAAAACAGCACGAGTTCTCCAGCTCATGTCTTTGATCTATTGGAAACATACATTTTTGGGGTTTCGACTGATAATAATAAGTAGAAACGATTTATTTACATTTTGTCTCCTAATTCATTGGTAACTAAATGGTTCATGTTTATGTTTTACAGAAATCTTAAATGGTTCTATCAATCAATATAATCCATTGTCCTTTATTTGCAGTAGTTTATTCAGAGGTCTGCTTCACTACTGGTACCAAATATTGCCAAAAGTATTCACTTGTCTGCCTTCAGATGCATATGAACTTGAGTAGCATCCTATTCTTAATCTATAGGGTTTAACATGATAACGACTCAGCCTTGCAGCTTTCACAAATGTTTGTAGAAGCAGTCTGCATGCCTATGTGCTTGAATTTATAGACTTGTGGCCATGGAAGGGATTAGAACACATGAATTCAATGCTTTGGATGGGTGACATCCAATTACTACTTTTGGCACTATACTGTATTTATTCTGAAAACTGAAGCTTTAAATTCTAGCATCCTGTGAAATCCTGTATTATGTGTAACAGTAATATAACAGCCATGTCTAATAGAAACAAGGATTGGTCCAGATCCTTATTGAATGCCCAGTAAAATTAGTCTCACTTGAATCTGTATGTGTTTGCGTCTGTAGGACACCTTCCTTCCACATGTGGAGTGTGGCACAGTCACTTTGATTGGAGCGACCACTGAGAATCCATCCTTCCAGGTGAATGCTGCCCTACTGAGCAGGTGCAAGGTGCTGGTTCTGGAGAAGCTGTCTGTGGAGGCGATGGGCTCGATCCTGAACAGAGCTGTGGCCACACTTGGGATCAGAATCCAGGGACAAGATTCGACAAACCCCAAATATGAAGACCAAACAGATGGACACAGGTAGGTTCCCACAAGCTCCTCGACTGTAGTGTCACACGTGACCAAAAACCTCACTATCTTTGTAATCCTCACATAGTGGGTATCGGAAGATGGAGCCACAGCAATAGTCTCAGCTTTGGTTTTGTTTGATAGTTTGACAGATGAGGTTCAGCACAAGCTATAATCACCTGTTAGCTGCCAGCCGATGATTGCATATAATCTACTATCTGTTTAAGGTAGATTACACAAATCCATCGTTTTAGTTAATTATTTTTTTATGGGGGAAAATAAAAAACAACATTTTGACAAAACTGATGAAATCATTTTGCTGCCAGTCAGAGTGACTTATATCAAGATGTTTTTGAGATGAGTGCTGGTTAAAACGGAAGAGCATAAGACTGAGAATATTCATGATGAAAGGCATTTAAGCATTTATCTGTTTTTTATTTTTTCAATTTTATTCCATATTAAACAGTAGAGGCACTGATACAGTGTATATTTTTAATGTTTTTAGACCAAAGATTTACATTCAGCAAAAAGCCCTGGACACCATGGCCTACCTTTGTGATGGCGACGCAAGAGTCGGACTCAATAGTCTCCAGCTGGCTGTTCAGGCTCAGATGTCCAAAACAAACCTCTTAGCACCCGACGATTCTCCTCAAGAGATACTAGTGACAGAAGAGCATGTCAAAGAAGGTCTCCAAAGGTCCCACATTCTCTATGATAAAGCTGGTAAGCGCAGATGTACTCACATTGTCATTTTAGCATCGACGCTCCTTTCTTTTAAGTTCCTTTTATCAAAGCTGGTCTTTTGGGTGTCACTATGTGCAACTAGGCCTGAATAAATATTCCAGCTCATAACACTGTGACCCATGCTTGCATCATCCTCACCCTCTGTTTTCAATTGTATTTCCAATACTCTTACATGGAATCCTGTTTATGTGGAAAATGTTTTTGCAGGTGGGACCAAGAGGCAGAAATTACCGGCCTCTTGCCTCTAATTTCTTATTGAAACTGTTAATTTTTTACGTCTGTTTTGCTGGAAAACGTCACCAGAGGTCCTGGGATAACGGTTGTTTCAATAAAAGAAGAGGCTTTGTCTTTAAGGATGTGGGCAGCACTAGGCAGCACAAATCGCTCCATACTTTACAAATCCACATTTTTTAAATTCCTCTCGGCAGCGTCATTTATAGCACTCGTCATGAGTACTTTCATGCTTTGAGCTTAACAGCTCTATCATATTACGCCCCAGTGTCTTTGATCACCGTTATATAACGGGGACAAACCTTATTTCTTGCGTTTCTTCGCCCCTGCTAGGTATTTAAGTGTGCTGTGTGTTTCTTGTGAGTGCAGTGCAGGTATTTTAGCTGAGCGTCAGAGCAGCGTGTGCTATTCGTTCATACCAGATTCATAAAACGAAGCGCTTTGAGACTTTTTTTTTTTTTTTTTTTATTGCATTCATAGCTAACTGATATTTTAATGTTTTTGCTCATTACAATAACTTATAAGGCCCGCGTTTACCTATAATCAGTGCTTTTTTTTTAGTCTGCTGTAGTTTTAGCTGTTCTTATCACCTTTGCTCATCATGCACAGAACTCCTCAGACTCATTAGTCCTCCACACTGTCCTGTTACACAACACGCAGCTGTCCCAAAAGATGGAGATTTACTGTTCCCTGCTTCACTGGGAGATGAAGCCATCATTCAGCTTGACTAATGACTTTAATGGAGACGGTATTCATCTATTTTTGCCTGATCAGTCTTTGTTTTTTTTAGATAAGGTCGTTTTTTTCAGTATGTAATGTCCTTCAATCTCTTGGTTTGAAAATTGCTGATGGAATGCCACCTGAAGAAAAATCTTCTTATCTGTTTGAAACATTTCGTGTGTGTGTGTGTGTGTGTGTTACTTAAAGGTGAAGAGCATTACAACTGCATATCAGCGTTACATAAGTCTATGAGAGGCTCCCATGAGAATGCGTCTCTATACTGGCTGGGCCGTATGCTTGAGGGTGGCGAGGATCCGCTCTACGTGGCTCGCAGATTGGTCCGCTTTGCCAGTGAAGATGTGGGTAGGTGAATTTAATTATTGCATTATCTCACCTCTATATATATATATATATATATATATATATCCAGGCAGTGCACAGGTTGGTCAGTCTGGTCTTGCACTGCCTGGATTGATTACAAGAAGGCCTATGACTCAATGCCCCACAGCTGGATACTGGAATGCCTAGAATTGTACAAGATCAATGGGACCCTAAGAGCCTTCATCGGGAACTCAATGGGGATGTGGCGTACAACACTAGAGGCCAACTCCAAGCCCATAGCACAAGTCACCATCAAGTGCGGGATCTACCAAGGAGATGCTCTGTCCCCACTGCTGTTCTGCATAGGCCTGAACCCCCTCAGTGAGATCATTAACAAGACTGGCTACGGATACCGACTACGGAACGGAGCAGTTGTCAGCCACCTCCTGTACATGGATGACATCAAGCTGTATGCCAAGAGTGAACGAGACATCGATTCACTGATCCACACTACCAGGCTATACAGCAATGACATTGGAATGTCGTTCGGACTGGAGAAGTGTAGTCGGATGGTAACAAAGAGAGGGAAGGTAGTCAGAACTGAGGGGATTGAACTACCAGAAGGCAACATTGCAGACATAGAGGACAGTTACAAGTACCTGGGGATCCCGCAGGCGAATGGGAACCATGAAGAGGCCGCTAGAAAAGCTGCAACCACCAAGTACCTGCAGAGGGTCAGGCAAGTCCTGAGGAGTCAGCTGAATGGTAAGAACAAGATCCGGGCCATCAACACCTATGCCCTGCCCGTGATCAGGTACCCTGCTGGGGTAATAGGCTGGCCAAAGGAGGAGATAGAAGCCACTGACATAAAGACAAGAAAGCTCCTTACCATGCATGGAGGGTTTCACCCCAAGTCCAGCACCCTGAGGCTGTACGCTAAGCGGAAGGAAGGGGGCCGGGGACTGGTGAGTGTCAGCACCACAGTCCAGGATGAGACAACGAACATCCAAGAATACATTGGGAAGATGGCCCCAACTGACCGAGTGCTCAGTGAATACCTCAGGCAGCAGAAACCCAAGAAAGAGGAGGGAGACGAGGAACCATCATGGAAGGACAGGCCCCTGCACGGTATGTACCACCGGCAGATAGAGGGGGTGGCTGATATCCAGAAATCCTACCAGTGGCTGGACAAAGCTGGACTGAAAGACAGCACAGAGGCACTAATCATGGCAGCACAAGAACAAGCTCTGAGCACAAGATCCATAGAGGCTGGGGTCTATCACACCAGGCAAGACCCCAGGTGCAGGCTGTGTAAAGATGCCCCAGAGACAATCCAGCACATAACAGCAGGGTGCAAGATGCTAGCAGGCAAGGCATACATGGAACGCCATAACCAAGTGGCCGGCATAGTGTACAGGAACATCTGTGCCGAGTATAACCTGGAAGTCCCGAGGTCAAAATGGGAGATGCCCCCAAGGGTGGTGAAGAATGACCGAGCTAAGATCCTGTGGGACTTCCAGATACAGACGGACAAAATGGTGGTGGCTAACCAACCGGACATAGTGGTGGTAGACAAACAGAAGAAGACGGCCGTAGTGATCGATGTAGCGGTTCCGAATGACAGCAATATCAGGAAGAAGGAACACGAGAAGCTGGAGAAATACCAAGGGCTCAGAGAAGAGCTCGAGAGGATGTGGAGGGTGAAGGTAACGGTGGTCCCCGTGGTAATCGGAGCACTAGGTGCGGTGACTCCCAAGCTAGGTGAGTGGCTCCAGCAGATCCCGGGAACAACATCGGAGATCTCTGTCCAGAAGAGCGCAGTCCTGGGAACAGCTAAGATACTGCGCAGGACCCTCAAGCTCCCAGGCCTCTGGTAGAGGACCCGAGCTTGAAGGATAAACCGCCCGCAGGGGCGTGCTGGGTGTTTTTTTTTTTTATATATATATATCCAGCTGTGTGTGTGTGTGTGTGTGTGTGTATGTATGTATGTATGTATGTATGTATGTATACTTTTATATATTTTAGAATTTTCCAGCTGCAATCATCCGGTGTGTATTGACCTTTTTTTTTTTTTTCCCCTGGCACAAAGGGTTAATAAATAGCAAGAAAATCAAAATACACACAGAAAAAAAAAGATACGGGCACTGCTATCAGCCCAATAATTTTTTTAAACATTATCAGTTCATCCCTAAGTTAAAGGCTTCTTACACTTTTTTCCAGTTTTTCTTCTCTACAATCCTAACCACATTTGGCTTTATTATGTCAGTAGAGCTACTTATACTTTTTTATTGTACAATTTTAAGACAAAATAAGGCAATTTTGAATTTGGTGGCAACAATATGTCTCAGAAAAGTTGGGACATGGCAACAAAAGGCTGGAAAAGTAAGAGGTACTACAAAGAAACAGCTGGAGGAACATGTTGCAACTAATTAGTGTAATTGGCAATATTACAGCAACAAGATTAGATATAAAAAAGCATCTTAGAGAAGCAGAGAGTTTCTCAGAAGTAAAGCGCAGAGGTTCAGCAATCTGCCAAAAACTGCATCTACAAATTGTTAAAAAAATGAACTAATTTTCCTCAATGTAACAAAGACTTTAAATATCTCATCATCTATAGTACATAACATTATCAAAAGATTGATGATTAAAGAAATCTCTGTGCATAATGGAGAAGGCTGAAAATCAACATCAGATTCCCGTGATGCTGCATTAAAACCGGGCACGCCGTTGTCATGGAAACCACAGCACGAGCTCAGGAACACTTCTATAAATCGCTGTCTGCGAAAATAGTTCAGAAACTACTGACTGGACTGAAATGCCAGAGAGAGAGAGGAAGCTTGACAAAGTAGTCATAATGTTTTTTTAAAAAGTGCTTCTTATTCTGCAGCGTTGCATCCTTCTTGTCTTTCAGGTATGGCAGATCCCGCCGCTCTTACTCAGGCTGTTTCTGCCTTCCAAGCCTGTCATTTCATTGGGATGCCTGAATGTGAGGTAAGCTCAGTGGACCAATCAGTGACTGGAAGTCTCCTGTCTTGTCAACCCTAAAGTTGTCTTCACCTCAGTTTTCTTCCTTTTGTTTCATCTGCTGATCAACAGGTGATCCTCGCTCAGTGTGTGGTCTATCTGGCACGAGCACTCAAGTCTGTTTCGATCTACAAGGCCTATGATAATGTGAAGACCTGTTTGAGAAGCCACAAAGGTCCCCTGCCTCCCGTCCCCTTGCACCTCCGCAATGCCCCAACCAGGCTTATGAAACAGCTGGGATACTCGAAAGGCTACAAATACAACCCAGCCTTCAGCGACCCCGTAGAGCAGGAGTACTTACCTGAGGAGCTGCAAGGAATCAACTTCTTCACCTGGAAGCCCTCAGACTCATGAGTACTTTTGTAAAAACAAAAAACACAAAAGTAAACACAGCAAATTTATTTTCTCCACATAAGTTATATCCACTCAGCTCTGCTTCACTGCATATTATTCTGTAGTTGTCCAGCTACCCTGCTGTACTGACACACTGAACCACAGTTTGAAAACCACTGCTGTCATGTTCTTTAAAACTGAGGCTGCTACAAGGACCAGTTAAGGCTTATTATATAAGCTGTGTATTTACGCTGGCAGTTAAGATTTTTTGTTTGTGTCACAAACGTGTTAATTACAAAGGTTAGAAAAAAAATAATAAAAAAACTGCACTCATTCTATAAACGGTCATTTCTCATGTTATAGTTTTTACATTTGCTTTGTAGTTATACAAATAGATCAATGACACAGTAACTAAATACACCCAACTCACCTTTGTATTTTCATAATGCTAATTCAGACTTTTTAAAACTGTCCATGTTTGGATTTATCTTTGTAAAACATGTATATATTGTTTAAAATGAATAAATGCATTTCCTTATCTGTTCAATCCTGCATGTTTCTTATAATGTGTAGATGCTTAAAGGAAATGCAAGTCAGACATAATACAAACATTTTATTATACACTTTAATGTTCAGTTTCTTCACATGTTATGAAGTCTAAATCAGTTTTGGGCCGTTGTCTGCAAAGAAACATCACCAGAGTTTGTACCTGTCTCGGAGAGAATTTTCTTTACAGGGCAGTGAAACAGATTCCTGTCATCGACTTCCTGATTTGTTCTTTTTCACATATGAAATATGAATATGAAATATTCCAGATAAAACAAAATTTAATGTCAGATAAAGATAACCCAGGTAAATACAGAATGCAGTTTTTAAATAATTTAAGGGAATAAAGCTATACAACCCTACCTGGCCCTGTGTGAAAAGGTAAATGGCCCACTTAAATTATGAATTAACTTAGAAAACAGAGTTCAATTTCACTAACCACACACTGACCTGATTACTGCCAGGCCTGTTGAATCAAAAAGATTACTTTAACAGAACCTGTATAACAAAGTGAAGTATGCTTAAAGATCATGCCACGATCTAAAGAAACTCGAGAACAAATGAGAAACTGTTAAGTTTCCAGATTGATACAAGTGGATGACATCTATCTGTCTGTAAAGGTTACGTCACATCTAAGGCTTTGGGACTCCAGAGAGTAGACAGCCTACCAAAATTACTCCCAAGAATACATCAGCACCTCATCCAGATCACAAATGAACGCAGGACAACATCTAAAAAACAGCAGGCTTCACTTGCCTCAGTTAAGGTCAGAGTTCATGATTCAATAATAAGAAAGAGGCCAGGCAAAAATGGCATCCATGGGGGAGTTCAAAGGTTAAAACCACTACTGGCCTCCAGAGTCACCCTGAACCGTAACACATACACTGAACAGTTTATTTTGCAAAAATATAACAAAGTTCTGTTGTTGTTTTTCACATGGCATGCTGACTTGCTTTCACCTCCTGCACAGACCATTGTTGTCTTTACTGAACCACCCCACCAGTCACTTTAACTGCAGACGCTGTGATCCACCACCTGCTGTGGTGTAGCAGGGGGCTAAAGATCACAACACCAATCAAATCGAATGCATAATAACTGAGTATTTAGAATTTAACAAAGATGTGCCACACTTGACAATAGCAGTGGGTCTTACTGTAGAGACGACCCCACCCTGTGATGTAGCAGGGCTGGTTGTGGGTGAGAGTAGCATCAGGCAAGCCAGCTGAACCTCATCCCTGATAGTGGTTCTCTTCTCCAGTTTTAGTAGGGCAATGTCATTCCTGTGAACAAGGATGAGGAAAAAAATAGACTGTGTCATTGTTTTCCTACAAGTTAAAGAGTAGAAAGCAACACCATATCCACACGACACACAGTTCCATTTGGGGTGTATGAATTTTTCAATGATAATGAACTATTCAGGTCCCTCCTCTTTGTTCATGTCATGCTCAGCAAGAACCACCCTGTATGTGTAGAAACTGGAATTGAAACGAAAAAGGCTTTCAGTTCATGTTTATGACACTTTTTTTTAGTATTCAAAACAGCTGCTTATATGTGATCTGGCCATGAAAACACCAAGAACAAATTCGCTCTTCTGTGATGCAGTGTGCTGCTGTCAAGACCCAGTTAGGTGCAATTATTGTCCCTCCACAAGTGGGTTAGAAGGACTGCAAAGAAACCTGAAAGTAAAGGAAAACTTTGATTGATTTGGATCAGAAATCACAATTTTGTAGGAAGGGTCTGAGCTTTACTTCTACGAAGGCTCAGATCCTTCAGTGTTAGCAGCAAGATGCTCTATATGTTTTATCAGTCTGCTGTTGCAAGAACCGTCTTCTTTGCTGTAGCATGCTGGAGTCCAGGCATCAAAGCAAAGGACACAAACAGACTGTACAAACTCATCTGGAAGGCAGAGTCTGGAGGTGAACAGTGACAGAATGCTGGCAAGACTGCTGGCAATCATGGACAATGACTCCCACCCCTCCATAACACACTGGACAATCTGAAGAGCAGTTTCAGTAATGGGTTCCTTCAACTTTGCTATCTGAGGGAACGTTACAGGAGGTTGTTCCTTCCTGTTGCTATCAGACTCTTTAATTTATCCCCGTGGGTCACTTTTGTGCACCACAACATATATTTTCACACATACTTGTCCTATTATATTTATATGTATATTTATATTTATACCTATATCTCTATATCTATATGTCTTAATGTTTATTTATTAATATCGCCGTTTCTACACTCATTTTGTATGAGTGCTTGATGTTTGTTGTATATCTGCTGCTATGACAACTCAATTTCCCTCTGGGATTAATAAAGTTTTTCTGATTCTTATTCTGATCTGCTCATGTTTTTACGAGGCGCTCTAAAAGATGCGGTTATACTCCCTGCCACAAGAGGGCGTTTCATGAAAACAGCTTGTAGAGGAGCCGAAGAAGAAACTTTAATTTAAAGATGGCGCTACCCGGTGTTTTACTCGTGCGTTTGAGAGCGCTATGCAACATTGGCAAATGCGTTCACAGTGGCTGTAAAACGGCGTCTGACTTGAGTAAAGAAATGCGGTGGTATGGGACCAAATCTCCAAGCTTTCAGATGAATGCGACATCTTATTTCCAGAGTAAACGAGGTGAGTGAAGATGCCGGTTAGCTAACGGGTGACAGCTCGCCAGCAGCGGCGCTAAAAACTCAAGGGCACGTCATTTAAAAGGTTATGGTTTGTGCTTGTATTTCGCAGTCTTGCTTCTTTTATCTCATATTTGGACTCCCATGTATCCACTGCCGACAGTCACCTTTTACAATTTTTATTATATTTACTATTTAGTCGATAGCAGACGCCACCTCCTGAAGGAGTTTCCAGATCCTAAAAGCCTCCTGCACAACACCATCTCACGGTCACTGGGAGTCAGCGACCTCTCTCAGCTCATCCAGTACAGTTGCATGGAACATGCTGGTGTTAAGGTCAGAGCGAGACAGCATTATTGCTTTCACTGTACATGTGACAAAATCCGTTGATGGTGTTAAGCTTTGTGTTGTGGCTCCTCTGTAGAAGGCCACTGTCACGCTGCAGTGGCCCTGCAAGATAGAAGAGGAGGGTTACGGCTCAAAGAAGAGCGAGGCAGAGCAATTTGCAGCAGCTGCCGCTTGTCAGAAGCTCAGAGTAAGCTGAAAACCAGCATGTGAGTTTGCAGTATATGATATGTCTCTTTCTCCCCTCTCACCGTTCTTTGATTGTGTTTGTTTACAGGAAATGGGTGTGATAGGGCCAAACAACCAGCTCCCCAGGAGGAGAGCTGGCCGAGGGAGAGGAGGGCTGCATACACCTCTTCATGATAATGAGGATAATTCCTGGACAGGTGATATCTACAGAGGCAGAGCAAATGACCGGGCACCTGCTAAAGAGGATGACTCCAATGTGTCAGAAGCGCTTTCCTTGTTTCCACAACCTAAATCTCTGTTGAATAGGGTTATCCAGGTGGCCACATCGTCCAACAATATCTGGGTTTGTAGTTCACTTTGTTTTGGGCGGTAACAATCTATCCTCTTTAAACTCAATGTGCATTGTAAGCTACCATGTGACTTATTACTGCAGGAGCTACTGCAGTTCAGAACAACAGGAGGGAAGCTAAAGACATGTGAACTGACTCTGCTCTGGCCCGAGGAGATGACATTCACAGCCAAAGCAGGCAGCCGGGCGGCAGCAGAGGCGAGAGCTGCTGCACTTGCCTGCATGAAGCTAAAGGTGAGTATTTGTCGAGAACTACTGTATCTTAACAAGTCAAGATTGTACTTAATATATGCATCTCACCTGCTGGTTACAGGAATTGGAGCTGCTGGATAAGGACAACAACCCACTGACACATGCCAAGTATCATCGAGAAAAGGTGAGGGAGGCTGGAGAGAGGGAGAGGCGCCCACTTCCATTGGAGATTCCAAAATATCTGGAGCAAAGCGTGAGAGAGTACCTCACCCAGGTGAGTCTTGGTACAAGGAGGATTAGTGGTGTTTGACTGAGTTTTGACAAAAATGTAAGTTTCTGAGTTTGCGCATTTTTCTAACAGTACCCAGTGACAACAGAGGTACAGAAACTATGGGAAGAGGAAGAGGCAAAAGAACAGCAGACAATAAACCGGAATGATGAGGAAGAGGAGGATTTTATAACAGATGCCATCACAGGCAGGCCGTACAGGCCTCTTTCTGAATCTGAGGCTCAGCAGCTCAGCATCCACCTGCAGGAGAGATGGAACAGAGCGAACCCCGAACTGAGCCTCGAGCTCCCGGTCGACGCCCACCGTCAGCGTGTGATCTCAGCTGTGCAGGCCTCCAGGGTAGTTGTGATTGCTGGAGAAACAGGATGTGGCAAGACAACTCGGGTCCCTCGTTTTCTGCTGGAGGATCGCGTGAGAGGGGGCAGCGGGGCTGAGTGCAACATCTTGGTAACCCAGCCTCGCCGGATCAGTGCTGTGTCGGTGGCCCACCGTGTTGCTCAGGAGATGGGTCCAGCTCTGAAACAGTCTGTAGGATATCAGGTTAGGACAGCTGCATAGATTATACAATATCTTAGTTGAACACAAAACGATTTGTTTTGATTTCTCTAATAAGAGAAATGTATTTGCACAACTTCAAAACTTCGTCTTGTGCTTTTAAAACTTTTTATTCAGTAAACGTATTTGAAATTCCTCTCGGCAAAGCTGTTTTAGGGCTCACACAACAAAGTGCTCTAACTTTAATTTCAGTCATCACCGGGACATAAAATTATGTCATAGGTGTTTTTGTTATTTTTGATTTTATGAAGCTATCTAGATTACAGTAAAATGTTTGATCTGCCTGCACCTCTCTCTAGAAAACTTGAGCGTTGCAGCTCATGCAATGACTACAGATTTATATTAAAGTTCTAATTTTTGAGGGCCTTCCTCATATCTATTGTTTTTAACTATTTTCTGACATAAAGAGTAAAAAGTAGAATAAAATAAACTGGCAGTTTTCTCATTCTACCACATTGGTTTTGTAACTGAACCCTTGAATTGTGGCTGGTAGCATCGCAAGGATATGAAGGGTTGAGTAATCTTTTCCATAGTAATGCATAATATTTGTATTATCTTTCTCCTGTAGGTGAGACTCGAGAGCCGACTCCCAGAGCACAGTGGAGGAGCGTTGCTCTTCCTCACAGTGGGTGTCCTGCTGAGGAAGCTGCAGTCAAACCCAACCCTGAAGGGAATCAGCCACGTGGTGGTTGACGAGGTCCACGAGAGAGACATAAACACAGACCTGCTGCTGGCTCTGCTGCGCACAAGCCTGAATGAGAACCCTGACCTGAGGGTCGTTCTCATGAGTGCCACTGGGGACAACCAGAGGCTGGCACAGTACTTTGGCGGCTGCCCGATCGTAAAGGTGCCAGGGTTCATGCACCCAGTACGAGACAAGTACCTGGAAGATGTACTAAAAGAGATGGGGCGTCGGTCTCAGGTCCCAGAAAGGGCGAAGACGGACAAAGAGGTGGAACTCACATCTGCCACATTTTTGTTTTTCACACATTTTCTTTTTCTTTTTTTTCCAAACTGATGAGTTGCTCTGCGTCTTCTTCTTGTTTAGAACGATGCCACACCGGATCTCGATTTAGTCGCTGATGTCATCGAACACATTGACAGATGTGGAGAACCAGGTGCCTATTTTACCAAGCTGTTAATTCACTTTAAATAATAGTGTTTGAAATTTTGGGCAGAGTCATATTTTACAACAACTCCTCTCCCCTCGTTCTTCAGGTGCAGTGCTGTGTTTCCTCCCGGGATGGCAGGACATAAAGGCTGTTCAAGAGAAGCTCGAGGAAAAACCGCGCTTCTCCTCTGGCTCCCAGATGATCCTGCCCTGTAAGTAAGGCGATGGATTTCCAGAGGCCAAAAAGGAGGCCTCTGGAAAAAGGTTCCCCACCTATAACCAGTTTATAATTGGTTCTGCTTTTCTTTTAGTGCACTCAAGTTTATCAGTGGCTGACCAGCAGGCTGTGTTCCAGCGCCCCCAAGTGGGACAAAGAAAGATTGTCCTGGCCACAAACATTGCTGAGACCTCAGTTACAATAGATGACATTGTTCACGTGGTGGATGCAGGAACTCACAAAGAACAGAATTATGACCCAAGGACTAAGGTTAGTATTGACATTTGATTTTATTCCAGGAAAATGTCAGCAAAAGTAATCTCATTTATTTATTTCGCCCCAGGTGTCCTGTCTGGATACAGTTTGGATTTCCCGTTCAAATGTTACACAAAGAAAAGGGAGAGCAGGCCGGTGTCAGCCGGGACAGTCCTACCACCTTTTCTCAAGAAAACAGCTGGAATCCATGCCTCCCTTTCCCATCCCTGAGATCCTGCGCATCCCACTTGAGAGTTTAGTAGTGCAGGCTAAAATCCACAGTCCAAACTCAAAGGTACAGGAATAATTTTTTCCCTGTTCTTTCTTGTATCTGTATTTACATTTTTCTTCTATTTTATATTTATTAATGGCTTATCATTTTTGGTGCTTGTAGGCTGTAGATTTCTTATCCCAAGTATTGGACAGCCCAGAGCCAGAGTCTGTGAGAGACGCTGTCCGTAATCTACAAGATATAGGTAAGCGCGTCTTTACTCGTCTTTGCTCGTCTTTACTTGTCTTTACTCGTCATTTTGATGCACTTTTGTTTTGCAGGAGTCCTGGACAGGACCGAAACACTGACTCCATTAGGGGATCGTGTCGCCTGCATGTCATGTGACCCACGGCTGGGCAAAATATTAGTCCTGAGTAGCATGTTTAGATGTGTTATGCCTATGTTGTCTGTAGCTGCCTGTCTCACTAGAGACCCTTTCCACAACAGCTTGCAGAACAGAGCACTAGTCAACAAGGTGAGATGTCTTCACCATAATAAATTTTGCCATATTTTTGTTTGCTAAGCTGTTACTGAGTCGTCTGCTTTGTTTGTTCAGGCCAAAGAGGCTCTGAGTGGCTCAAGCTACAGTGACTATCTGGTGGTCAGTAGAGCTGTTCTGGGCTGGAGGAAAGTTCAGCAGGACGGCAACCGAGAGGACAGGGATGACTTTCTGGAGAGACACACCCTGTCCAAGGCCAGCCTTCGTTTTATAAACGGTCAGTCTTTTACACCCTGTCTCAGTCCACTTTTGGAAGTTAAAAATCCCTGCCCTCTTGTTTTTTGCTAAATTCAAATATTTCTGTCATCTGATCCTATTGCAGGTCTTATATCTCAGTTCAGTGATAATCTGCATGACGCCGGGCTGGTTTCTCATCCCAGTGACTGCCAGCGTTACACCTCTCTCTACAATGAGCACAGCAACCAGGATGAGCTGCTTAAAGCTGTGCTGCTGGCTGGGCTGTATCCCAACCTCATTCAGGTACATGGCAGCTACCCAGACTGACTTTCATTGCCTATATCCTGCTATAATCCCCCCCAGGGACTCATAATTAACTCATAACAGTGATGTAACGGTTCTATAAATCTACTTGAGCTTTTCTAGGTTAAAGCTGTATAGGTGTTTGTGTTGAATCTGACATTGCATTTAAATTAGACCTGGTTTGTTTTGTTCTTTTGTTTTTAGGTGAAGAAAGGTGTTGTGACTAAAGGAGGACGCTTTCGTCCCAACAGCATTTCTTTGCGAACACTCAGTGGGCCAGTGCTGCTTCACCGCTCCTCAGTGAACCGGTCAGAGCATGCCCTAAATATTGAGTTGCATCACAAACAGACTTGATGTGCATGTAAAGTTTGTTTTCATTTTATATTGTAGTGGGAAAGAAGACCTCCCTAGTCGGTGGTTGACATTCTTCAGTGCCATCAAGTCCAACGGGAATGTTTTCATCAGAGACTCTTCTACAGTCCATCCACTCGCTCTGTTGCTGCTTACAGACTGCGATATCACAGAGATGGGTAAGATGTTTTCTGCTCTCCCTAAAGAATGCATTTGTAGCACAGGTTGGAGGATGGTAATCTGACTGAAGTCCGTTGTTTGTGCACGTCTCTGATCAGCTGAAAATCTTGTTGGTTTAGATGTGTTCAAGTGCTGACTAATGCTTTTGGACTGTTATGGAGTGCTACAGTAAAAATGAAATTATTTCAACTGTGCAAGTCTGTCTACATGTTTGTAGTTTGCATTTTAGACAAGCACCAAAAATGAAATCATCCCTCTGCATTAGCAGACTTGAATACTACTCTTCTTTTTCTTGTGACCAGTGCATGGCGACAAAATAGAAGTATCATTTTCTGGACGATCTCTGGTGCGCTGTGAGCTGCAGGTTGAGACGTGGGAGCTGCTCTGGGAGCTACGCACTTCCATTCAGACCATGCTGCACCGAAACCTCAACAGCCCCAGTAACACAAACGCTTCTCAAGATGGAAAGCTCATCTCTTTACTAGTACAGCTGCTGAACAATACAGATTCAAACCCTCTTGTTCACAGCAGTGACAGTGAGGTGGATTGATAAGACTGAGGGTTTTCTACATGTCTGCTGGCTCAGACAGATTAAGTGGCTAATGATTTGCTGTTTTGACATCACTTTTTTTTTCTTTTCTTTTTTTTCCCCCCCCTATTTTAGTGCTGGATTCCATTGTGAAAGCATGGAATTTATCAGGAACTCTTTAAAGAACACACTACTATTTTTTTTTTTTTTTTTTTTTTTTTTTAATTTAATTTTTAATGATTGCTGATGTAAGGCCTCATTTGAATTTGGAACTTGTAATAGACGGTTAGTTGCTTTCTGAAAAGCTGAAGCTGTATCTTACTCTAATGGGTAGTGACAAAAGATGGCTGACCAAAGATTGTATGCAATAAATGTCATATTTATTAAAATCAACATCGCTGTTTCAAAAATTGGTTTGATTTTCTATATAGAGTTATGGGATTACAGAAAAAAGAGACTCCAATGGGAACTTTGTCTTTAAGAAAAATCCTTCATAAATGTCATGTGGAAGCTGCTCAGGCGTCTCAGTAATTCCTCCATGACGTCCTGAGGGACCGCGATGCAAAATCTGCAGAGACAAAAAAAAAAAAAGACTTTGAGACTTGGACCATGAAATGAATCCATCTGCAGTCTAAACACAGACTTCTTTTAACAATAGAAATTATTTTTTGTTTTATACCAAAAATAAAATTGCTTTATATAATAGCTATAATTTCCTAATGATGTACTTTGAAGAGTGCCCGACTTGTGTTGTACCTGATGTGGTAGGTGCCCTCCTTTTGTCCGTACTCCCAACCAGGACCGGTAAACACTCCACCTTCTTCTAGCAGTCTCGTACAGTAGAATGTGTCTGGCTGCAGTCCTAATTCCTGAAATATCCAAGGAAAACAACAAACACATTTCAGGAAAATGAACCAGGAGAAAGTTCAAAGGGCTTCAACACAGATTATGTAATACATCCTCTTGCATTTCTGCTGTAACCTTGGCTTTCTGAATAGCTTTTGGTGTGAGGTGCAGTCTGGGGAACGCAAACAATCCTCCTTCAATGGGTGGGCAGCTGAATCCCGGTAGGCTGTTGACAACCTCGTGGACTTTCTTCACGCTATGAACCAGCACAGTCCTGATCTGCTCAATTTCCTGCAGAAGACATCAGCTTGTAGAAAATGGCAAATTCTTTATCAAAAACAGCTACAGCGCTACATGTAGTTGGTCATCCTCAGCTAAACAAGAGTACAGTTCTCAGGTCCAACCTGTTTATAGAGCAGGTACGAGGGGTCTCCTGGCTTTGGAGGGTCCGTCATCAGATCCAGGGCAATCTGACCTAAAACTGGTGAACAATCTTTGGAGAACAGTGTGTGGATGTATTTCATGACAGCAGGATCCAGATTTACCAGCTCGACATATCCAGCACGGAGACCACACCTAATGAAAGAGACTTGCATGTAGAAACAACAAAAATGTAGCTGTTCTGGAGCTTTGCTTCTCATGATCACTCTCAGTGGATGACCAGTTTATCACTGAATTTCATTGTTTTGTTTTGTTTTTTTCATTTCACACTATTCCTACCAACCCTCTGCACGCCCTTCTTTACGACATCCTATGAAGATTTCTTCTTTACTTCTTGCCTGCCAGCTCAAGGGGACTGGTACATCAAAGCTCAGGTTGAGCAGGTTGGAGACATAGTTTGAGACCGAGATGGTTTGGACATGTGCAGAGGAAGGATAGTGGATATACTGGACACACAACCTTCCTTTTCACTCTTGCCATGAAATGCATCCCTATCCTCTCCACCCTGCTTGCACTCTTAAAAATATCACTGCTACACCTGTGATACTTTTAAGTTCCGCATTTTAGCTTGTATAAGAAGTGTTTAAACTTACAATGAGACTCTGGTCAATGATCTCTTTGTTCATACCAGTCTAAAGAAAATGTCCAAAGCTATTTTAGCACACTTGGCACTAATTTGCATGAATTTCAAAAAGACATTTCTACAATTAACACCGAAAATATATGTTAAACACAAAAGTGTAATTGTCACGATGCAAGTTGTGCAATGCAATCAACTTTGGAAGATTTTACCTGACAGCCATAAAAGACTGACAGACAACATGGGCACCCAAGTTTGTGAATGTGATAACTCGAGAACAAACTGATGTAGGAGTTTTAAATTACATCATAGGTGTATCTACTAGAAGGCTGAGAGGTGCCACTAACTGCCGCCAGTATCAGGGTAACCATTGCACTGGTTAGCATATTAACTTGGCTGCAAGGAGGTTCAGGGGTCAAACCTGCTGACCAGCTGGAGTCTCTCCCTGTGCATATGTGGGATTTGTCCAGGTTATCTGGCAACCTTTCAGAGTCCAAAGATTGCATGTTAGGTTAATTGGTGACTTTAAATGTGAATGTGTTTATAAATGACTGTCTCTCTGTGCTGGTCCAATAACAGCCTGCCAGCCTGACTAGGGTGTATCTCACGCAGTGATGCTAAGGTACCCAAAAATCTCCTCAGAACTTGTTTTTTTTTTTCACTAGTATATCCAGTGTTCAGATTTCTCTTCTGAAAAAAGCATAAACTGTAGAGAGTAGCTTATGTCACATTTGTGTTTTTCAAGATAAGATTTCTTAAAACTCAACAATACAGAGAAATAATATTTGTAATGCAGTTAACAAACTTGAGAAGTTTGGTGTATAAGTTTTTAAAAATCCTGATCATCTTTGTAGTTGTGCAAATAATGCACAATAGCACTTATAAGTATCAGTGAGCAAACTAACGTCTTCATCTTTTTGATCTTGTAGTGAGATTGCTTATTTGACTGCTTTATTTCTTTAAATTTCAGTTTAATTTTTGCCTCAAGCTTTGTGAGAATCATCCATTACAAACCAGATACATATCTGGACTGAACACATACTCTCCCAAGAAGCCTTTGGACACTGAGTGAAAGGACGCCAGCTCCACTGTGCCTGAGAAAGGAGGCCCCATCTCGCTCACAGCCCTTTTGTAGGAGACAAACTCACAGTTTTCCCCATAAACACAGTCCTGATAGAGCTGCAATGCAACATGTAAACATCCATAAGTTCCTTTATACAGATGCATTTGGTTTTTAAAATATGCTTGCATGGATGATAATAGCTTCTCCACCTCATCAACCAGAAGAAAGAGCCTCTTTTCCCAAGCAAACCGGATCACCTCTAGCACTGATTTTTGACTCTGAACATAACCTACAGGCAGTGTGGCATAAAAACAAGTAAGGGTATAATATTCATCCTGTAACACAAAGAACAAACACTTACAGTAGATGATCCCCACACTGGCTGGAATAAATACCTGCTGGATTTCCGGGGTTGATGACGTACAGAGCCACAGGATTACAGACTCCCTTTGCAGATTCGTGCGCTCGCTGCAGCTCTTCCACCTGCAGCGCCCATCCCTGCTCCTCACTCAGGTAATAAGGGACAGCGACTGCACCCAACTGCGTTATGGACAACACGGTTTTGTTGTGGCATGGCACTGGAATCAACACACCTGTTCTTGGTGAAGCCTCACGGTTCACTAAGACACTGAGAATGTTCTAGAAAGCACAGAAAAGAGAGATTGTGATGATCCATTAGAAAGCACATACACATGGCCTTATGGCCTCTGACAGTGAACTCATCTCTGTGCTTGTCCTGGTAGACCTTAGTGCAGCGTTCAATACTGTTGACCATAATATCCTATTAGAGCGATTAGAACATGCTGTAGGTATTACAGGTACTGCACTGCAGTGGTTTGTATCATATCTATCTAATAGACTCCAATTTGTGCATGTAAATGGAGAGTCCTCTTCACACACTGAGGTTAATTATGGAGTTCCACAGGGTTCAGTGCTAGGACCAATTCTGTTTACATTATACACGCTTCCCTTAGGCAGTATCATTAGAAGACATAGCATACATTTTCACTGCTATGCAGATGACACCCAGCTCTATCTGTCCATGAAGCCAGATAACACACACCAATTAGTTAAACTGCAGGAATGTCTTAAAGACATAAAGACCTGGATGGCCGCTAACTTTCTGCTTCTTAATTCAGATAAAACTGAGGTTATTGTACTCGGCCCTGAAAAGCTTAGAAATATGGTATCTAACCAGATTCTTACTCTGGATGGCATTACCTTGGCCTCCAGTAACGCTGTGAGGAACCTTGGAGTCATTTTTGACCAGGATATGTCCTTCAACGCACATATTAAACAAATATGTAAGACTGCTTTCTTCCATTTGCGCAACATCTCTAAAATTAGAAATATCCTGTCTCAGAGTGACGCTGAAAAACTAGTTCATGCATTTAGTACTTCCAGGCTGGACTACTGTAATTCATTATTATCAGGATGTCCAAAAAACTCACTGAAAAGCCTTCAGCTAATCCAAAATGCTGCAGCAAGAGTCCTGACAGGGACTAGAAAGAGAGAGCATATTTCTCTTGTTTTGGCTTCCCTTCATTGGCTTCCTGTTAAATCCAGAATTGAATTCAAAATCCTGCTCCTCACATACAGTAATCAGGCCCCATCTTATCTTAATGACCTTGTAGCACCATATCACCCTATTAGAGCACTTCGCTCTCACTCTGCAGGCCTACTTGCTGTTCCTAGAGTATTTAAAAGTAGAATGGGAGGGAGAGCCTTCAGTTTTCAGGCCCCTCTTCTGTGGAACCAGCTTCCAGTTTGGATTCGGGAGACAGACACTATCTCTACTTTTAAGATTAGGCTTAAAACTTTCCTTTTTGCTAAAGCATATAGTTAGGGCTGGACCAGGTGACCCTGAATCCTCCCTTTGTTATGCTGCAATAGACGTAGGCTGCTGGGAGATTCCCATGATGCATTGAGTTTTTCCTTTCCATTCACCTTTCTCGCTCACTATGTATTAACAGACCTCTCTGCATTGAATCATATCTGTTATTAACCTCTGTCTCTCTTCCACAGCATGTCTTTTATCCTGTCTTCCTTCTCTCACCCCAACCGGTCGCAGCAGATGGCCGCCCCTCCCTGAGCCTGGTTCTGCCGGAGGTTTCTTCCTGTTAAAAGGGAGTTTTTCCTTCCCACTGTTGCCAAAGTGCTTGCTCATAGGGGGTCATATGATTGTTGGGTTTTTCTCTGTATCTATGAAGCGCCTTGAGGCAACTTATGTTGTGATTTGGCGCTATATAAATAAAATTGAATTGAATTGAATTGAACATGTATGCAGGATGTCGGTAATCATGGAGTTACCGAGATTGACCACTGTGAGCCAGGGCTGATGTAAATGTTCTCGGGGTGAGATGGAATTCCTCCGTCTCGTCTCTTTATGAATTCAGAGATGCTGTGGATGATTTCTGGTATGCCAGGTGCAGCAGAATATGAACCTGAAGAGATTGAAAACAGACTTTAACTCACATAAAACACACCAACAACTTGATCCTGCAAAACAAAGCAGACTTTCGGTATTATTATTTCTGCCTAGATTTGAATTCATAAAATGGCTTTTTTAAACCATTTTATAAGACATATACATTTCATTGTATTTATAATGTTTGTCTATATGAGCCTATAGTTCATTAAACACTATATTGGAATAATTTTTCTTTTTTATTATTGCTTCCTGCTTCTCGTATAGAGACTTTTATGTATATAATAAGCATAGATGCCAGAGTCTCGTCTCTTTATGAATTCAGAGATGCTGTGGATGATTTCTGGTATCCCAGGTGCAGCAGAATATGAACCTGAAGAGATTGAAAACAGACTTTAACTCACATACATTGGGGGCGATCGTGGCTCAAGAGTTGGCAGTTTGTCTTGTAATCGGAAGGTTGCCGGTTCGAGCCCCAGCTTGGACAGTCTCGGTTGTTGTGTCCTCAGTGTTGGGGAGTAACGGAATACATGTACCGCCGTTACGTATTTAAAATACAAAATATGAGTAACTATATTCCGTTACCGTTTAAAAAGGTGGTATTTAGAATACAGTTACTTTGTTGAAATAAATGGATTACACGGCGGTACTTCCCTATTTCATATTGTGGCGGGTCAGGACTGTTTGGGTTTTGTTTGACAGCTATGTTCTGTTGTTCCAGGCGGCAGCGTTACGGTTGCCATGGTTACAGGGTGACGCTCTCTCTGCTGTTTCCTGGGTGAGAGAGCGCCTTTTTGTTGTTGTGCTAAGCTAATAGGCAGAATGCTACAGGTACAGGGAGTGGAGAATTATTAGGCAAATGAGTATTTTGTCCACATCATCCTCTTCATGCATGTTGTCCTACTCCAAGCTGTATAGGATTGAAAGCCTACTACCAATTAAGCATATTAGGTGATGTGCATCTCTGTAATGAGAAGGGGTGTGGTCTAATGACATCAACACCCTATATCAGGTGTGCATAATTATTAGGCAACGTCCTTTCCTTTGGCAAAATGGGTCAAAAGAAGGACTTGACAGGCTCAGAAAAGTCAAAAATAGTGAGATATCTTGCAGAGGGATGCAGCAGTCTCAAAATTGCAAAGCTTCTGAAGCGTGATCATCGAACAATCAAGCGTTTCATTCAAAATAGTCAACAGGGTCGCAAGAAGTGTGTGGAAAAACCAAGGCGCAAAATAACTGCCCATGAACTGAGAAAAGTCAAGCGTGCAGCTGCCAAGATGCCACTTGCCACCAGTTTGGCCATATTTCAGAGCTGCAACATTACTGAAGTGCCCAAAAGCACAAGGTGTGCAATACTCAGAGACATGGACAAGGTAAGAAAGGCTGAAAGACGACCACCACTGAACAAGACACACAAGCTGAAACGTCAAGACTGGGCCAAGAAATATCTCAAGACTGGTTTTTCTAAGGTTTTATGGACTGATGAAATGAGAGTGAGTCTTGATGGGCCAGATGGATGGGCCCGTGGCTGGATTGGTAAAGGGCAGAGAGCTCCAGTCCGACTCAGACGCCAGCAAGGTGGAGGTGGAGTACTGGTTTGGGCTGGTATCATCAAAGATGAGCTTGTGGGGCCTTTTCGGGTTGAGGATGGAGTCAAGCTCAACTCCCAGTCCTACTGCCAGTTTCTGGAAGACACCTTCTTCAAGCAGTGGTACAGGAAGAAGTCTGCATCCTTCAAGAAAAACATGATTTTCATGCAGGACAATGCTCCATCACACGCGTCCAAGTACTCCACAGCGTGGCTGGCAAGAAAGGGTATAAAAGAAGAAAAACTAATGACATGGCCACCTTGTTCACCTGATCTGAACCCCATTGAGAACCTGTGGTCCATCATCAAATGTGAGATTTACAAGGAGGGAAAACAGTACACCTCTCTGAACAGTGTCTGGGAGGCTGTGGTTGCTGCTGCACGCAATGTTGATGGTGAACAGATCAAAACACTGATAGAATCCATGGATGGCAGGCTTTTGAGTGTCCTTGCAAAGAAAGGTGGCTATATTGGTCGCTGATTTGTTTTTGTTTTGTTTTCGAATGTCAGAAATGTATATTTGTGAATGTGGAGATGTTATATTGGTTTCACTGGTAAAAATAAATAATTGAAATTGGTATATATTTGTTTTTTGTTAAGTTGCCTAATAATTATGCACAGTAATAGTCACCTGCACACACAGATATCCCCCTAAAATAGCTGAAACTAAAAACAAACTAAAAACTACTTCCAAAAACATTCAGCTTTGATATTAATGAGTTTTTTGGGTTCATTGAGAACATGGTTGTTGTTCAATAATAACATTATTCCTCAAAAATACCACTTTCCTAATAATTCTGCACTCCCTGTATAGCTCTAAAGAATGTAGCATCATGGGCAGTGTAGTCCGTGCTGCAGGGAGAATGGACTGCCATACACGTTATGTGTCTGTGAGCGAGGGAGGGAGAAAAAGGAAAAGTACGAGTTGTCATTGAGGAAAAACGGGAGTTGGAAGCATGTAAATATAATAACAACCACTGCAGCCAAGAAGAGTGCCTGACGAGCCCAGTTGTAAGTAAGCTATTAAGACTCGACTGTACACCGTGTTCGTGTTTTCCTCCAAAAACAACAAGTTCCGTTGGAGCAGTCTTTCAACGCCTCTCTCTGTCTCTCGCAAGCAAAGTTGACCCAGACAACAAAGTAAAGCTATTTTTCGGCTACGAGCCCGACACAAACCTGACGTATTAGCCAGAGGTCTCTTTACTACGGTTCAGAGCCGCGAACCTTCAGTAACAGTAATAAATCACAGCAATAGTACATTCACGTAGTTGTAAACAGCATGATAATATATTAAGTAATCCAAAGTATTCAGAATACGTTACTCTCATTGAGTAACGTAACGGAATACGTTACAGAATACATTTTGGGGCATGTAATCTGTAATCTGTAATGGAATACATTTTAAAAGTAACCTTCCCAACACTGTGTGTCCTTGGGCAAGACACTTCACCTACCGCCTACTGGTGATGGCCAGAGGGGCCGATGTGCGATATGGCAGCCTCGCTTCTGTCAGTCTGCCCCAGGGCAGCTGTGGCTACAACTGTAGCTGCCTCCACCAGTGTATGAATGTGAGAGTGAATGAATAGTGGCATTGTAAAGCGCTTTGAGGGTCTCGAAAAGCGCTATATAAATGCAATCCATTATTATTATTATTATTATAAAACACACCTACAACTTGATCTGGCAAAACAAAGCAGACTTTTTGTATTTGTATTTCTGCCTAGATTTGAATTCATAAAATGGCTTTTTAAAAATGTTTTATAAGACATATACATTTCATTGTATTTATAATGTTTGTCTATATGAGCCTATAGTTTATTAAACACTTCTATTATTACATATGCTTCCTGTATAGAGACTTTTATGTATATGATAAACATGGAAGCCAGAGTATGACAGTATTTCTGCGCAGTTTATTTGTAATCTGTGGAGACCTGTTACTGTTGTTTTAAGTGAATCACTGAAAGTAAGATATTCTCACCCAACTTTATGAATTAAAAAACTTTTTTAAAAGAATTCTTGCAAACCTCATTTTTTATACATAAACAGCTATCTTATTTTATTTTAGATTTGAATTGAATTTAGATTTTTTTTTCTATTGCACACAGTGGGCGAAACGCATTTCAGTGCTGTGTATGTCCTGTACATTGCAGAACTGACAATAAAGTTTGATTTGACTTGTTTGATTGTAGTAACCCTAAGAACCTTAAAGGTATTCTCCAGTTCCATTTTTACCAGTTGAAGCTCTCTAGATCTGTATCTGTAGATAGTTTTGATGCCATCTGCCCTGTTTTGGGGGTTTTAGTCTTTTGCTATTTCTGCCACCACACGGTTACTGCAGATAAAGCCTTTTGGCAGGGGCATGGTCTCTGGCCTGCTGCAGCGGAGAAAACGTCACAGTGAGCTCATGGGGCGGTGCTGAGGCGGGGAGAATAGGTGCGCAGGTGCATCAATTGACTGTGTGTCTGCTTTTTGTCAGGGAAAGCTAGCTGGGAAGGTGTGGCAGCGAGATGGGGTGCCTGTGTCCGGAGCCAAGGGCCGAAACCACAGTAGTAGTTGTCACACAATCTTTATTGTGTGACAACTACTACTGTGGTAGGTGGAGTTTATGCGCTCCACCTTGGGGGTCCTGCACTACAAGCATTTTCATTTTTTTCCACGTCATTAGACCGCATACGTTGCCCTCACCTACACTCCCTCCAACACATCTCCCCAGCTCCTCCTGGGCCCTCTGTCTTACATCAAGTGGCAGATTGCTGCTGTTGATAAGCGGCGGGTAAACACACGCTGCAAGAACCTGTGAAAAAGCGCAACACGGGCAATCCTTACTCAAAGGAAACGTAATGAGTTTACACAGTGTGTAAAGGTCCAAGTTTACCTGTCTGACAAATGTCAGAGGTTTCATTCCTGCCTTGTGTAAATCACCCTGGAAGACATCGATCACTTCTTTGTAGGGTCTTCTTACTCCCTGTAGAAGAGGAATTGAAAGCAAAGGTTAAAGATATTACAACAAAGACAGCATGACTAACTCTGGTTTATGCTTCCTTTATTACAACTCTGTGTAAACATAGTTTTTCTTGCCTGTCTGAGCTCGTTCTTGATCTGGTTTGCTCGTTTTGCCAGGGCTCCATACTCTAACTGCTTCATGTTCCACATGTTTGGATGGATGTCCTGCTACGCAGATATTACTGTAACCTTCTTTACTTTGTTCAGACCAACAGAAGTGTGGAGGAGGTGAGCTGAGTCTTTTCTTCCTTCACGGCTTGATGTGAGAAGAATCATTTACCAAAGGACTTGTTTTTTAGTCAGATGTGCACAGAATTAGGCAATATGTGCCTTATTAACAGACCCTGTGCTGGAAGGACAGACTTCTTGAATTGACTCCAGTGCACAATTCGATGCTTTACTTCTGCATTGTGTATAAACTTTTGGTCATGACCATGCATGACAGAGCCCATTAAAGTATCTTCTCTTAGTGCCTCTGTGTGCGATCTGTCAGTCTTATTTAGAGAGAAGTTTTAAACAAATAATTATGATTTGTTTTTATTTATTTATTTATGTATTTATTTAGATCTCCATAAATAGGAATAAACAACTTATGTGCCATGTGGTATGTGCCATTGAACAGCTTTCATTATGGCACAAAGGTTAGAAGGAGGTTAATACTTTCCTTAGAAGAAAATGTCTAAGAAAGACTCTCCCTCTCTGCTGTTCAAGGTTATCAGTGCTTGTACGTTCATCTACGTTTGCAGTACCACGCAGAAGTTTTGATCCACCCTCATTTCTTTATATTTTGCTCACAAAATGAAAAAATAAGTGCATCAATTTATTGAAATGTGAAAATATACATGGAAATACAGAATACAAGGTAAAATTGAGCTTTTATAGTTCAAATGTGCTTGAAAGTCGATATTGTGTTTGACCACCTTTATTCTTCAGCACAGTCTGACATCTCTTAGCCAAGCTTTCTGATCATTTCTTTAAGTAGTCTTAAGGAATAGTTCTTCCTTCTTGAAGAACATCCAAAGCTCTTCTTTGAATGTTGGCTTCCTTTTTGTTCTGTTCTAAGTCAAGATGATCCCACACTGCTTCAATAAATGTTGAGGTCCGGGCTCTTGGCAGGCTGATCCATGACTGTCAGTGCTCCATTGTGTGGTATGCTTTTACTGCATTGGCAGTGTATTTGGGATCACTGCCATGCTGAAAAACGAAACCCTTGGAAATCAGATGTTTTAGAAATAGTGTTTCATGGATGATCAAAATCTGGTGGTACTGTTCTGCATTAATAATTCTATCAATTTTGACATGATTCCCACTGGCTGAAATGCGGACCCCAGACAAAACCCAAAACATCCTCCACTGTGTTTTACAGATGGCTGTAGACACTCACTGTTGTACATCTTCACTGATTTTCTCTGTATACGTTGATAATTTGAACTACACGTTTCAGTTTGGATTCATTACTCCATCAGATCAGTTCATGTGAAATGTGGCATACCTCAGCCACAAAGAGGAGAAAACATCTTTCCCTTCATTAACAATGGCTTCTTGACAGCCACTCCTCCACTGAGACCATATCCGATGAGGTTTCAGTGAACAGCATGAATTTAGCTGAAGGCCCAGATGCATGTCTCAGGTCCTGTATTAGGTCTTTGCTGGATTGTTTCCTATTTTTATAAGGGCATAACTTTCAGATTCTGTTCAACTGTTTTAGATAGTTTTTAGGCCCGACACTCTTTTTTTCCTCCATTTGTCCAGTTTCCTAAATTGTTTTTAGGCACACAGTTTCGAGATATGTCAGGTTTTTGACTAACAGCTCTTTGGGAATCACCTTACTGGTACAAAAGTATTTCACTCTCTCTTTTTTTTTGTCTATCAAACCATGTTATGTTTGGTATTTTTCATAGATCCAACCAAAGAAACTGGAACAAGTTATATGTTTTGCACTAGGTTCAACCCTTTGTTATGCTGCTACAACAATGTGAATTTCCCAACTCTGGGATTAATAAGGGGTTAGTAAAGGGCGTTAACATCCATGTCTTACCATCCATAAAGCTTAAATAACTTATAGCCTACTGGGATGACTGTTTCTTTCATTTTCTTTTTCTGAACAGTGCATATAAATAACATGAAGCAAAGGCAAGTATGATTAATATTAGAGATATAATTCTTTATTAGAGATGATTAGAGATTAATATTTTTAATTTTTAATCCGAGTGTGTGTTTTAAATCTTTCTTATATTGCGCTGTTTTAAAATTGGAGTCGCTGTTTCTTTACGGAGAAGATTTACAGTCGTACTCTTCAGCTTCCTGTTTTGTTTTTCTGTCGCTCGGCTTCGGGTAGACATGGAAGAATTTGCGAGGCGCGGAGACAGCCAGAGCCTCCCCGTGATAAAACGCGCTCTCTTTAAACACCGGTGGACCTGTTAAACCCCGCAGAAGACACGGGCAGCAGTACCGAGCCTCACCCGTCCGTGGTGTCCGCGACATGGCTCTCAGCTCGGGCGGCTGGGCTCCGCCAGCCCCGATTCCTGCCTCGTCCCCACAGGCTGCATGCGGCGGCCCTGCACCTACCGCCTGCTGCAGTACAGTCTTAATGTCCGTCCGTGTTTCGGTGTGCCATTCCGGGATCCGACCGCTGTACCTCCCCGGAGCGGGCAGCGAGGCTCTGCGCCTGCAGCTCAGCATGGACCCGAGCCGGGCCGGAGAGTTCCGACTGGCTTTACGCGATACGAGCGGAAACCGCAGTGTGGTAAGCGTAGACACACACACACATCTGTATGTTTAGAACAAATGCTTTTGTTATCAACCTAAACGTGTGTGTGTGTGTGTGTGTGTGTGCACAAACGCCTTTTTTAAGTGACATTTATATTCTTAACTAACAAAAGGCCTTTACGCGCAGTTTTACGGATCTCATAGCACGACATGTGCACCTTGGTGGATTCAATTTGAGGCACGACAAATCTCAGAACAACAGAAACTCTTTCCTCCAGTTTACACCAGGATCCACTGTGACAATCAAGCGCCTGATAGCAGAGCCTTCAGACTCCCTCCCCGGTGTCGTGCTTATTACCAAACAGTATGTTTTTAAAAGGGGGGTCTTAAAAAGCCTCACATTGTTGTTTTAACGGAGAAGTAGTGTAGTTACTAAAACTTTTAGTTTCGTTTTCATTTTCGGCCCTTCCACGACATAACAGCATCACGGGGGAAGTCCTTTATAGTGGTAAACTCTCCAAATCTTAATGGCAAAATGGCAGGTGGGAATTTCCACGATCCTCTTGTCATCTGAACAAACATGCAGATTTCAGCCTTGTACTGGCAAGTCATTTCTCATTATGTGTGTTGTAGGAAGTCTGTATTTATTCACTGGTATTCTACACCAAATGATTCAAACAGTGGCTTAAGCAGAAGAAGAAGCTTTAGTCATTCTGTTAGCCAGTTAATGGCGTGACTAACCTTAGTGCTCAAGCCCTCCTGTGATTGGAGAGTTGGTAATGACAGATAAAAATAACAGCATGGCTTATCAGGAAAACCACACTGAGCACAGAGGTTCATTTACCTTAGCGCTTTACCACTGTTTCCATTTAGATTGTTGACTGTGGCTCTAACAAAAAGACAGCAGGCAGAGTTGAAGATATATTTGATTTTCATTGGAAGTGACCAGGAATTAGAAATGAGTACAACAGAAGGACAGCTCAGGTTGAGCGGTTTGGAGACAACGTTAGAAAGGCAAGGCTGAGTTGGTTAGAACATGTGCAGAGGAGGGAAAGTGGATATATTGGAAAAGGGATGGTGAAGATGGCGGTGGGAAACATCAGGCACCCCAGGATATGATAGTTATTTAACATTTTATAATATGAAGAACTGTGTCACTAACAGATTATACTTTTGAACAAGAGAAACAGTGTAAGGGTTAAACACAGAATTATGATTCATTTGTGAGTTTGCAGGTAGTTAATTATGCACAATACTGATCAGAACATAATCAGAAAATATAAAAGTGTTTGAGTTTGGCTAAAATGATGAATAAGAATAAAGGTAAGAAAAGAAAATAATCATTTTAGAGACAGGCGTAAGTCTGGCCTGGATCGCAGTCGGTCCAAGTCAGACTGCGACTGTTTGCACAAAATTTGTATCCTATCAGGTGAACTCTGGGCAACCATTTAATCACAACAAGTTACCATCCGTCACAAAATGTGAAAAACAAAAAACAGTACAGTCTCCAGGCAACCACCAGTTTTTTGAAATACATGGAAGGATGTTGCTATCCTGTTTTCACTGAGCTTTTAGCTTTGTCGAGCTAAGAGTGTCCACTGTTGGATGGTTCTTTGGTTGACCCGATTAAAAAGTAAGAGCCAGGAGGATTGCTGTGGTTTATACAATCGAACAACCTCTGGCTAAGAGGATGGCACAATGCAGAGCCCACAACTACCTCTTCAGGCCAGGACTCTGCAGTCTATTTACTCCTGTAGGCCAGTGGACACTTTCAGTGATGTGGATGTACACATATTGGACAGGGATGAGCATTGGGGAGTCTAGGAGGCCACGCTCAAGAAGAACATAGAGGAGATTGATGGATGTATGGTGGATGACGGATGTGACAGAAGAAGATGGTAGGGATAGGGTGAGATAGAGGCGGGTGATGCGCTGTGGTGGCCCTTAAATGGAGCAGCAGAAAGAAGAAATGAATGTTTACAGGCTGTATAAAACACCAAATGTAAGCGTAGTACTTTCAACTTCTAATGTCGGATTAGTTCTCGCATCTTTAGTGCTTCTCATTCGTGAAGTGTCTCCATACTCTTTCCCATGGTTCTTGTGTGGTTTGTGGCGTTTGAACCTGTTGTGTTTGGCATAATTTGCTGTGTTTGTGTGTGTGTGTGTCTATGTGTGTCAGCCCTTCGTTTAGGAGCAAGCTCCTCGATTTGTCTCGGATGGTCCTGCTGCTGTTCAGAGCTACCTATGCAAGCCTGCACACCGTCATCCAAATAATTAAAAAGTATTGCCGCAAAATGTAACGTGTGACACCATGAAATAAATCATGGAGCCTAATATGAAACTGTAGATCTATGATATGATATTTAGACACATTTTTCGGACAGTTTTTGCCCATGCAGCAAAGGGCCACCATTCAGACTCGAGCATGACATACGGTCATTTTTCAAATTTACTGCTTGTTTTTATGTTTTATTGTCTCTCTTTCAGTAACAGCAACTTGTTCAGTTTAAATAAAGCTTTGATCTTAAATACTAAATACTTAAAAACCGACCAATTCTAAGCAGTCTGTGAGACTAAACGTGTATTTTTGCACAATTAATCTGGCAAAGCAAGCCATTTAAAGCTGTTTGGCTTCACATAATTGTGCTTTTTTTTTTTACTACTTTTTGACGATCAAAGGATCAATTAGCAGATTGTGGCATGCAAAAGACATTTCAATACAAACACAAGTTTAATCTTCTCAATACTGGCAATAAAATAAACAAAAAAGGCACACATGCTTAAGCTCACCTCACTTTGCACAGTGTCTGACTGGCCAGATCATAACTTAACTCCCAGATCTGCCCTTTGTTTGTCACATTCACTGTGTGTCATCTTCCTGAACTCTGACAGGCTCTGAATTTGCTTTTGCATCTCCACTCTGACAGATTTCCCCCTCGACTACCGAAACACGTCTTGATTCAACTTCTTTTAGCTCGTCTGTCTCAGCTCAAAGACTTGACAGCCACCCCGCGTTATCGTATCAGACAATGTGCATGCATTCCTTCCGGCAGAAGGCAAATCCATCTTCCCGGCTTTTGTCTGTGCCCTGAAGATCCCACTGCCACAGTGAATGTTCCAAGACGGATTGTGTGTAAAAGAAATCTCTGCTGCCAAATTCACTCACTGATGACACGTCTTTCTCTGTCAAAGTGAGGATTTCACATGCTTCATTTTTCCATGTATCAGGGGATTGTTTCCTTTCTATTAAACTGTGATAGTCCTCCAAAGAGAACTGCAGTTTGGATTTGTTGCATCTACTGTTTGTTTTTTTTCCTCCCTCAGCTCTTGTTCAGTGCAAAGGAGGGTCTTCCTTTTTAATATGCTAAACATTCGTTAGCTTTTCAGGTTTGAGGTGTTTTTTGACATATTAAACAATTAGTCATGTGGATGCAAACGAAAGTGATTTGACTTGTTGGTGTTGGAACTGAGTTTTTGGCTCTAGGATTCATTTGTCACACTTCAGCTAACGTATGGGGAAGAAATTTTCTTACATCACTTTGTGTTTTTACCTGCAGTTTATCGCAGAGTTTGACCTGCGCTCTGTGCAGTATGAGGTCAAGTCCTCTCGCTGCCATGAGATGCGTCTTGTTGCTCCGCCTCACGACTGCATCCGCTTCAACTTCCGCTGCGACCGAGAGGCCGAGGAGTGGGCCACCGTGATGATGTCTTCACTAAGAGAGGCACACAGAGGTCAGTTTGACAATTTTGTTTCTTTATTTCCGATAAAATGAAAAATGGTTTATATCAGTCAAATATAAATGTAACACTCATTAAACAACATTGTACATCCTTTCCAAAAATCCATTTTAGTAAACATTAGGACTAAAGACTCAGTAACTGAAACCAGGCCTTTTGTTGGTTGTTGTTCTGAGATTTTAAGGTCCAGGTCACTAAGATCACCCTTCTCCCCTGTTGTGATACTCTGTTCAGCAGGGCATCTCTACCATGTCTACATACCAAAATGTGCCGAGGTCCTGTCCTGTGATTCGTGTTAACAAGCAGTTGAAAAAGGTGTAGCTAACAAAGCAGCCAGTGAGCATACAGTCACTTGACTCCTTCAACTTCAGCAGGTCGTCTTGACCATGCCTAAAAACATGGAGCTGTGGATTTTAAACCACAGCTGCTGCACAATTCTACTAAAGCAAATCCAGCAAACAGCAACCTATTTTAGTCGATTTTAGTTGCACAGTTTCTGCCATGTTTGCTGTAACTAATTAGATATTTGTTAACGAGTGGTTTGAGAGGACGTAAAGTGTATTTCACAATTCTGTTCCCTGTGACGCATTTTTTTCCGCTGTGTTGCTTCAATTTGAAAACTCAGTTCAACTTTCACCCAAATATCTGCTGAGTAAAGGATCCTCTTCTGCGTTTTGACTGGCAACGGTCCATTTTGAATCAGCTTTGATGAACTGCAAATCTCTTGAAAGCACAAAGCATCAGCGTCCTTACTTTGTGCATACACAGCAAAACCGTTTCTTACTGGTTCTTTTTTACAATGACGCAAAACTTTTTGTCTTAATCTGTGTTGCACTCAGTTTTTGCTGTAACAGTTCAACAAACAAAATGCTTTCAAGCCTCCACCCAAAGGGAGAGAGTATGTAATCGGTCTGTTTCCTAACAGTCTAGCATCCTGAGTTTTCAAGATATCGTTTTCAAATTTCCTGTGATGGTAGATGCCAGAATCAGGTCAAGTTAAAGGTCATACCAAATGTGGAAATCAGTACAAACTTTAAATTAACCACAATTTTTCATGGATCATCTTCAAATTTTGCAACAACATAGTAGGCCTTGGGGGACATGAGTACCTAGGTTGGTTAAGCATTTGACCTTGACCTTCAAATGACCGTGAAAATAAATCCAAGAACACATATGGAGTAATATGTCATATGAAAGGGCATGGAGACCCTGCGACGTCACAATGACGCCGTAAAGCTTTGCAAAAGTCACACAGAGCATGAATAAATGTTTTTTCAGCTTACAGAAGCCAAAGATTTCAGTCAGTTGGGTTCCAATCATGTGGGTGAAGATGATAAAATACACTATTCGAGTATTTAATGCTTCAAGGTCATAGGTCAAAGGTTAGGGTCACACCAATTAAGAAAAAAACTGTAAAGCAATATATTGGTCATTGGGGGACATAAGCTTTTTTTTTCTTCTTTAAAACATTTTTTCAATATAAGATTATATAACTTCACAATGACTCAAAAAGATTAATAAACTACACTTGCTACCCATATTTACAATGCTGACGTCAGCATGTTGTAATAAAAACATCATAAAACATTAAAGTGTCAGTGTAGCCCGCTGAGAGCTCTTGTTTGTAAAGAAATAAAACCTGAGGCGCCCTCTGGTGGCGGCATGCTGATGAACAATCTATTTTTTTTCTCTACCCGTTTTGCCTGTCTCTCTCTCCCCTCATACTTTTGTTTATTACATTTTTCTTTTCATAAAAACGTGAAAATAGGGTTTACCTCAGGTTAAAGGGGATGAATAAAACCATTTGTTAAACCGTTAAAAAGACTCTTTATAAACAAACTGAGTAAATAAGGGCAAATTACTGACCCTTGTTATACTGTAAACGTATTGCACCTAAAAAAAATTTGTGTCTGCGAAACGTAACTCACGCTGTGAGAAGTCAAAGAAAAAGCACTTTAGATGTTTTCTATCTGAGGTTAATGGTAAAAGCTGGAATCAAATCAAAGCAGCGTTACACATGTTAGTTGGAGGAGATAAAGTATCGTTTGGTTTGGGTCAACTGTTATAGGGCGTTAGTCTTTGTATGCTTTTGCTTTGTTGCTTAGTGATAAACGTGCGCAGACGTAGGACCTTTATCAACCCGGTGCAGCAAGTGTAAACACTGATATCGGCTGAACTTGGTATGTGTTGACTTCAAGGCGTTGTAAAGCACTTCAGTGACAAACTTCTCCATCTCTCCTCTGACAGTTGCAAATGTGGATACATACGAATCAGACAGCAAACAGAACAACACGGCAGTGGCGAAGGAGCAGTGGAGCTCAGCCTCGCTCCCGCTGAGCGGTGAGCATCCATGTTTGTCGCCATGGGTTTTTTTTTTCTCTCTCTCTCTCTCTTTACTCACAGTGTAGTTTAATAATGTCACGTTTAATTGCTGTGCTGTGCTTTTCAGAGGAGCTGTGTTTGGAGCTCACCAGGGCAATCGAAGCCGGCGACACGCAAGCTGCTTCACAGCACGCGTCCGCGCTGGCTCGACAGAAAGCGGCGCTGACGATACAGCTGTCGGAAAAAAACTACGCAGATGGGGAAATCAGGTGAGGAGGTGGAGAAACGTTTGGCTGCGCAGGGCTATTCAAGGTCATTATTATGACCGCTGTGTCTTCCAGGGTTTACCCGTGTGCCATGTCTGTGTTGCAGTTTATCTGTGGTGGTGGAGGATGTCTCCTCGTCCTGTTGCGTCACAGTGAAAGTGTTTCCCTACATGACTGTGGCTGCACTCAAGCAACAGGTCAGAAACCTGCTGGTTACAACAGCTGGAAATGTAGCTGATCTTAAATTTGCACTCACTGACTTCCTCCTCCTTTCTTCTTCTTCTTCTTCAGGTATTTCTCGAGTACGGTTTCCATCCTCGCGTCCAGCGCTGGGTGATCGGTCAGTGTTTGTGCACCGAGCCGAGGTCATTAGCTTCCTACGGGGTGCAGAAGGATGGCGATACAGCGTACCTATACTTGATCTCTGCCCGGCAAGCCCGGATTACCCGCCAGCTGTTCCAGCAGGACCTGGAGAGTGCCCTACTCACCACACCTCTCCCCCCAGGCAACGGGCCCACCTCCCAGGACTGGAGGGGTTACAACACCCTCCCTTCAAGGCTTCCCCACAACAACCAGGGTGAGTTCAAGGTACATTGCGATGATGATGTTTCGGTTGCATCTGCAGTGCACTGCTGCGGTCCTGCTAATTAACAACAACACTTGTTAGCAGAGTCAGTCGCAGCCACCTTAACCATCCTCAGTACTTTAGAGCTTTTTGTCACTGATGTGCTGAGATAATACTGATATAAACTGAACCTTTCCTGCTGCTGAATCAGGGGGATGTTGGAAGTTATTGCATAATTAGTTTCATTTCATTAGGTAAAGAAACCCTTCATGGAGGAAGCGTTGCCGCCGAGCAGCCAGCACTCTGTGACCGAACACCGGAGCAATGTTTGCTGACTCGATCATCTTTTAGATTTACTGCGTCTCAAACTCGTGGTCAACGAAGCATAAAGTCTAGTAGAAAGTCACCTGTGTACACATTAAAGTCTCGTGATTTCCAGATTAGTTCCTGACTGCAGAAGATTTGCACCCAGTCTTTAACTGTCCACGTTTTTAACTGCCAGCCTGTCTTATCGTTTTTCGTTGGTGTCCGAAACACCAACATAGACCTTCGTTTCAAGAAGGATGAACACCTGTCCACACACATGGCATCGACCAAATCGAGTGCTTCTGAGCACCAAGATACAGAGTCCCATTTGTAAAACCGATGGTGCCCTGGGAGGAGCAGATAGAGGAGCATGACAGGAGGAAAGGGGAAATAGATATGATGGTACTACGCTGAAATCCAAGCCAGACTGCGTAACGGCTAAATTCCTGAAAAGCATGATGACCGCTGATACTGATGAGCATAAAGTGCTATTAGATTAATTATTCTAATTACTCGCTGTCTTTTGGGGGAAGCTATGTGGAGAAAATACAAGAATCCGGACAATCCCTACGGTTTGAGAGTCATCAAACCTGAATTAACACTGCAGGAAAACAATTCCTAATGTAGGAATTATACATGTTCTGTCAGGAATTTGTGAGTGGGGCTGCTAAATAACCTTAAGATATTATTCAAAAATTACAATTCTTTATTTTGGGATTTTTGTAGGCGTGTGAAAGTCTTTCAAGCTGGATGTAGATGCAGCCAGTTTAACATTGTGTTGTCCGCAGGTACAGGTGGAGGGAGCGACAGACCAGGTGACATCAAAGATGTTCTCGACATTGAGAAGCTGCAGCTGAATGATCATACCAGCAAAGCGAGTAAAACACAGGTATGTGTTTAGTATATGATGCTTCTAACATTGCAGGGACACAGGAATGCCAAACTTGATTAACTCCCCTGCACCCTAATAACAAGGACATGTTTTGGCTCTAGTACGCTGTATAAACTGACCCAGTCATTTTGTCCTGGAAGCCAGCCTACAATATGAAAGAAACTGCTCTGTTCAGAAAAGAGAAACAAGGGTTACCCCTAGTAGGCATCCCAGGAGGGAAGAGTTAAAGGATAGATTATGCTTGGAGTGAATTAAACCTTAAAGTAAACCTGTTTGTAATGCAGTCATAGGTCAGTGTTGGTGGGCTCTGGGCTCTTAATCCCCACAGACAAGAGTTAATGCAAAATCTACCTAATTTTTCAAACCATAGTTCCCAGCAAGAAAAGTAATGGTGTATTTGTTAATTACGAATAATGAACACCTTGACAGCACAGACATTATAGATAAGCAGTATTATTACTTTTGATAGAGCTCTAAATGAACTCCACATGTTTGTGAACTCAGCAGACAGAGTGGGCGTGTCCCTCGTGCACTTTCATCAACAAGCCATCTCGTCCCGGCTGCGAGATCTGCGCTACAGCCAGACCTGACACACAGAGCTTTATCCAGCAGGTACTATAACAGATACCTAGGAATCAATATTTGTTTTACTCTCCTGGACCTTCTCCCCCTGCTGACAGTGATCTTTTTTTCATCTCACACAAAGGAGAAAGGAAGGCGAGAGGATCGGGGAGAGTCTGGTTTAAGCAGCAGCTGACTGCCCTTCATCACTGTCCTGTTTTCACTTCTCACTCACTCGCACGCACACATACATACACACAGAGTGAGAAGACTAATTCTGCCACTTACATGTTGACAAAATACTTACACGAAGCCTGTCAAGTGCACTGAGAGTCCTCTGACAGCTGGCTGGCTGCTGAAGACGGGGCCGTTTGAAGCGCTGTAGCATGACGCAGAGCTGCACCCTTCGCTGCTCAGACGATGAACTGCTGACGCGAAGCTTTGACAGTTTATATGGACATGACCTGACCATGACATACATCTGCATCGAGCCAGATCTCCTTGCTATTTATTTTCCTGTGTGCGTGCGTGGGTGTTAGTGAGTGTGTGTGTGTGCGTGCGTGTGTGTGTGGAGCAAGCAACACAGACAGCCTAATATTTATTTTAGGTGGGAAGAGAAGGGAGGTAAATTTGATTGGAGCTGAATTTGTGGAAATGTCAAACTCCGGTGTCTGCCAACTGTGAAGTGATAAGAAAGGTTGAAGCCTTGTGCAATACCCTATTCTGTCTGTTAATATGACATCTGTTGGTGCCAAAAGAATATTAAAAGTGTTTTTAAAATAAAAAAAGAAGCAGCAGTGGCTGTAAAGAGAAGGATTTGTGATGCATTTACAGGGTTGTTGAGTGCTTTTATTTTTGTATAACATTGTATTACTTGTATTATTTTTACCAGAGGAGCATTGAGTAATTGTACATTTAGCAGCTGATCTAATTTGTTTCTTTGAGATGTGACAGCAAAAGAATGATCTGTTTTCAGTACATAATACTGTAAAAGCTCACATTATCTGAATAAACAAGATGGAATTAAAATAAATGCTGTTTCTTCTGTTCTTGTGAGATCTACAAATGTCACGTTATTAGGCACAGCCTGCTAGTAAGAGGTTGGACCTCTGTTTGCCTTCAGAATTAACTTAATTCTTCATGGCGCAGATTCGACAAGGTGCTGGAAACATCCATCAGAATGGCATGACGGCATCGTACAGATGCTGCACATCTGTCAGCTGCACATACACATACATGATGTTAATCTCCTGTTCCACATCATCCCAAAGGTGCTTTGTTGCCTTGAGATCTGTGATTGTGGAGGCCATGCGAGTAGAGTGAACTCATTGTCATATCAAGAAACCAGTTTGAGATGATTTGAGTTTTCTGACATGGTACGTTATCCTGCAGCCATCAGACGATGGGTCCACTGTGGTCATAAAGGCATGAACACGGTCAGCATCAATACTCAAGAAGGCTGCAGTGTGAATCATAGCCTCAGCTTCCTGCTCCTAGGTGAACAGAATCTGGTGCGATCTTCTGCTGCTGTAGCCCATCGGCTTTAAGGCTCAAGATGCTCTTCAGCATACTTTGCTGTAATGTGGTTATTTCTGGGTCTTATCTTGAAGCAGTGTGGTCTTCTTCTCCAACCTCTAGCATCAAACAGGCATGTTTAACCAGAGAACTGCAGCTCACTGGGTATTTTGTCTTTGACCGTTCTCTGTAAACCCTCCAGATGTTTGTACAGGGCCTTTGTGGAAGTCCTTTTAATCTGTGGCAACAGGTCTGAAATCTTTCTGTAGGAAAAGTGTCATTTCACTCTTTTTTTTGTGTTTTTCTACACTAAAAAAACTATTTTTCATCCATGTTTATTATATTACAGATTAATGTTAAATAATTCTGTGACACGGTAAATGATATCAAATTCGTGAACACCCCTGTCCTAATGGAACGTTTTTATGTATTTGCCGCAGTAAATAAGATGTACGTATGTGCAGTGATAATACAGGAAGGTGTCAAAATGTATTTTATTTTTGGCAGCCATAAATATGAAATAAACACAAACCAAAATTTCAACAAGTATAAAAATATTAGATGTAGTGATGGCTTGTTCCAATGCAGACAAACATTTTAAAAAGAGGCAGACGGCCAAAGTGGTTTCTACCATTATATCACTGTTTTATATGTTGGTACCGAGTCAATGTTTAGCATCCTGTATGATTAATAAAAAAACTGTATTGTTCTTTATGTATCCCCCCAAAAAACCTTTAGAAGAAATCCCCAAAAAAGTCTTTAATCAAAATCTCCTTTTACACAAATCAACCCAACGGTGACTTTTATAGTTATTGGGAAACTCATCCCCTTCATGCAGCTATACTGTGTAATTCTAAGACTGATGTTAAGTAGAAATCAGTTCATTTTGCTCACTTTCAAATAGTTTTTGGTGACTCAGAAATGCCTCTGATGTTTAAAGTCTGAAATATTTTGAGTAAACGTAATAACCAAATGTCCAAACATGGAGTTGGAGTTGCTGCGTCTTCTCCAAGGCAACTACAGTACATTGTTTTTTCCTCTCCAGTGGATTCAACTGGTAATTCTTCACATTCACCCAGCAATGACAGACCTGAGTACATTTCGGAGGGCGGTCGCACTCACGAGACCCTTCAGTGGACCTGTGGGCTACTTCCAGAAGAGGATGTTCCAGAAAAGCAGCCAGCATGGATAAACCAGCAATGCTATGAGTGGGTAGACTAAAGATCCGTACAGGGAGTGGTCCAGGATCCCCTGTGAAATGACTGATAGATACAGCAACCAGCCATCTTGGAAGCTGACAGGCATGTCTTGCAGCTCTTGAAAGAAAAAGACTGAAAACAGGAGCGTGCAAGCTGGGCTGAGGATGACCAAGATGAACGCTGACAAAACCCTGGAGAGAGAAAAAGAGCAGAACACGGTTTTAGTTCTGTATAGTGATAGAGGGCTATGAAGGCCAAAGTGTCTGTGCAGGTGTTTACTTTGGAACGTGGGGTGTGACAAAGGCAGCTAAGGGCACCAGAGTGAGAGCCAGAATGAAGCCTAAGGAGAAGTTGATGAGGGCAGTGCAGCCCAGCAGCACAGCCAGGTACAGCACCGCGACGAGCTTCAGCACTCTCCAGCCCTGCTCCGTGCCCTCCCCCGACAGCAGTCTGCAACAAACAACACAACAGCTCACTTAATCTCCTGCGTCAAGTTAGCCATTGTCTGATAATCAACTAAAAGTTATGTTTTGACATGTTTACAATTTAACTTTATGTACTGAACTTTGAGGGGTAATCCACACAGGAAGCTCACTTTAGTTGATCGACTCATTCGGGCCCCACAGATTTTACGTCGCCGTCCCCTTTTTAACTTAAAGTTACCAAGTGCTACTGACTTTCTGTGGTTTCTGGTCACTTTGAAATCACTTCCTATGTGGATGTCTCTTAAGTGTGTGCACTGATGCATACATAACTCAGTGTGAGAACCCTGAATGATTTGAATTTGTGCTCATACTGAAAACTCAGTTTCATAGTTTGTACATTAATGTTTTGCCCTCCTCGAGTCACTCTACTCTGACATCAGGAACTGTCGCTCACTGGATATTTTTCTCTCTTTTTCTGATCATTCTCTGTAAACCCTAGAGATTGTTGTGTGGGCAGTTTGTGAAATACTCAGACAAACCACTTCTTACTATCATCTGATTGATTGATTAAATATTTGGGTTAACAAGCAGTAGGACAGGTGTATTTAATAAAATGTACAAGGAAATAAACAAGGAAAATCAATTTACACACACACACACACACACACACACACACACACACACACAATGTAGTACCTGTGTGTGTTATGCGGCAACGCCAGGCCTGCTGTGTAAATAGCAATTGCTGTCAGAACCACAGCCTCGGTCTCAGACACAGGGAAATGTTCGACAGCAGTCTCCTGAAAACGGATCGGCAGCGCGTACAGAGCAACTCCTGTCAGGTGGCTGATCACCAGAGGAGTCAACACCGACAGCACTCCTGGACTGGACTGCTGGAAGGAAGCAGATTTTTATTAGTGTTGCTTAATCAGCAAAATTCAGGTTCAGTTTTGATGAGTTTGTCTTAGCACGTGTGTCTAACCTGATCAATGTCAGCAACTCCATCCTCTGTTGTCGATGGTGGAGTATTGAGTTGAACCCACAAGTCTAATGCCTGTATTACAGTCAAGGAAAAAAACTGAAGGTTGAATTTGTTCCCACCCTGCTCTCAGCTGTTATTAGGTTTCTTTTATACATTTCATTTCATTTTTATTTCAGGATACACGAAGCAGCAGAATAACGGCGAGCAGGCCGAAGGCTGGCATGTAGTATCCAATAGAGACAAAGTGAGAGAGTGACGGCATGAGGTAGAAGAAGTAGGACTGGTGCAGGCGCTCCAGGAGGTTATTCAGCTTACGATACATTCCTTCCAGCAGCCTGCAGGACATTCATTTAGACAAAAAAAAGATCATAAAAGTGTCAAATTACAAGCAGAACATAAAAGCCTTAAATATAAACAAAATCAGTATACACCATCTCTGACCTGCCGATGGTAGTGGCGTCAGTCTTGTACTGCCGGAAGCTGTTGACACCCTTGATGGTTGCAGCTTCGATGTGGTAGCGCAGAAACAGGCCGTGGTCTCCCCAGGGCCGCCCACTGGCCTGCTTCATCACCATCAGCATCATAGTCTGCACAGCGTGGTTGTACCCTGACACGCTATCCCAATCGTTCCTTTGCAGCTGTAAACACATCCACAAAGAAAAGCTACATAACGACTCTCCAACACATAATCTTAGCACTCTGCTAACCATGCACAGAGCAGAGTGCGTCTGTTTATAAGCATTTACCTTGCCCTGGATGGTGCAAAGAACTCCTATCTTCTGACAAAAGGCATAGAAGAGGTTTGCTAAGTCCAGGTTGGGTAACTGGCCATTGAGGCCTTCCAGTACCAGGTCCAAACTGGTGATGACATCACTGCTAAGCTCCAGGGACAGTGCTGCCTGAATTGATCCGCCACGGCCTTGTAATGGAGACCACGACATACCTGGATGAACCATTTCAGCAGTAAAGTTAACTTAGTTGTACATCTCTTTCCTTTATTTTACTGTACTGTAACTAGATACACGTGTTTGATCACCTGTAGTGTTGGTGTGATGGTAGCCCTCCAACCAGGCCTGCATACCAATCAAATCATGCTCATTGACAAGGAAGATGATGTCCTTTGCCCAGTAAATCTGATCTATTAAACAAACAACATTCATTAAACCAAGAAAAGCAACTGCAGCATCATTCAAATTGTGGAGGAGGAGAGGGGAATGAGTGTTGTACTCACTTCTGAAGTACTGAGCCAAGCCGAGAAGCAGTCCCACAGCCTGGTTGTTGTTATCACCTGGGCTGCAGGGAGCACTCAGCACCAAGGCTTCAGTTCGTGGAGCTCTAGGAGCTCGAAGGATACCATATACATTTGTGCCTTTTACAATCTGCCAAGAAGAGGAGACAGCACCAAAAACAAAGTCATGAAATATTCATAAAGATTATGCAAACACCAGTCTGTCTCTTGCTGAGAACAAAATCAGTTTTCCACGATAAACGTACATATCGCTCTTTGTTTTCATCAGGGAAGGGTAGTGTGCGAGAGAAGCTCTGAGTAAACACTTCCAGTCCTCGATCCTGCATATTCTTCACAAGCCAGTCCACTGGCATCCCACTGCAGAGAAGCAAATAGTCAAACAAGATTACACTAAAAACGATCAGACTTCTACCTAGACTTGAGTTTGAAAAAACAACAAAAAACTAGGAACTGCATAAAGACCCACAAGCTTATAGTAAACCTTACCCAACTTTCTTCTTATGGGCTGCAAACTCCCTCCCTGTGGCCAGCGCTCTCTCCCCAGCTGGAAAGCGCTCCTCCACCATGGTAGAGCCCATGGCATTCTCTGACATGTATGTCCGCAGAGTGAACGGCTCAAAGGCCAAACCCATGAACCAAGCCACACCGGCAAAGTAGCAGACCACACTAAAACAAGACAGAAGTAATATTAATAGAGAGAGAGAGAGCTAAACGAAAGTAGGCAGACGGTTCGCACTGACTAAAGCTCACCAGATTGGGGCATTGAGGCGAGTCAGCATGCTGATCAAAGCCCGTCTTCTGTTTGGGTCAGATAGCAGCCCCATATTATCAGCTGTAACGTTACTCCAAAGCCTGGGTTTACTGGCGGATCCTGAAGGAAACACACTAACAATCCGTCAGGATAGCTGCCGCTGAGGAATAAACATCGATATGAAGACATTTATGACCATTCGACGCTGCGGTAATCACGCCTTTATATCGAGCTAAGAAATAGCTTCCTGGGATCCATTGTCAGAGCATCTACTGACAGCTGAGGTTAGCCAGGACGATTTCGCTAAATGGTAAATGTTTAAACCCGCTATACCCTGCAAACGCGTTTTTAAGATGTTTAACAATAACTTTGTATTATTTTGCAGAATGTATATGAAAAACCCACCTGTGTCCACTGGTCACATCCACCTTCAGAGGTGGGGCTTTATCGCAGAAGCCGCTGCTGGACGTTTTCGATTTCCTTGTTCCTGCGGGAACATTACTGCGGCGCACCGACTTCCGCTCAACCAAGTTAAAAATAAAAGAAAGTAAAACAAAATAAAACGACACAAAGAAATATTGAAAATACTCGATGAATAACCTGTTCCATCGTTATTTTAAGGTACATGTTTAAAACTTCCCATAAAAATTTTCTTAAATGCCTAAAGCTCGTAGTTTTCATTTAGCGTGTGAGTTTACGCGTTTATTTAGTTTTAAACATCTAAACTTAGTTTTTTTTAAATTATTATTTATTGCTATAAAATGTAGAACATCAATGTGGTAGCTTGTGGTAGCTTGCCAGTGGAAATATATATATATATATATATATATATATATATATATATATATATATATCATCTCAAAATGTGTGAGCTCAGAAGTAAGACAAAATTTCAAGAACTTAGTAACTTAAACTTTTGAGAAAAGGTTAAAATTGCAAAAAAAAAAAAAAAATGGAGTTGGACAAACAAGCTTCCATCGTAGACAGTAGGGAGCAGGTGGGGAAGATAACCGGGAGTGATGGAGGTGTGTCCTGGAGAGAAGGTCAGTAGAAACAAGAGAGGATACGTGTTTTAATGGCAGGTGGAGAGGTGAAGCTGCAGGAGCAGATGTCATATAAGTAGACAAGTTTGAATACCTCCCTCATAAATAAACAACCAATAAGGAAACGATGCATGACTAACATATTTATTATTAAATTTATCACATTCATACAAAAGTATTCAGTGACTGATATAAATGAATTAAAGGTTAATATCATTTGTAAATATTTAAAGTCCAATAACACTTTCAAGCTGCACTTGGAATCCACATGTTCCCGCTGCCGTCCCACGTCACTCTCCGGTGAGCACCGAGGCTTCTTGAAGATGCTGCCTCACCACCTCATCCAGCACTTTGCTCACACCTTTACAAGCAGTCATTGCAGCCTCAATCAGAGTCTCGAGGTGATCCTGATGCAGTCTGGCATCCATCTGCAGCAGAGCGATCTGTCCACCTCGGGGCAGAAGCGCTAAAGCCAATGAGCTCACGCCTCCATTTTCCTCCGCGTAGCACAGGTCAGCAAGGGGGGTCTCATCCACAAACCCCACAGTGCAGGCACACACATAGTCCCGCATGGGGATGCCAGCGTCAATCACTGCCAATGTGGCAGCATTCACGCACACGCTGTAATTCCCTCCGTCTGACTGCAGAATCTGTTGAAAGACGATGGAAACGTGCTTGTGAACAATTACAAAAAAATCTATTTCTGCAATAATACCTCTCACCAGATGAAGCGTCAGTCCAACACGAACCTTGACATAGATATCAATTTGAGATCGAGGGTACAGCTGGGTCATCACAGCAGCCTCAAACGTCTGCTTCAGGTGGAGGCTCATCTCAGTGGATTTGCGGTCTCCGTGTGGTCGTCTCTTCCTCTCCGCTGTGCTGAACGTGGCCATGCTATACTGGCAGTTGATAACTGCTCGATCATGAAGAGTCCGACTTCGAGAACCTCGCATCTGGAGGAAAACGACAGGTAAGAACTGATGTACAGCTTGGACTGGACGTTACTGTGCTTACACACTGGAACAATGTTAACTGCACCCAACATAAATAAATGCTGCAATATACACCAACTGGACACATTTTTTGGTGCACTTGTTCGACGGCTTGTTAACACAAATGGAATATAAACGTATCATTTGCACAGAGTCAACCTGATTATTGTTGCTGACTGTGTTCATCCCTTTATGATCACATCTTGGGATGTTTGCTTCCAGCAGGATAGCACCCCACGTCACACACCTCAAACAGGTTTCTTTAATATTCTCAAATGACCTCTACAATTACCATGTCTCATTCCAAAGGAGCACCTTTAGGATGTGGTGTAACAGGAGATTAATATTATGGATGTGCAACCAACAAATCAGCAGCCACTGTGTGATGCTATTATCTCAATATGGATTAAAAAACTCAAGTGGAAAAGTGTTGTTGAATTCATACCATTAAACAAGGTATGAATTCAACAACAAGTGTAGAGAATGTATATGCTATCATAACTTTGATTTCAATTCATACTTCATGCTGTTGAGCCTTATATAAAACTTACTACACATCCCGTCTGCTTTGAGCAATAATTTAATAATGATACCACACTGTGCAAGTACTGCTACAAGCAAAGGGTCTCGCTGAAAATGCCCCTTTCTCAGGTATTTACACTATATTATATCAAAATGTGGCGACTTTATGTTACTGGTGTGATGACCATAATCAAATGCATTTTATTGTTTATCCCCACTAACCCTCTCCTCCATCCGCGGCACTTACTTCGTGGGGACCGTACACCACGGCCAGAGCTTTGGTGTTCCCCTGCTCTAAATACGCAGAGCCGTCGGCCTGAGTGAACACACCCATACGGGCCTGAAGCTTCCGCAGCTCGGTGGCTTTCCTTCCATCTAAACGGTATCCTTGATCAGACAGCAGTTCCAGGCCCGCCATGTTTCCGTAAACTTCGAATGAACGGCAACGCAGCGTCCCACGTGTCTCCTGCTACACTACATTACCCATACGCCGAGTACCTAATAGAAATACGGCAACAGCATAGGTCCAAACCGAACGACAACTTCCGGAAAAGAAAACCAGGCAGAACGGAAACCATGAGAAGCACAGTTAGTATCCACAGTAAACCGTTTTCATTGTGTTTAATACTCTGGTTTCACGTCACTGGTGGCTATGGTCATCTTTTATATACACTGCTGTGGTCCAAGTTGTTCATACCAAGATGCCAAATCAGGAATCCGTGCTCATTGTGACGATTGTGATACAAACTGGCTCAAAACGTCTAAAATAAAATATCTTCTCTTGAGGCCTCTGGACTTTTGTTACTACCCAGATCACACAGTAGGATCCGCAATCCACAATGGAAGAAAGGGTGCAAGAAAATTCCAACACTTTTAAAAATAAAATTTATTAGCATCTCTAATGTGTATAAATAAAAACATATATGAAACAATGCATATACGTATGATGTAATGAGCTTAACAATAACAGGGTTACATGTGATACAAAGGCGCAGTCTTCATTTTAGCCAGTGTATTGTGAGGAAAACTGAAATCAAGCTTTCAAATATGCATACCTATAAGTTGCAAATCTACATTCTTTGACAAGAATGAAATAAAGAATCTCTTTGGGGCGATAACAGGGAGAATATGGTAAATATCCTTTTTATGCATTCCTGTTCAAAGATTTTAAAACATCTTTCATTGAGTACATTATACTTCTTTTTTTTAAGGTTCACTAAATGTTGAGGCGCGGAGATGCAACACTATTCACACTGACCCTCTCAGCTTTACATAAAAGTTAAAATCCTAAAAGGATTTCTCTTTACTCCCTTTTACCAAGGTCACGTTGTTCCACAGACTTGTAATGAGGGTCTTTATAAGCAGGCCCGATGGGAACAATATGACTATAATGTTTGACACAGCGACAAAATATTGGAACATATCAAACTTTACATGTAACTAGCGGACCCAAGCAGATCAAACAAACAAGTGGATTTTACATTTTTACTAATGTAACAAGGTTTGTCATTTTCTGCATGGCTTGCTGTGCCTGGGTCACGATACAAAGGAGACAGTGAACATGGGGGTGAGGGGGGCTCATCTAAGGATTTGGCTCTCTAAGGCTTAAAGCAAAGAATGGAAAGGACCTCTCTTCTTGTGTCACTTAGCGTTTTCCCATTTGGTCATCCTTTAATCAGTCAAAGTTGTCAAATGTCTGGACAGATTTGCACCTAAGACAAAATCTAAATGTGATGCACACTCTTAATTTACATTGCTGACAACTGGACGGGAATCCCTACAACCCAAAACGTGTGTATCATTATTGGCCACTGTCAGTTTTTCCTCATAAATTGAAAAATATCACATTTTTATAGGGGATAACAACATCCAAGACTAACTGCTTCAAAGTAAAAAAAAAATGGATAAGTACAAAAAAAAAAAAAAAAAAAAAAAAAAACAAAAGAAAGAAAGAGAAAAGTGATGTGTCTGCTTTAATATGCAGGTGTACGTGACGGTGACAGGTTATCGGCACCCAAGGATCATGGCGACCTCATTCAGCCTTGTGGAATGAAGGGACTATGTAGTAGATCTGAAAAAGATGGTCTCTGCTCCATCCCAAGTCTTCAGAAGAGTGCAAAGATCCCCTTATTTTCCCTGATATATCCATGTTCTCACGTCCTAAAACTCTGCGAACTCCTTTGCGCATTTTTCCGTTAAAGAAACACGGATTTCCTCCTCCTCGTAGTCGTCGAAGTTGCTGGTGTCCCCCGGGCCTCTACACTTTGGTATGAATGGAGCTTCAACCTGCAGAAGAACAGAAGGACTTGTTTTACTGGGTGAGATTATATTATATTTATGCCTACACTGGCTTGTCAGTAGAGCAGGCAAGACTGTATTGTATTACAGTGAATGTAGACAGCATCTGTTGTCCTGGCAAACCCCGAATGCTGTCAACTTAAATGATGTGCCTGTCAGATAGCTAGTGTCTGAAGCCTCTCCCTTTACAATGGAGGCAGTTTTTAATAACTTAACAAAAACTGTCAACTCTGCAGTTTGTGTAACAATTCACCAGATGTGCAGATACGAGAGCACACACATCTAAATTTCCCTCTAAAGTCTGCTTTTCATTCCTAAAACTACTTTATTCACGTCCTATGAGTACAACAAAGCACAAAAGCATGAATCCTTTGATTAGACATCTTAATCCCATCTTAAAAATCATCTTCAAAGCATCTGATCTGAAGAGCTTCCACACCACAGATATAGACACTTGTGCCTTCATACATAATCAGACACACACTGTACAAACCAGCTGATGCATAGCAAAGAGTTAACCCTTTAAAGCCCTAACCAAGAAATCATTCAGAGAATTTGTTCATTGAATCTTCTGACAATTTTTGCAATTTATCGTTTAAAAGTGTGTTGTCCAATTTATTTAGGTTTTATGGGAGAAGAAAAACCCAAAAGAGCAGAATCAAAGATGATGAAAAACTGTATGTATCAAATATGTTACAGGTTAATGGGTACCTCTGGTATCGCTTGTACTTTCATCTTTGTCCCCTCTAATTTAACAGGATTTTGTATAGCTACATTTTAACTAGGGCTGCACAATGACTCAAATTTTAATCTCAATCATTTGAGAATTTGACTTCCCATAACTGTTCAGCATCACATTTCCTGAAAGCACTTGACTGGGGTGATATACTCCAGGTAACAGCCATCGAAACAAAATTTAAATGTCTGGCGCAGCACGACGTGGAGCTTGTCCCTAGAAGCGGATCATCATTCATAGTTTGGAAATACTTTGGATGTAGGGCAAGCAACGTCAGCCAAGTCATATTATGTCTGTGCCACAAAGCAGCACAAGTACCTTATTGAAAACACATCACAAACTGCAGGATAATTAATGCATGAAGGCTAAGGAAAAACAATGCAATGGCTGCTAACAAGAATTTTCCAACATCAACTCAGACGTTTGTAAAAATAAGCCAATGCAACGCCTTCGTATGCGTATCCGTCTGTCTCACAAAGACACGCTGAAATCAAAAAAGTAGCCACATTAATTTAACCAAAGATATGAGAGTTTAAAAAAAACAGGGTGAGTAATGTAGGCTTCTGGAAAATGATCGACAAAAGAGCCGTTATCCCCAACGGAATTATTTTTCCAAAGTGGTAATACCTGCCCTGTATGCAAAACGTTGCAGGGGAAATGGCAAATGATCTCACAGCTGTCGGGCACTTTGTACTCCAAGCTTAGGTCACTGAAATATTTGTCTGCAAAGATGTTTTAATTAACAGGAATTTTAGAAAATTTTTAGAAAAGCTAAAAGTCGCTGACTCAACTATGCGTTAAGTTCTACTTTAATTTTTATAAATATTTATTTTTCTTCTAAATGATGCACTGAATTTAGTCATTCAGTATGTTTTATTTGTTTGTTTACATCTGGCTTGTGGACAACAGTTAAAAATTAGCCATCTGGCAAACATTGTATATTTGACCTCTTCGGACAAAGCATTATCCTTGATAAAATTAATATAATTTATATGATCTATATTTAACTTTCTTTTAACTTGCTCTTTGTACTGTGTTTGTACATTAATTTTACCCATTATTTAACAGAAGTCATATGATTGCAGCTTATTCAAATACATAATACACATAACTGAGACTAAAGACAAACTGTGATTGGATGATTTTCTCAAACAGCAGAGTTGCATCTGTAATGCTTCAATACATCACTTACTGAACACTACTTTCAAAGATGCACTCAGTACAACACAACGTGTATATCTTAAATACAAAAACTGTGGCATTTTTTCAGAGTTGCCCGTTCAACTCCCTCTGCTCTGGATTTACTACATGTCAGAGAATAACCTTACACGCAGAAGCATGTGACATTAGCCAGGATCCAGAAACAAATGTTATACAATTAATCTGATCATTTCGTCGTAGTCAGAGGTCTACTTTTTTCCATAATTATTCCATCCTGAAAATACATATTAAAACAAAATGATCAAAGAGAAGAAAGGACCTCTGCAAATATAACAAAATATGCTTATATGAGCTGGACTAGAATATTCAAATAGGATATTTGTTCACGGGGACTTTATAAAATCTCAGCATGGGTGCCCGCCAACTTACAGTGAGACTACACAGTGATTGGCCCAAGATATTACATTCTAACACTGTCATACAGCAATATACTAAAGGCAACTGTCCACAAAGAAAAGGTTCCAACTTCACTGTAAATACAAAACGGCTTCTCTTCCTTTTTGCAGCTCTTTATCTTACTTTTACTTCATAAAACCCCAGGAAGCAATTCTGCTCATGAGGAACTACTCTGGAGTTTTACTGGACTAACTTGAACAGAGAACGCTGCTTATTTTCATCTTATAGCAAATCACAGGTCGAGTGCAAAAACAAAGTTAATAAAAAAAAACCCATAATGATTCCATATTAAGCTAAACTAAAGGAAGTCTATAAGATTTAAGCCCAAGCTAAATAACTAATTAGATTTATCCAAACAGTCCATTATCACTGTCACGCCTGCAAACTGGCATGTGGCACCATGTGCAGTAAAGCTGGGTGATTTCCAAGTGAAAAAACCCCACACCTTTACTGGCCAGTTAAAAAATAAAATAAATATATTAAGTAAATACTGTGCATGCAACAGTAACGACAATCAGAAAGGACCGTGTAGTAAAACTGATTGAAGAGTATTTAGAAACTTTCTAGAAAATAAATAAATAAGTATGGGTGTAAATCGATATGTAATTAACTCTACGAGCTAATTCTGTATGGTGTCACTTTAATGTGTGTTTGGTATCTTGCCTTTCTCTCATAAATTGCGATCCAGTCTGTTGTGGCGAACCATTTGTGTCCTTTGATGTCATTGACTCCATTCTTCAAGTTGCCGTAGCGTTTGGTCAGATCCACCTGCAGCAGGTTTCTCAACAGGTCCTTTAAATCGGAGCTGAAGTGAGACGGGAACCGAACCTGAAAAGGCCACAAGTGTTAGGATTTCATTTCTAGTAGTTAATCGTTAATCGTGCACATTTAATTTAACTTAGCTATCATGCATGACCGTTGCTCCTCATGCCATCATGTTTGCATTTCCAAAAGAAGCAGCTTCTTACCTTTCCAGACACAATCTTCTCATAGATCTGAATAGGCTGATCTGCAAAGAAAGGAGGGTAGCCAGCTGCCATTTCATAGATGAGGACTCCAAGGGCCCACCAATCCACAGCTTTGTTATAGCCCTAAAATGAACATAACACATGTTAATGTAACAGAAACACACAAGAAGAAAAACACTTCTAGTATATAAGTGGAGAAAAAGTAGGCTGTTTTTAAGACATTTAAGACTTTCTCATTATAATTTATCACTTGAGAAAACTTCCAAATGGCTCCCGCAGCTGCACTTGGATAATAACACTGAGGAGCTTTGGTTAGTTGCATTGTAAGAATCTGCACGTCACCACTAATTTTACTCTGACCTGCAGTTAGAAAACTGGAACTTTGTATATAGAAATAAGACATTTGTATAGCAAGCACAGACAATTCTGTTCCCTCTCTAGATAAATTCCTGCAACAGTTCTTTTCTTTTAATGATGATTTTATTTTTTGGTCATAGAAACTTTTGTAAAATATGACTCATCTACAGACCAGTGTTTAGGCTTTACAAGCATCCATTAGCAGAAATGAAACTGTACTCATAAACGCAATTAACGCAAATGTTTAATCACCCAATCATACTGCACATCTCAATTCATTTATGCACGGTCAGGACAACCTACTGAAGTTCAAACTGAGCATCAGAATGGGAAAGAAGGGTGTTTTAAGTGACTTAGACCTTAATATAGTTGTTGGTGCCAGGCAGGCTGGTCTGAGGATTTGAGAAACTGATCTGCTGGGATTATCCCACACAACCAACTCTAGGGTTTACAGAGAATGGTTTGACAAAGGGAAACTATGCAGAAAGCAGCAGTTCTCTGTGTAAAAATGTCTTGTTGATGCCAAAGGCCAGAAGAGAATGAGAGGTCAACAGCAACTGCATTCAAAACTCACTGAACCTTGAAGCAGATTGGCTATAACAGCAGAAGAGGACACCTGGTGCCACTCCTGTCAGCTAAGAACAAGAAACTGAGGCTATAAATCACACCGGTTCACCAAAACTCAATAATAGCAGATGGAAAAATGTTGCCTGGTCTGATGAGTCTCGATTTCTGCTCCAAAGTTTGGTCAGGTTTTAGTGAAAACAACATGAAAGCATATATCCGGCTGCTGGTGGTGGTGTAATGATGTGGGGGATATTTCTTTGGCACACTTTGAGCCCGAGTACCAATTGAGCATCATTTAAACATCACAGAGTATTGTTGCTGACCATGTCCATCCCTTTATGAGAACAGAATCTATATAAAATGAAGAATTCAGTCAGTTCTGAAGCCAAATGGAGATCTGTACCTAAAGTTGCCCGGGAGTTTTTATTACTGTATCACCTATAACTAAAAGTTTTGTGTTGTTAGAATGTGCCCTTCTTATTTACACAGGCAGTAGGTCCACTTCCATTGAGCTGCAGCGGACACTTAAAGCTCACCTACATGTCTAGAAAGGAACCAGTGATGAGGTTGCTTGCAGTCCTACAGACAAGCTGTTTAAAAGATAAGCTGTAAACCTTTTCTTCCTATGTAGTCACACAATTCTTGATGTTATTTTGCTTCAACATTTCTGTGTGGCATCGCTGATTTTCAATATTAATCAAATAATGACTAAAGTAAGAAAAAATGCTTTGATGCAGTGCAGAAAAGTAATGAAAAAATAAAGTTACAAAATGACGTCCATACTTTGCTGAGTATGATTTCCGGAGCCAGGTACTCCGGTGTCCCACACAACGTCCATGTCCTGCCTTTTACCCGCTTAGCAAATCCAAAATCTGTCACCTGGAAGTCAGTCGCACATTGTTTATTCAGCAAGTGTGGACACACAGAAAACACAGCAGAATTGTGTATTGATCTGCGTTCTGGCTCACCTGAATGTAGCCGTGGTGGTCAATGAGAAGATTCTCGGGTTTCAGATCTCTGTATATGAGATCTAGTGAATGGAGGTATTCAAATGTCAGCACTATCTGGGCGGCATAAAACCGCGCATGTGGTTCACTGGAACGGAAGAAGAGATAATTCTGTTTAGAGTCGTAAACAAACACGCGCGAGTAATATCAGAAAATCTATATGACGAATCAAAACCGCAGGAGACTGCAGACGAAAACTAACCTGAACCTTCCAATTCGTCTTAGGTGTGAGAACATCTCACCACCTGGAACATACTCCATTACCATGTACAAATTGGAGTTGTCCTAAAACAAGAGGGGAGGGGCCAAAAAACACACTTTAATTTTACTGAGACTCAAATAAAGGAATTTTAATTATATAATGCCAAAAATCATACTGTACCTTAAATGCGTACTCAAGTTTGACGAGAAAGGGGAAGCTCACTGCCTGTAATATCCTCTTCTCATTTAATGTGTGTTCTATTTGCTTGAGTTTCACCACCTGACAGATAAAGAGATAAGATGACCTTGCCGGGCAAATCTCACTAACATTAGCAACAGACACGGCTGAACACTGAAAGCAAAGGCAGCTTTTAGTTATAATTTATTTTACTTGTGTCCCCCAGTAACCCTTTTAATACAACAAGAACAGGTTATAATGTCATTTTTTTAAGAAGATTAGCAGCCATTTGTTGGATGTGTTTAGCGCCACCTCACTTTCATCGTCATGCGTGGTTCCCGCTTATGTCAACACTACTGTCTGTTTGACAGTGTTGCCACTGACCTTCTGCTTGTCCAGTATTTTCATGGCGAAGTATTGCTCTGTTCCTTTGTGCTTCACCAGCATGACTCTACCGAACGAGCCGGTACCCAGCGTCTTTAATCTGTCAAAGTCATCTAGGCACGTCGTGCTCTGTTGAAACAACATTATGTTAGCCTGCTTCGTGTGCCAAGTCTTTAAATAGCGAGTTCAACTTTTCGAGATTCTGACCTGTGGTGGGCATTCCCATTTCCGTAAGAAATCTTCTTTGGCTTTGGCTAGAAACTCTTTAACTAAAAGATAAAGAGCACAGACAGGCGGTCAGCACACACTTCTTTATGCCAAAAGAGCTTGGCTTATGAGTACAAAAGTTATATTTGGCAAAAAGAACGAAGGGCATTGTTATAGAAGGGAAAGGAACAAATGAGGAGAACAATACGGGCAATCAACTCTCATCTGGATATGAATTAAAACATATATTAAAAGTATCACATACTTTAGTTTAAAGAGGGGGACAAAATACAAACACAAGACAGCAACATCCACAACAAGCAGACTAGTGATGCATTCCAAGACACTCAGAACGTTCTCTGTTATTTTGTAGCCTTACTAAAAACGGTAAGAGGACCACAGCACTCAGAAATGAGAGGGAAAAGTGTATCTGAGCATCTTGTGCATCACTTACAAGGAGTTTGTGGGAAGGCTACCAAACAAAGCATAAAATGGTAAGCATAAACAAACCAATGTATGGGACACACAGCAGATATCCAGATTGAGAGAATGCAGATAACAAAAAACACTGAATTATTTTCAAAGCAGGACAAAGTAAAAAGCAAGCACGTCTAGCAGGTTTTCACAATAAGACCAATTCTGTTTGCCATTCTGGTCATCTTTGGAGGAATTTAGCATACCAAAGGTCTCTATTGATCACCAAGGTTTTTCAGGAACAATCACCCACACGGATGACGTGATAGAAAAGAGAAGACAGAGAGAAATATAGAGTTCATGTACATAAAAACAAGTATAACACGTCAACAAACATGGAGCATGTGTAGTGAATAGAAGCAACAGGAATGAAAACAGAGCTGAGAGTCACGTGAGAAATCGAAGAAGAGACTGACTGCCTACTATGGTGTTTTAAAAAAAAGCTGTATCAGAAATTCAGCCATGCGTGCTAGATCAGCCTGAAAAGATCATCTATAGCAAAGATAAAAACATTACAAATCTAATCTGAACTACAAACTTTTTTTTATTTAAAGCATCTTCTTTCTTTTTTCACTCCCACTGAAAAAAGAACAGCTATGGTACAGTAACAAGTGGCTACCTCAATGTCGGAATTGAAGGTTTTTAGCAATAACTTTTTGTTGATAAACTCTATGGACACCAAGACATTTGGGTGTTTTTGTCTTTAACATGAGTATAGTGATTTTGTCAAATGAGGTTCTGGTTTCTAAGAATCAGACACGTGCAATCTGAGTCACTTCCAGCACCCTTTCAAAACAACAGCAGTTCCTTAGTTCCCAAACTCTTCCATTGGGCTGTGAAAACAAAGAGGTGATACAATACAGCAGTAAACATCCTCCTTCACCAACTTTTTAAAGCGTGCTGTTGGTATCAAGTTCAACACAAGCATTTTTATGAGGGAAAATAATACAGTTTTTCAGTTTCCATTGGATATATTGACTGGCAGGTCATAGCATACAGATTTTATTTGCATTTAACAGTGCCCTGTATATCATCCATTACACATTTTCACAGCAGATGCTGTTGCAGATGCAACATCACTTATCCTGCTGAACCACTGCGCAATATTTTTGTACTATTGAGTGATTATTGTTATCGTTTTGTGTTTTTTGTTACCATTTATATGCATTTTTATACTTTTAACTAAAACATCTGTAGAGCTGCAAAACCAAATTTCGTTTCACTGCATATTCTGTTGTTGCCAACTTGTATCATCTATTCTCTTAATTACTTTTCTTAGCTCTAGTATGACCTTTTATAAACTTTAATCTGTTAAAAATAAGAAAATAATGCCCCAAACTGCAGAGGTCAAAGTTAAAGACATATTTTTACCCTTGCTTAAATAACCCATCACAAACTAAACATAAATTCCAATTCCAAGGTCTGCAAATACATTAGAAGAAAATATCCAGCTTGTTAGAGAAATAAATGAAGCATCTAAAAATTATATCAAAAACTTGAGGAATATACTGTCTCAAGTCTAATTCAGTGCGGGGGTTGGAAAAAACAAACTGTGAGGTTTAGGCTTGTTCAGTTTAAATCTTCAATACTCTTTGCAATGCTGCGTGTCTATAGAGTAAAGTTAGCACAGTCGACAAGCCCTTTCTGAGATCAATGCCAAACTCCACACAAGCAAGACATGGTTGAGTTATGTTGGCTTATCCAGTTACACTACAGTACACGCGCACTGTGATATAAAACAGGTGTCATGATGGCAAGTGTTTAATCTCTCCGTCCAAGTGTGACCGTGTCAGTGCTCTTCCAACCGGTCCAGCTTGTTGCATCAATGTACAGTAAACACAGGTAACGTGCAGCTCTGTGGGTAACCAGGTCGTCTTATCAGGGCGGCTACACTCCAGACAAATCTGCCCCTCGGAGCACAGTGTCAGCTTAAATGGGTTTAACAGTTAGCTATGGCCCAGGATCTAGGGATCATAGTTGCATTCAGCGGAAATGCTTGGCAGTATAGATAATATAGCTGATCTGATCATCTCCATCTGCCTGAGTACGTCTGCTTGGAACTGTGCACAGGGCCTGTCTGGTGTCTCTCTACAGGTCAATAAATCTCAGCAATCACTGCATCATAAAGTGGCATTACCTTAAACAAACTCAGTGTACAACTCAACACAGATGGTTCTCTGCTTTGTGTTGTTTTTTTTAAGAGTAAGAAAATGCACTGGGCGTGTTTTTGTTTGTAGCCAAATACAGGAGGATTTCTTTTTATTATTTAAGAGCAAGGGGATGCTCAATGATGACCAGCTGCACACATAAAAGCATATGAGCACAAAGTAACACTGGCCTAGTCTGAGCTACGTCAAACCTTTCAAAGCTTGTAATACCCCTTATCCTCTGACGAAGGTCTGATGACAAGCTGCTCCAGTCAATGACACTGAGTGTGAGAAGTGAGCCCTGATGGACCTTTACCACAGTAAGATTAGCAAAGGGACTCTAAACAAATGAGTGACACGATTAAAGTGTGCTTTCTGGGGAGCGTGCGGCCCTAATGCTGGGAAGACGGCAGCAGGTCCAGGCTTTATGAATGGAAAGAGGGCATTTGTCATTTCTCCACCATATTTGGTCATGCTGCTGTTTATGCAGCCCAGAATAAAATGTGGCAGTGAAGAGCCCGGGGCAGGAACAATCCTACGCTGCCTTCAGATAAAATTTACTGTCTATTTATTTAACAATTACCCAAGAGCCTGCGGTTTATTGCCGCAGATTTAAGACCATCTGTGAAAACTTTCTGTCTTCGTACAACTAGCTGCTGTTGTTATTGTTGAGAAGAAGCCTGCAGTCAAATATGCAGCAAGAGCCAAAGAATTATAAAGCTCGAGATGACACAACAAAAGAGGTGGCGAGGTGATGCTAAGGCTCAGGATTTTTACTCATTAAGCAGGGATTTTGACATGAGACAAATACAAGTCGCTGATGAGTGTGTCAGTGTATGAAGGCCCTAGAAAGCTACAACCATCAAGAGGCAATGAAGTGACAGGGGCCTTCTGAGGGCTAATCCCCCCACCACTACCACCACCACCACCACCACTTAAAGCTAAAGTTAGCAGGCTAGCTGCTCTTCCAGGCTCTCTTGTGCTCCAGTTTGCATGCAAATCGCCTTTTTAACATTTGAAATTACCATAGAGAGCCATTAATAGACACGCACTGTTTTCCTGGCTACTTAACAGGCTTTAATAGTCTCCTAACACTGCCAGAGCTCCCCTTCCCCACCCCCCTGAATGCCAAAAAACCACAACAATCCGGGGGTCTTCTTGGCGCTATAGCTACCTTCAGTAGCCCCCCTACTTTAAAAAAAATGGATATATATACGCAGAACCACAAAAACAATACTTCATGCTCATTTTTCTATCTAAACGCAGAGTGCTTTCAGCGTCGGTGCAATGTGGGAATGTGCGGGGGGCGATGACGGACGGACGGCCCTCCCTTGCTTTACTCTGGCTGGTAGTTTAAACAGTTTTTAGTTATAACAGGCTAGCTGGCTGCTTCGTGGCATCTTGTTGAGATGACTAAACGCAACACAATAACACTTCTGAGTTCAAACGACAGCTCGCACTCACCGCTCTCTAGCTCGTTGCCCTTCTTGGCGGTGGCAGCGTTCCCCATGGTGTGGAAGACACGGCGGTCGCTCCGACTGAGAAGAGATGGCGGCGGCTAGCTAACCTTCCAGCTTATGTTTTCGAGGTCTTCAAAAGAGGCTAGCCCGAAATCGATGCAAGTGTTTACTCGGTTTAAAAGGCGAGGAAAGCAACGTCCAGTAGCCGCCCCCTTTCCTTCCAGCTGCCCCCTCGCTCTCCCTCTGTCTCTCCCGCTCCTTCTTCCCTGCGAAAGATGTTCCGCTCCCGCTAGTTCACTGATGTCTGCACGGCTGTCATGAAGCTAGCGGTCACTCCTGTTTCTGACTAAGCTGCTCCCGAGAACCGTCACCAGCACTCAGCTGCGTTCACGGAGCGCTCAGGGGCTTGGATTGGCCACAGATGGCTCTGAGCAGATGCCAAACCAGGCATGCTTCCGCGTTTTTGGAGCATCGCGGCGATTGTATTTGTGGGATACCGTTAGAGTGCTCTTTTGTCTGACTTTAGAGGAATGAGTCTTTATTTCATTTGTGTGTTCAGAGCCAAACGCTATTAGTGTTCCCTTACACCATGTCAGCTGCACATCTGCTTTGACAAGTTCATTGCACAGCTTCAAATGTTTATTTGTATGCCTGTGTGATTTATACATGACAAGTACGCGATAGACAGATATAGTATCACAAATATAGTAGTAATAACTCATATATTATCATTATTAGATTTAACTGAAAAGGAAAGGGAAAATTATGTTAAAACCATGTTGTTTTTCTATCAAAAATAACCAAGGTTTTTATAGTTAACTGAAAGTAGACAAAAAACTAAAACTAGATTTGTTTTTATTTAACTGAAAAAATAATAAAAACTACAAATGTAAAAAAAAAAAGTGCAAAGTAAATTTCAAAAAAGTAAGTAAAGTAAGTTAAACAAAAAAAAGTCAGTGAAACGATTTTGTGAACTTGGAAAACAAAACAAAAAAATATATATATATGAAATATCCTGAATTTTGGTATTTGTTCAGTCTACGGCCTTTGTCTATAGACTGAAAGTCAACTGCTTTTAAAAAGTTCTGTTTGTGATTTTTATAAATCTTGTCTCTGGCATTTGTCATACATAAAATAACAAAAATTAAAAATAAATAAATAAATGATATAAAATACTCTGAAAACAGATAAAATAAAATAAAATATGCAGAACGTTTCGTTTACATTTTTACAGATTTGGTTGTATTTATTTACTAGTCAAGTACATAGAGGACTGTTTGTAATCTACTTTAAATTTTATATTTCTATCTATCTGTAAAACATTTCAGACTAGATTTCAGGTTTAAAAACTTTCTTAGAGTAAAGTATGTTTTTCTATCAAACTAAGATTTGGTACATAAAGGAGTTTTAAAGCGATTTAAAAACCTTAATTTAGACACCCCAAGCTGTCTTCATAAATTTTTGTATTATAAAATCTAGTTTAAACCTTCCTCAAAATTCCCATATTAGGACAGGGTATTTATTTTATAAATAAAATAATAATACCATAAATACCGCAAGAAATAGAGTAAAACATAACACAAAACAAAAATGCAAGACTAAAAACATAGTATTAATGTTTCTAATAAAAATATTGAAATTATTTGTCTGCCAATCTATCATCACAGCTTTTTCTGAACTGCAAACAGTAAATAATCAATAATAAGTTATTTTGTAAGTACAAATTTAATAAGCATACCTGTAGTTACAACCACTGCAGCTGCCTCATTCTTTTCTGACAAGATGTGGCTCGCTTTGCTCCATTCAGCTACATGTGCCTCGCAGGTAATACCATGTGGTAGATGGTATAAGACCTCCTTGATCTTCTTGCTTCTTTTCCCTCTGTAACATCTGTGTCAGGGTTTTGTTCTTTGCCTGCAGATCTGAAGGGAGGCAAGTGCATTGTGCTTTTGCGAGGCACAGTGCAGCTTGGCTTTAGGGTGACAAATGAAAAAAATTCCTGCATTTCTTTTTTGTTTTATTCCGTTTTAATTTTTAGTATTGGTAACTTCTGGTAACTACTGAATCTTCCTGTGGTAACGTGAGTCTCATATGGACTTTCTAATATAGGAAAAATGCCAAGGGTGGAATTGTGGTACTACAGGAAGAAGTCTGGAGTGGCAGAGAAGTATGTGAGGGTGATGTAGGAGGTGAGGACAGCGTAACAGAGGTGAGATGTGTGGTGTGGTCGGTTTAGGGCAGCTGTGGCTCAGGTGGTAGGCAGGTCATCTACCAATCAGAAGGTCTGCGGATTAGTAACTGTGAACAAGATACAGAATCCCGAGTTGTCCTTGATGTACCCACTGGACTGTGAGTGGGTGAATTTTAGATAAAAGTCTTTATGTGTGTGATGTTGCTGTGGTTGGGGTGAAAAATAGGTTCAAGGTGGGGGTTGGAATACATCAGGTGGTCAACCATACATAGCAACAGATAGTTCACAAGAGAGGAGAAAAAGAGTGTGAATGCTGGGTGGAGATGAGTGTCTGGGGTGATTTGTGACAGAAAGATAGCAGCAGAAGTGAAAGGGAAGATAGTAGAGAGACCAGCGATGATGAATGGTTTGTAGACAGTGGTACTGACAAAAAGACAAGAGGCTGAGCTGGAGATCTTCATTGACTAGAATGGACAAAATCAGAAATGAGTACATCTGTGGTGAACCCAAATAGAGCAGCTGGAAGAAGAAGAAGAGAAAAAGGCTAGATAATAACGTCTGGCTTTGCTTATTTATCTGTGCTGTGAACTAGCAGAATGGTTGGAGAATCTGATCCAAGCTTTGCAGTTTACCTCAGGCCTACATCAGCTTCAAATCCACACTGGGTATTCAGTCTGACAGACTAACTGTATGGTGATGTTCCTATTTAGATGCGTATCTGTGTGCATCTTTGAAAGTCGGTCTGCTTGGAGTTTGGATCATTTCCTGTGGCTTGTTCACAGTTCAGATTTCCTGGTTTTCATACACGCGACCTGGATCAGTGTCTTGCATCTTAGGAACAAGCCTGTTGTCTCGTGCTTTAATCTTTGGTAAGCGATAGCTTTCTTTAAATAATTATGGCAGCGCTGCCAAGAATGTCACAACTACAGCATGCAGGAAGATTATTAGAGGAAGTGAGGAAGTAATCCATGCCTTTGGAGTGATGACCAGCGAAGCAGAGCATTTGGTATCCAGCCTTGCTGTCATATGACATCATGGGTGTCTGATGATTGCTATCAAACATTGGCTGGTCAGTTATTTTGAGGGCAGAAGCTGAAAAAGCATTTTATTCGACATATATTCTGACACAGGAAGAAGAAAAGATCAAAATGTTTTTAGGTGTTTATTTCAGGCTAGTGGTTTGCCTCCGTAGATTAAAAAAATATTTTATACTTCCATTCTTCCAAAACACAAGGAATATGTTTACATTGTCCTTCAAGGACAAGCATATCGCCTTGCTGTCCTTCATTTTAGTCTGTCATAGGCAAACTACGTCTTTACAAGATGCATGAGCACTAAGGAGATTGTTCCTGAGGAGTGCAAATATCCCTTACTTGGAAGACTGACTCATTTGCACCCCTTTACCTCAGGAAGCAGAAGGAAGAGAAAATCAATCCTCATCAAGGTATCAGGCAACTCTGCGAAGGGCAAGAGGTCTTTTGACCCAACCCACCTGTCCATGTTTGTTTGTTTTGATCTTCACATCAGCAGCTGTCATCTCGCTGATATTTATTTATTTATTGTCATTGTCAAGAACAATGAAATTGCGTTTGGGGCTTCCATACAACCCCAAAAAAAGAAGAAAATAATAAATACCCCTTAAAACCCAAGTGTACATATTTAACCCAGTGTGACTCCAATGCAATAAGACAATCCTTAGCAATAATGTTCGTAGAAATTCAGACAAAGACCTGAGAAACATGACAAAATACAACAATGCAACCCATTCAATATTATTGTACTGTGAGATATGATATCAGATATGATAGTTATCTATTTAAGAAAGAGGGGGGGGGGCAGGAGGGGGAAGAGAATAAAGATATGATGCACCAATGCAGACCAGTTCATTGCTATTAAGAAGTTGGATATGGTTATTGTCCGTGAGAGGGGGGCAGAGAGTTCAGGAGCCTCACAGCCTGTGGATACAGGCTGTTGGCCAGTCTGGATGTTCTGGCCTGTATAGACCTGTACCTTCTCCCTGAGGGCAGCAGATGGAAAAGGTGGCGCGCAGGGTGATGTTGGTCCCGCAGGATACTGTGCACCCTCCTCAGACAGCGAGTGGGGAAGATATTACTGATCTCTGGCAGACTTGTTCCAATAATTCTGCCAGCTTCTTTCACCACCCGCTGGAGTGCTTGCTGATCGGCCTTGGTGCAGCTGGGGAACCACACTAGAAATCCATACGTCAGAACGCTGCTGATGGCACAGTTGTAGAAGTTCAACATCAGAGATCTGGGAATGTGTGCGCTCCGCAGTCTCCTCAGGTAGTAGAGGCGCTGTTGGGCCTTCCGTACAACTGAGGTGATATGGTTGCCCCAGGACAGGTCCTCGGTCACAGTTACCCCCAAGAATTTAAAACTGCTCACCCTCTCCACCGCCTCACTGCCAATGAAGAGAGGCAGATGGTTGTTATGACCCCTCTTCCGGAAATCTACAATGATCTCCTTGGTCTTTTTGGTGTTTAAGACCAAGTTATTGTCGTGGCACCATGACTCTTTGTATCACTGGATTCAGTGGAAATGTTAGCCTTTTCTCACTTTCTTGGGGGCAAGTTTGTGTTTATTGTCACACTAGAGGTGGATCTCTAGGGAAGAGGGGATACAGATGATTTGGCATTGTTATGGGAAAGCCCAGCCCTTTGTTTCACACACAAAGATTGCTCTATGTTGTTTTCTCTGGCAGAGACCAGCATTCCTCAGGGGATGGATGGCTTTTCCAACAACTGCCTGAAGGGTCTTCTCTTCTATGCATTTTCTTCACTCTCCTAACAGCATCTCACTTGGCGAGATCATCTTCTCACACGAAATCCCCTGAAGGCCCCCAGGTAGCCATCAATATGATTGTTGGACAGAAATCACCTGGAAGCCTCCAATCAGGATAGAGCTTTGGGTGTGGCCACCAAAAGCTTACAAAAGGGGTTAGTGACATTTAGGTGTCCTTCAGTCTTGAATTTAGCAGACTTTCCGTTACCCAATGGCGCCAAAAGAGCTGTTTACTGTAACAGACACCAGACTACAGATCCAAAATGACTGCTCTTTACAGCACATGCAGTAGCTTTAAAGAATTTTTGAACTTAAATATAAATTACTTTATGCAACCCTGAAGAATAACCTCGGAGGTGGTTGATTAAAACCTTCTGCAAAAAATGTCAAAGAAAAGCAAAGTAAGCTCCGAGGAAAGTTCAAGGATTGCTTGTCTGCACACTATTATTCAAATCATATGCAAAGCAAATCAGTCCTCCATCACATTTACTAATCCTGATCAAAATTCATAAATGGAGGACTTCTGTCGAGAACAGAAGGCAAACAGGAGGAGCCAAAAGGGCACAGCAGTAAACTGAGCCATATAACTGTGCGTAAAGTCAAGACGATGACACACAGAGATCACAGAGAATTACCAGTTCACCAGTGTTAGGCCCAAAATTCATCAAAAGCCCAAAGAGTAAGAAATTTTCCTTTGCAAAAGAAAAACAGCAGCTTTTAGAGACTTCTGCATTCCACCTGCGCGTCTCTGGCAGCAGAGATGTGACGTATTTATGTTAGGGTCCCTGGGTCGTTGACCCAGTGTTTTTGTGTTTTTGGTTCTTTGATTTTGTTATTTCATTATATTCTAGCTTTGCTTTATGGGTTTTAGGATTATTCTTAGTTTAGGTTCTCTGGGTGGGGTTTGGTTAGTTTTAGTGTTCTGGTTTTCTGTCTGTGTTCCATGTTGCTGTCTCCCCTTTCTGCTGTATCCCCACATCCAGTCAGTGTCTCTGTTCCCTTTGTTATAGTGCCTGCCCGTGAGTCTGTTATGTTTCCTGTTTTACTTTGAAAGTCCATATGTGATGTTAATATGTCTGGTTTTGCTTCCCCTTGTCTCGTTAGGCCTGATTTGCCCCAGCTGTGTTTCCCTCCTGTTACCCATTCCCTGATTGCTCCCTCTGTGTATTTTAGCCCTGTGTTTCTTAGTGTCTGTGTCGTGATCTACCGTTTACTTTGCTGTGTGTTTTGTCATTTTTCTAGTTTAAGTTTGTTTTGAGTTTTTTCAGTCATGTTATATTTTGAGTCTTAAATTAAAGCCTTTTTGAGTTCACGTCTGTCTCCGGAGTCTGCACCTTGGGTCCTATTCCTGCTTGCACACAGCCTCACCTAACAATTTAAAGCTTTACAAGTCACCTTTTATACGCTGTGATACTGTATGTGCAATATTACTTTTTTCCACTTCTGCAGTGTTGCTTACTGTTCTAATGATCACATCCCAAAACCCTGCCCGCCCTGTTGTTTTTAAGACCAATAGCAGAGGTGGTTGAGATAGCAGAACTCACTGCTTGGCTTAGTGCAGATATCAAGGGTCTTATTATCGCCAGCATGTGGGGTGGGAGGTTCCCCCCTTCACTGACAGACTCAGCCAGCTGTCATATTTTGATAAGGTGTCTGATGATTGGCTTTTCCTGTTCGACTGCAGCCTTCCTGCATACTGTAACCAGATATCCCCACCATTTGTTGTCGCTGCACTGATCCACAGTTAGGTTTACATGTATTCACCTTTGGATTGCATTTCAGGGGGCTGTTATGCAACTTATAGCATATGTTAAAATGCTGAAAAACCTACAAACCAATTTTATTCTGGCATTTTAATGAAATCAATTATTGCTAGCTAAGTGATTAAGACAGGTGATTTTTGCTATTAACAACACTACTTATTTTATTACTGACAACTAAAAGATTAGTTTGAACTCTTATCCCTGTGTGGAATTTATCCTGTTTACATTTACACTGAAATATTTGTGCCGTCTTTGGCATTTCAAATGCAAATTTCATCCATCTATTTTCTTATGCTTATCCGATTCAGGGTCACGAGGAGTTTGGAGACCAGCTGCTGTAGGGCAAAAAAGTGCGGTAAATTTTGGACATGTTGCCAGTCTACTGCAAAGGTAGACCTATAACCATTCACACCAACATTCACATCTATCACCAATTTAGAATCACCAGTTCTTCTAATGGGTTTACTAAGCTTGGACTGTGGGAGGAAGCATAAGTACCTGGGTGAAACCCAGGCAAACACAGGGAGAGTGTAAAATTCCACACAAAAACACACACACAGCCAGCTGGCTGGTGGATTCAAATCCAAGACCTTGCTGCCTGAATTGTTTGATTTTAAATATATCTTGGACACCTGGAAATGTGAACGTGTGCATTATTTTTGCAAGATGAAAACCAGATTTATGTGCTTTATCTCGCAAATGTGTTCAAAGTCGCTAAAGACAACAGAATGACTGACATAAGAATACTGATAATACTGTGTGAGTGGCTCCTAGGGCGGTGTATTGCACGTTTGCCCATTGAGTGAAAGATCCTTGCTTTGATCCTGGGAGGGGACACAAATCCCTTGGGGTTTGTTGCAGGAACAGCAAAATAATGGGAGCTACCTGCTGGGGTGACCCCTTGTGAATGAGGGGAGCAGCCAACAGTAGCTTTTACTGTGTGACATTAAATACAGCTTTTACTGTGCTCCCTCTCTCTCTCTCGGTATTGCATCAGGCCAAACTTTGAGCTGTAGTTATCTTTCACTACACAAGAGGGCAGCAGACCTCTGCCGCATAACCTGCGATAAACACCCGAACCAATTCTCTGTGCACTCATGTTTTGCCTTGACCGCAGTCAGAGGGAGTTGATTTAATTTTTTGATTTTAGTTCATTGCGGTCAGCTTTGCAAACTCGGTTCAGTGAGTCTGCTTATATTGCATTTGGCTGATGTAAAGTTTGGTGCTTGTCTGCTGTGTGAATTTAAGACTTACAAACAAGGCTTTCTCTTGTGGCCAAAGTAAGTTGCACTTTCTGCAACAAACATGTGACAGTGTGTCCTTACAGAGCTGTGGCGTGTCTGAAGGTTAAAAAAAGAAGTGTTTTTTGTGGATTGATAGCTATCCAAGAGTTTTTCTCTCTGAAAATGTGGTGCCTCATCGTGTTTTTCACAGAAATTGCGTGCAAGCACGTAAAGAGATATTTTGGTTATTGAATGGAACATTCATCTGTTTTCACTCTTTTACCTCCTCGTTTTTTCCCTTTCTTTCTCTTTTCTTCTCAGCAAACAGCAGGTCATATTCATCTCGATTGACCAGCTGCTCTCCATATTGGCTTTCTTATGTTTCTTGCAAACAGTCTCGGCTGCACTTCAAAGGGAATGATTTATGCCCTTAAATGAATGAATGAAAAGCCATATCTTCCATGTTTTCAGATTTGATCGCCTCAGACCTGTGACTGGAGAGTATGCTGCATTCTTTCAGCCTTCTTTTATCTTAATCACAACAATAGCCACAATGATGATTGTAATTATACTGTAACCGCGACTCTCGACTCATTTGATGACATTGTAAAACAATGATAATTCTATTCTAGGTGCTTATTTGTCCAAGCAATTGAAATATTGGGTAGAGTGGCTGTATTTCAGACACGCCCTGCTACACATTCACACAGGAGCTGCCTAGTACAACCACAGATTTCCTCTGTTGGCAACCGACCAGCTCTACTCCAGTGGTTGAGGCTTGAGTGCCTTCATCCACAGCACATCAGCTGAATTTATAGGGAGTAGGGTGTGTGATATTTGCAGCTCTCCAGCTCCTGGTTGTCACTGAATCCCTAAATTTCCTTCCACTTGCTGGGATTCAAACCAACAACATTGGAATACCACATTCACTGCAATCATTTTGTGGCCGCTAAAACCTAGGGAGTGAAGTTATTGGACCCATTTTGCTTAAAAATCGCCTATTCTTCTTTAGGCAGGGGGCGTGAGTGGTGAGCTTGGGAGTGATTGTATGAATATTGCTACTATTAAGCCTCACATGAAACGAGGGCAAACTGATCAACGTGTATGCTTAAATATGTTCAAATCTGCATTATTCTAACATTGTGAGCTGGTTAAAGGGAGAAAGAAAAAGGTCACAGGTAGCAGACAGACACGGATGTTCTGGTTATCTCCCTCTTATCAGTCACCAGCTCCTATTAGGATGTTGCATGTGGTTCCAGGACATTACCCATTTCCTCCTCTGTATATCAAAGCCTCGAGGTGCCCCTCCCTCTAACCCCCTAATTTACTCCAGATGAGCACAATGGGACATTTGATTTAGTGTGCAAAGACACATGTATACAGCTGTGTCAGCTTGCCTCAAACAGCTGGCGCAGAGCTTCGGTACAACTTTTAATCATGCATTTGTTTATGTAATTAAGATTTAAAAAAAAAAAAACAGCGCCAAAGACTGTGTCGTATTGTGCTCAGCTGCGGTCCGATCAGATATTTCAGTATGATGTAGGTCCTGTCTCTACTGTAGCTCACATTGCTAGCAAATGCTCATGGTTTAATGACATGCAGGTGATACAAATCAAGTGCAAACTGCCGAAGGTCTTCCAAGAGTGTGTCAACAAACGTGACAGAATATATTTTTGCTGAATATGTACTTTGGACCCCAAACAAGAGGCTTAAATAACCTGTTGCAAAGACCACTTGTGAGCTAACATGTGGTCCTTTTTTTTTATCAGCCTTTATTTAACATTTTTATTACAGTGATAAAATGTCAGACATGAGCTGCAAGAATGCAGGACACATTTTGTATATTCACTTCCCGTTTTAGTTTTACAGCCATCAAGTATTGATGCTTGAATTTGCTGCTTGGCACCCTAGTCCTGTGTTAGCTCCAAGCAGGGTGAGCACTGGGCATGAAGAGGTATCATATATTTACAACACGTCTGTCTGGGAATGTTGATCTGAAAACCATAAGGGCTTTTCTCTATTGGTTCTCTGTTCACTGTGCTAAGTCTCCTTTGTGTCTTTATGTGGGAAATATTCAAGTTTTTTGTCCTTTAGCAGCCTTCATGGTGCACTACTACACAAATGCCTGTAATTTCCCAACCGCAAGATAATGTATTCTTACCAACAGAGGATGGTCTCAAAGTGCTCAGACAGTTGCAAAGGCAGCTAATTTGGGATAGATGCACAATATCCCTTTGAAGTTCTGCTTTAGCACTAGCGCTCTAAAATTTCCCCCTTAGAAAGCAGCACATAAGAGCTCCTCTGTTGTGCACTGTTTTAGTTGCTGAAGGGAAAGCAATGTTGCATTTGATTAAGTGGAAGGTTTATTCATTAACAAAACAGGGCGTGCACGTGGAAGTCCAAGTGCAAAGTAAGAAAGTGTTCTGGGTCACCTTGCCAGAATCCTGCTTGTTTCATTTCAAATAACTGCAATATTTTCTTCTTCAGATGAATAAACTATATTTTTTTTCCAAGATGTATCCAGGGTTTCCTCAGAACTGTTTCTTCCCTGAGCTTTTATTAATAGATAAGGTGTTTCATGCTTACTGTGCGGGGTGAAAATATTGCCCAGTGCAGAGACACAGAAACCCTGTCAGTGTTTTTTTCCACTGCAGTGTTTCAGCGATGGCAGAGATTATGGGAGGATAACACTGCACAACATGGCCGCCCCAAAACCAGATCAAAGCAAAGACAATCAAAGCCAGAGTGAAAGCTACAGCAGTAAGCTCTTTTAAATGTCTGGCTCCCCCCACTCCGCCCCGACTGAGCAAAAGTGTTACCCTCGACTCAACTGTTTCCATCCCCAATCTTTCCTCTTCTGGGGCAGACATAAGCCCCTTTGACTGAAAACTGGACAGTGAGTAGGCCGGACGTAAATCCTTCAAAGCAATGCAAACAACACAGTAAATGACCTATGATAATATTAAACCTGAGCTGTCGCGCTGTAAAGCCTGTGTAATGCCAATACTGATAAGACATGACACTGGTCATAATCATTTATGGTTCAGGATTTGGCTGTACAAGATTGTCATGACAAACGATTTATCATGACTCATGTATGGTTTTACATGAAAGAGTGTAACCATGGGGCTCGTGCAGGCTCCATCATAGCAGAGTTGTCTTGACCCACTTTCCCACAGAACAGATTACGCTATAGAGGATTGGGTTACTTCTCAAATGTAATAAGTCACCCTTTAAAAGTGTAATAACTAATTAAAATATTTTAAGTTCATTTCTAATTTCCTTTCTTCTTTCAAACTGGTATAAAAGTATAAAAGTCCTCTACAGGCTGCAGATGTTGGACATTGAGCATTTTGTGAACTTTTATGTTATTCGGTGTTTTAGCCCTTTTCAGATTTTAGAAGGAAAATAGTGAACAGATACCCACCTTAGTGTGGTCAGCTAGTACAAGTGTAGTAGTCATATTATAAGGAAAGGTTTTTTAAAAAGTTTTTTAAATAATATATGTTTTTAAGCCATAAATACATATGAAAGAGTTCAAATATGTCACAAAATCTAAATATTTAAATAAAAATAGAAAAAAGTCAATATGTTGAAATTAAAGACGGATAAAAGAAAAAGACTCAAAATTCTGAGCTTAAGGTTTTGTTCATTTTATTTATTTATTTCTATCTTAAAAGGGGCTACATAAATAAATCTACTTACTTTTTTTTTTCGCAGAACACTGAAAAAATCAGGATTCAGAGATTAAAGTTTTGTTTTCTCCACACTCTGAAAAGTCACAGCAAAGTCAGAATTCACCTTTTCTAAGATAAAAGTCAAAAATATTTTTTTTAAAAAAAAGGTCAGAATTGGGAGATTAAATTTATATAGATAATAAAATAGATAAATGTACATTTTGTCAGAAATGTGTCTTTTTCTCAGAATCCAAAAAAAGAAAAAATTCACAGCCCCCAAGTTGTTTTTTTTTTTTAAAGTGGCCTTAATCCTTCTCAATAAAGTAAAGTAATGCATTTGAAATATTTAAAATGCATTACTAAACTGCGAAAGTTGCGCTTAAACATTTGTGAGAAACATGTGTTTGCATTTTCCTGTGCTTTGTCATTATGAGCAGCAGGGAGGCGACCGCAGTGATCTCTTTTCCAGACACAGTCTTTTTCATTGCTTTGTTTTGATCGGTTATTACAGAAAAGGAGGCCTTACATAAATAAGTGGGTTGCTATTTTTCTCCGTGTTTTGAGTCGCACTGCTACAGTGAAGCCATTACATGAATCCGTTTTGAATACAGATATGAAGGAATTACATTTGTTGCTTTCTCTTTTTGTGCGGTTTTATTGCAGTTGAATTGCTTTGACAAGTAGAGACTGCATCAAAAGTGGTTACATGTGGTTTGTTGAACTTGCAGAATTGAATTAATTATTGTTTCGGTATTTTTAGGAATTATGCAGGACTGATATCATTTTTCAGTTAACTTTTCTTTTCTTTTTTAAATTGAGCACGAACTCTATTACTCCAAATTTCCTCTAGTGGTGCTGCTACCTCCATATGAGAAATGCAGACAAGAGCCAGTGCACATTCAAACAAGAGAATCAATCAATCAGTCAATCCCCACTGATACTATATAACGGTGGCTACAGAAATCTATTGATGCATCACCATATTTCAAAAGTCAGGCCTCCTTAACTTTTCAGCCTTTGACATTTGACCTCCTTGACATTTGCCCATGTGGTTTTAGATTGATGGATGCATTTTTTCTTCCTCGCAGACAGCTACTGGTTTCAGTTTATTTCAGTGTGGTATGAAAATCTATATCAGAGCACGGAGCCTTGCTTGAGAAATTTAATCCGCCACCCTGGGCATTCAGCTTTCTTTTTAGTAGCGGTTGCATTAATGATAATGTATTCTATAAACCTGAATTGTTTTTGGGATGTGTTGAATTGGATGTTACATTAACGAATATTGTATTTTTCTTCTTTTTCATTTCGAATCAAAGGTTCCTGCCAGCATCGCCTAACCCTCACCGATCCGCAGGTAAATAATCTGTATTATCGCACCGCGATACAGTACAATGGGTCAATATTCATAAATATCTAAGAGTATTTGCTCCTATGGATTAACTGTCCAGAGCAAGATTTTAAGCTCTGCAAGTTCATTTTCAAACTGCACTCGACAGTAAACAGTGGCTCCACGGAAAGAATGAAACACATTGATCGGTGTTTCATTCAAGAGTTGGGCGTTCACCTTGTAATCGGAAGGTTGCCGGTTCGAGCCCCGGCTTGGACAGTCTCGGTCGTTGTGTCCTTGGGCAAGACACTTCACCCGTTGCCTACTGGTGGTGGTCAGAGGGCCCGGTGGCGCCAGTGTCCGTGCGCCCCAGGGTGACTGTGGCTACAATGTAGCTTGCCATCACCAGTGTGTGAATGGGTGGATGACTGGATATGTAAAGCGCTTTGGGGTCCTTAGGGACTAGTAAAGCGCTATATAAATAAAATACAGGCCAGAAAGATATAGACTCTGCATATGACCTCAGCCTCACCCGTTTCCATTTGCCTCAGAGATAGAGGTGACAGGTACACCGGGAGACCTCTCAGGGAGAGATTTACCGTGTGGATCAAATGTTTTAAGTGGACTTGCAGCAGCAAGGGACAAACTTGTATCAATTAGGAGCATCGCAATGATTACGAGTGAGATCAAACAGCCGACCTGGCCCTGCTTGTCAATTCCACAGACAGCATCTTTTCGAGTGCTTATAATGTCTGTGAGAGCAGAGATGAGCCCGCTGAGGGGGAACTTTCATTTTGATGATGTTTCATCAATCTGTTTGAAGTTTTTTTTTTGGTCCCTTTTTTCTTTTTGGCTGCACTCTTGCTTGGTTTGCAAAAGCTTTCACTCCAGGTGACTCATAGCAGTATTTTGCTATGTTTGCTGTCCTTGAATATCTCCATGGTATCTAAATCTACAATTTAATTAGACCAAGCTATGTTTTGGGGGGAGGGTTGGTTGGTTTGTTCCGAAAAGATAGGTCAAACTGAAAATGACAGTGCAGCTGATAATGGTCTTATCAGGTCCATACTGCGGGAAGATTTCTAACTCGAATTTAACTCTCCCAGTAATGCCCAAGTTGCTGCTTATTTTTATCTACAGCCTCTTCTTGTATTATTTTTACTATTAGTCTTATCAATAGAGCTTCTTCAGTTATGACAGTTCAGTTTATAACTTTTCTATTGTTCTATTTTCCTCTTCTTAGTTTCCTGAGTACTGAATAAATTACTTTTTGGCATGAGCACAACAGACTGTGCTTGTGTGTTTCAAGCAAATAAAATGTCTGCTGCCGCTGCTCTAAATATTTAGCCATTGCAAACACGCAGTTCATGCTCTGTGTCTGCTTTAATAAGATGTGACTGTTTCTGGATCTAGCTCCGTTCACATTATTGCAGTTTTCAAATAGCTCTACATTTTTTTTGTCTTGGACATGAAAGAGAGGACACGAGTTCTGGCCCGCGATGCGAGTGTTCAGCAGGGAATGTGTTGTTAAATTGCTTAAAAATCAGAACTGAGAAGTCTGCACAGGCTTCCTCACACATAGCGCTGAAGACATGGTTGATTCCAGGAGGGCTTTCTGATCTCACCATATTCAACTTGACTCCAACTTTCCCTTTATAAATCAAGAATGTGGGAGCGGTATTCTTAGCTCATCTCAGGGGTTTTTTTTATAACCCTCTTGATAGTTCTGATTCCTATGTTCAACATCTTTTTCCAGCTAAGGTCTGCCTCATACCATTGTAATTAAGACCAAGAATTATCAGACCGGAATCAGATGAAAGGCTCATAAAGCACTGCTGAATTCAGACGTATGCCAGGGGCCAGCTCGGTTACAGACTTAATTCATATTCCCTTTGTTCCTCTCCAGTCTCACAGAGGGCTTGGGGCAGCTGAAGGACTGGTGGGTCTAGTGACAATATAACAGGTATTAAATAGACCATTTCCAGTGTCACCATGTGGTAACCGGAGGCTTCAAAGAGCCACCAATTTGCTATGAAATTAAACCTGGGATCTGTCTGACCCACATGATGCCTTAGTATATCTTTAGCGATCCACGAGTGAAATGTTGTGATTCAGGCACTTAGCATGCACTCAGCAGCAGCTTCTAAACAACATCATTTTCTTGTAGATATTAGTCCAATGTGGCATTCATGTGAAAGACTTCTGTTCACTCACCGTGTGTATAAATCACGATGTGTTTCTAGAGGATGTGGCATGAACTGGAGTGTGCTACATCATCCGTTTTGCTTTCCACTTTTGGCTCAAACCCTCTAATAGGCTGTTTCAAGTCTATTTCTGTAAACATGGCAGAAATTATGCAGCCTAACCTTGCAAGTAAAACGATTCTGTTTGTAAAGCCTGTTTGGTATTCCGGTCATTCCCAACCAAACCATCTGGTGGCGGTCTTTGCACTCTCCCCGTGGAACATTACTCTTAGTGATCTTGTTACCCTATCAGTTGCTACCTCATTAAAATGAGTGATGATAATAAATTCCATAGGCCACGTTCAATGAAATCATATTTATCTGCAAATATGCACACTCGTATCCCTCGTGTCATACATATGAGAGCACAAACAAGCCTGGTGCAAAAGCACAAGGAACCACTCCACTATTAAAATAATTCATTTGAAACCCAGTCTCACTGTGCAGCACCTTGCAGGGACACGCTATAGACACACTATAGACACATAGGAAAGGCTGCTTTTTCTCTCTCTCTTCTGAATCCAAACCAGAGAGGAATGTTTAATCAGCCAAGGTCACTGTGTATGTTGCTATGCTGTGTTGTTGAAGGAGGTTCTGGGAGAACAGAGGGACCATCTCTCATCTGTATTCTCTTCAGATGGCTTGCGTTAGTAGGATCATGCAGATATGGGATTTTTCTCTGAGAATTAAAACCCAGATGTCACGCTAACAGACACACACATCCGCACCACAGTAAAATATTATTTATGGCTCCGCAGTCAGCATAACTAATGCCTCACACTCAGCAATCACTCACAGTGAACAATGCAAAAATAGTCTTCAATTTGAACTTGTTGGCAATAATCCAGTTCCACCCATGTACCAGAATTTATCTGCCCTACTAGCTCCGCTCACACACACACACACACACACACACACACACACACACACACACACACACACACACACACACACACACACACACACACACGCACAGGCGCACTTGAATGTTAAACATTAAATTATTTCACAGAAAGGAAAACAAAACAATGCTGTTTCTTCGATTTTAATCTCACAGCGGCCCGAGTTATTTCTGAAAGTTAGTGTGAGTGTCAGAAACACCGAGCAAAGGGACGTTTGCTGCACCCTGCATAAACACACTTGGTTAGGCTGTTTCTGCAGCACATCCTGTGGCGGTCGTATAATCGCAATGCTGAATGCAAAGGGAGCACACCTCTTTTGATGTTTGAATGTTTTATGTAATGCATGAAAGTGTGAATGCTGTCAATAATAGCGTAATAGTCTGTGCAATATCAGCTTGCCTATTTGATATGCAGGAACACTCGCACACAGAGGCTGGTTACATGTCAGAAGCCTTCCGCACAGAGATATTTAATTTAACATTATGATGAGTTCATATTTGTAGAGCATCACTGTATCTGCAGATAAATGTGACACTATGACATGTCCGTATCTGCTGTTGTTGTGGAATAAATTCCATCCTGGAGTGGCGGCAATTGACTGAGCTACAGATACGAAGTCTCTGAGAGCCTTCTGCTGTTCTACATGAAAAAAACGAGGCTTTGATGTCCCCCGCCGAATTGCGCCGCAATAACAACAGAAGACATCTCAACACATCACAGGTAAAGCAAATGCAACAATATGACAACTGGGTTTCATGCAGTGTTTGGGTATGCTAATGCACTAAACAAATAAGATCCGGCATGAATGTAGGCGCCAAAGAGCAGTTTAATATGTCTGTTCGTTGCCTTTGAGACAAACTACAAGCTACAGAAGTGATTATTGTGATTTTTGATTTACTAACATAGAAGAATATCCCTCATCTTTACCCAACGGAAGCCTGAGAGCCCTTCTTTTAAGACCCCTGATGGGATACGAGCTGCAGCAATGAGAAAAGATAGCACAGATTCACTGTGTGCTGAGAAAAGGGATCAGAGTTTAAGGTGGGCTAGTCTTTAATTATTGAGCTGATAATAAAACATGGAACCTACACAAATAGGGGCACTAGTTTAGCTTACTGAATGGTTTCAGCTGTTTTATGACTATTAAGGTGGTTAAAACAAAAATTATTTTAATTACAGCAGATTAATTCTTTTTACAGATGTCGATAAAACTATTGAAATAAATATATTTAATATTCAACATCGTAACAACCAATTAATTTTATACCAGTATAACATATTCTAATTTCTCTCTTTCTTTCTTTTTCACTGGAGTTGCATTTTAGTTTCTTATTTTGTCATTCATGAAGATAATTTCTTTTTCATTTCCACTCAAAAAAAAAAAAGAAAGAAAAAAGAACACTGAAGACATTTGGCTTTAACAAAAGTTATCTCGGGTGATCTCACATGCACAATCAATTCCAGGCTGGAAAAAAAGTAGGTGAACCTCTCGGCTAATGACTTTTCCAAAAGCTACTTGGAGTCAAGTGTTCCAGTTAAGGAGCTGACACTGTAAGTGTGGGCTGTGAATACAGACATACAGAGTCTGTTCTTCTCACCAAAGATAGGTCATAACCGTGCCTCACACCAACTTTTAGGGCGCTGTTAAAGAAGCATTACAGAGATGCAAGAAGCTGGAAAAAGATGCATTTCTCATGGCCAGAGAGGTATAGTGCAACCGTTCTTTGTCTTAGATGGTTCTGCACAACCTAAAATCCAAGTCAGAGATAACAGGTGTCACCAACATCCTCTGTTAAGCCAGGCTTTCTGTTTCAGACTTTGGACATGCTCACATTAAAAAAGGAACATTTCACGCATCATATGGCTTTTCTTTTGCAGAAAATAAACCTACTCCAACCAGAGATGTTATCAGATGATAATGACTATGAAAAGGTGATAAAAATCTATTTTAAAAAAATTTATTACCATTTTAATTTCAGACCAGTATGTAAATTGATGGCAGCTAAATTCAGCCAGCGTGTAAAGTTATAAAAGTAAAATGCAACACTGCTGCAAATTAGATAGACAATTAATGCAGCAGAAATAATCTCTGGGTTTAGCGCACAGAGCAGAAAAATAAACATTTTTAACTTGAGTTAATTCTTTAATGCTGCTGGGGTTTTTATTCTAATGCGACAAGTTGCAGATTACAGCTCTGAAAATGTTCTTGATACATTTAAACATTGCAGGTTAGTGTCCCATAATCTAATAGAGGAGACGTAGAAATAGATTTTGTTTGTTGACAAATCAAAGTGAAAGTAATTGTATTGATTGATCTGTAATTTTGGTGATAAATAACCTGATCAGTTTTTCTAATCTGTGCATTTCCACCTGTAAAACAGACTTAACAGCACATTAGAAGCCCATATGAAACATGTATATATTTTTTTGCATCACTAGCTGAATGTGACATTGCCACGCACAGTTAATTCACTTTACAGTCAATTATTTGGGGGATGTACATCTTAACAACTTCCACATATATAACATATTCTTACAACGGAGAATCTACATAGTGCTTAAAACCTGCTGGGAAAAAAGGATCCGTGAGTGGCACTGTGCGCAGCATCAGTTACCACGGTGATTTAACCAGGTAAAAAGAGAGCCACTTTCATAAGACATAAAACTCTGACTTTAAGTTAAACAACATAGCTCACTAACCCATCAATCTCATTTTCAGTACACCTTTCTGGTTCACAGAAATACATTTCATGTCAAATAGAGAAAAATCAGGAATTTTGCTGCTCTCCCCAGGTGTGGGCACCTCTGAACGATCACAGAGCACACAACCTGCGGTGTGCAAAGGAGGCGATAGAAGCAAAACACCTTCAGAAATCTTTGGGACAATATTTATGCCTCGCTGAGACAAAGGTTGAACTTTTTTGGCAAAGATCTTCAACGCTTTATTAAATTTGTATCAAGAAATTTTACAGAAAATGTCAGGGTAATGGTCCATGACCTGAGCTTAGGAGCTCTTGGATGGTGCAACCACACGAGCGCCCAAACGACACAACAAAATCAGTCACAGGATGTGAAAAGGGAAAAAAAAGTCAGGTTCAGACAGACTGGTGACCTTAAATAAATAAAGATACTGTGGCATGACCTGAACAGGTTTAGGGTAAATAAAGACAAGCCAGAAATACTGAGAAAGAGACAGAGTTTAGCAGGGAGAAATCTTAAAAATGTTCCTTATCATCATGGTGCAGGAAATATCTAATGGGAGGCTGCTGCTGCTGCTGAAGCAGGTTCTGCTAGATTGATGAGTCAACCCAAAATGTGAATGATTAGTCAGTGGATTTGATTAGGACCTGATATGTACAATTGTCAGTTTAGTGAGGCTGGGTTTTTTTTTTTAATTTAAATGTGGAATTGACTTAGATGAAGAATGAATGAAGGCAGGCTACATGTTGTGAGTAATCAGTGCAAAAATCCTTTTTCCATTTGTTTTAACCACAATAACTACAACTGGTTTGCTTCTATGCAAAATGTGTATTGCAATATAAATGATTGTTTGTTCAAAAATAAATATTTTAATAACTTAATAGGGTTTTATATAAAAAGGTAAAATATTAATATTCAGGTTTCTTATCCTTTGTTTTGCAGGCTGTATGTTGGATGGAAATGCTAATGTAAAAGAGGCGAGGGTATAATTTTAATGTTTTCATTCTTTTTTTGGCAAAACACACACATGCTCTTTGGGAACCCTTTGAGTGAAACCTTTTTGAGTCTGTGCCCACATTATTGCCTTTTCTGTCCCGTCATTATAATTCCACACAACGGAAAAGCGCTCAGAGCCAGCACCAGCCGCGCATACTTAGAGCGGAAGACATTAAATGGAGACATACCTGAAGTGACACAAACTTGGCTGGGCCGAAATAGTTTCCAGATAGTTAATTAACCTCGGTGGCTGGTGCAGCAGTCTTACGTGGCTGGTCAGTCGCAGGCTGTTCGGGGATAAATGCAACCAGTCATGTTGACATGTCAAAGTTCATACATGTCATGTGTGTACTGCCAGCCTTTACACTTTGTTTAGAGCTGAGTTCACAGGGGATTTTCACCATGGAGGAGGGGGGTGAATTTGTGCACAGCCGTAATGTTATGCAAACACGCCAGAAGTCTCTGTGTCTGTCCGTAATTAACTCAAGAAGTTTGTAAAATGGTATTTCTACAACCCTTTGTTGAAAATATTATATTATTCATTAGAATTAAACAAAGGTTTTTGACATGAGAGAGGAAAAGAAAAAGCAGTCTTGTCATGTCCCGGCAATGTGAATAGTTTTTGGTTTTATTGCCCCAAACCCCAAAAGAAGGTTAAGTGAATTTTGTTGGTCCTTCAATAAAAAATAGATTTGAAACATTTTAAATGTTTCTAATAATTCAAACAATGTGGACCTGAATATGAGTTCAGACCAAGGTCAGAAAATTTATCTGCAACAATAGTTGACATGTACTATATATATATATATATATATATATATATATATATATATATATATACATGTATATATATGTATGTATATATATACAGTATATATATACAGTATATATATATAGTATATATATATATACAGTATATATATATATGCAATGGAAAGCATGTGGGGCATTTTAAATTTGGTGTAGTTGACTTTTGACCTTTTGGTCGTAAAAGAAATTATTTCACCCTCAACCGGAGGCAGCGGATGGCTGCCCCTCGCCAACCCTGATTCTGCTGGAAGTTTCTTCCTGTTAAAAGTGAGTTTTTCCTTCCCATTTTCACCAAGTGCTTGCTCATGATTGTTGGGGATTCTCTTTACCATATTTTTCGGACCATAAGGTGCACTGTCGATGAACGGGTCTGTTTTCACAAGGTGCACTGGATTATAAGGCGCATTAAGTGAAACAAAACAGTCAGATAACTCAAACTTTACTCAACTGATTCTTCTTGCTTCCTCCACTTCTGTACCATTGATTCATTAATGTTGAATTCTCTAGTTAACTTTTATCAAGTGGAAAAAAGTTAGCATTCATCCTTCAGCTTTACTCTGTTTATGTTATGCTAACATAGCTGTGTCACTAGCGATCATGTAGCACATCATTATGTGCTAGTCCAACTTCAGTAACTCGACAAAAGTCACTACTGTTTATTTTTCTGTCTTCATTTATGTTGGAAGTGATAGCAGAGCTGTCCGTTTAAATTTTTTCAGAAATCTCTCAGTCAGAACATGCTAGGTGGAAACTCGCGAGCTAACTTCCTGCTAATTTCTAACTCTGTTAAATTTAATAAATTCTGTTTTCATGAATACCTGGATTTTAAACTTAATTGTTACACCTGGTAAAGCAGCAACGCTGATCATTTTATTAAAGATAAAAGAATTTAGACAGTTTTTAACTCTTAGTGATGTCACAGTGTTCGTTTGACATTGGGACGGAGTTTTGGACCCAGATTACTCCGTGAGGCTCCTGACTACGGCAGCCATAATGCTCCAACAATCCATCAAGCGGTGCGGCTTCGTAGCTTACCAAAGTCGTGCTAAAACATTTTTTGACAGATTTTTGTGCACCATGTACCACATAAAATCGGTTCGAGGTCTGTAAGCACAACAGAATTCATACATAAGGCGCACTGGATTTGTCGATTTTTGTGAAATTTAAAGGATTTTAAGTGCGCTTTATAGTGCGGAAAATACGGTATTTTCCCTAGCTTTCTAATTTTGAAAAACATATGAGTAGATTTTGAAGACAATTGTCATTTGCAGCCTTACTGGGGACATTTTCTCACTGGAATGGCTAGCGAGTGAATACGTTATTGAGTTTTAAAGCAGATAGGTAGTGAAAACCATCCCGATGCCTGAAGTATTAAATCAGTGTGCTGCATGAGATCCAGATGTCACTCTGCTGCGATTTTTATGGAGAGAAAATGTCAGGCTAGGAGGTGGCAGCCCCAAGTAACTATTAAGTCTATGGAGTGACATAAACATTTATGTGCATCGCTCTCCCGATTCTTTAACGTTTCCATATTTCTCACCGCCATCTCACACGTAGCTACATTTCAGCTAGATCTTTAAAAGCTATGTCCTAATCAGAACGCCTATGACTGAACTGAGGCTGAAACATCTGGACGGTAACACCTCACAGCTTCTGGAGAGAGAAAAAAGGCATTAAAGTTTGCTGAAAGAGATCGCATGTGTCAGAAAAATGGATAAAGAGTCGGTGGTGGAGTCGGTTGAAATGAGGGAACAATGACATGCACATGGCTGCGATTACACAAAAAGAATAGAAAACGGGTGGAATCGGCATGCACCCACTAGGGACACAATTTTATAGTGTTAATTTTTTCAGGCTTTCTCCCTCGGTGAGGAGAATTGTTCTTTTAGACTTGTTCACAGTCTCAGAGCCTCCACGCGGCCTTTCCAGACTCATCCTGTTAGTTCAAACACCAAGGACTGAGACATTTCTATCTCAGGCTCGAGCAAGCCCAGTCACATCAGTGGAAACTTCGCCTCACAACTTTATTCAATTACTCAAAGAGATACTTGAAGACTTGTCCAGGCAAACGAAATGAACGCAGTGTTTTGTAGCAATTTGTTGAGCAAACCCTGTCAGTTTGAAGAGATAGATTTGCATGATATTACTGCCAAAAGCAATCATGGTTGACATGTAGGATATCCCAACTTTTTCCCTATATAAGCCTCGCAAACGTCATACCTCAGCGCCTACCGCCTGATTCGTCCCCCGTCAAATTCTACCCTTATATTTTGTTTTAACAGAACTTAGGTGATTTAAGAAACCCTAACAGAAGAAGACATGCGGTTTGTATTCTCATGGCTGTCTCAGCTTAAATGTCTCCAGATTTTTTATGGAACGGCTTGTAGGGGGTGATTTGCTGACGTTATTTACATGGAGAAGGTTTTGTAGCCTCCCTGTTGGCCAGAACATCAGGATTTTGGAATTTTTTGGCAGTGACCTACATCTGGATTTCTGCACTAGAGGGTGCCCCACCCCCTGACTGCCTCTCACAGAGCCACAAGCCAGATTTTTTTTTCTCCCTTTCTCCGCGGTTCCACTGCGAGACACTCAATTGTGAATACAACCCTTAAATGTTCTCTGTCACACATATCACAGCAGAGTCCGGTTAAGTCTTAAAACAACACTTCCTCGCTGCATCTCTCTTACAAATGTGAAGCGAAGGAGAAAGAGACACAGAGCGTCCTTCGAGTCTTATTCTTCATGCTGTATGTGGAACAGTATGTGGAGCACCCAATCTGGTTTTCATCCTCCGCGCCCCACCCTGGCTGAAATACAATGGACTGGGAGCAGGCCTGTGACTTTTAACTCACTCTGCAGATTCTATGCTCTGCCGCCAGTCTGGCCAATCTGCAGCCCAGAAAAGCCCCTTGATGTGAGGGCCAAAGCAGCTTTGAATCTAATCATAAGGCCGTAGGTTCCCTTGTAATAGTACGTCCATGTTCCCTCACTTGGACACAATAGAATTGCGTTTGTTCGAAGCGATGTGGAAAAAAGATGAATTGAGTTTTTAGTCATCAATCTCTGCTATTGCATGTCAGCAATAGTTTAGTAAACACTTAAAATAGTTTTCCATTTTTTTTTGTCAGTTGTTGAAATTTCAACATAACTTTTACATGCAGTCGAACAGAGCGGTTGGCACTTTGCCCAAGGGCGTGCAATCAAATCTATATTTGTCTTTGTTACTTCCAGCCGTTTATTGAAGCACTGTTTTCCATAATAGGCAAGAATGGGCACTTTAATTAAAGAAAGCTGGGATAAATGAGTGAATGACAGTCTTTGAAATCCCAGTTGTTCATTCGTCAAACTTTGAACCGCCGTACTACAGACTTCTGTGTCTCCGCAGTGGGTTTTGAATGATTTTCTTGTTGTAGCCACCGTACAAACAAAGGCACCCCTGTAGATTTATGTCTCATCCCTCTCTCTCATATTGGACTCTGAGGGCTTTAAGGCTGTAATTAAATTCCAATCCCCACTCTCACTTCTCCACTGACTGTCCCTGTCTCTGTGGGAGGCTGAGAAGCTGGGTCTTACTGTCTGTTGTGGTTTGTTTGAAAGATCCAGAGTTCTCTGGAAACCCCAGCCATTACGATAGAATTCACACATGTGGTGCAGAGAGAGGGAGAAAGAAAAGGCCTTTGCTCTCGCACAGACGCGGGAACTGGTGTGACATCCGGTCTGGTCGAGAAGTTGAGACACTGCAGCATGTGTGCGTGTTTTACCCACATCACCACCTCTGCCTGTGAACTGCAGGATTTGAGCATTCTCACGTCAAAGTCAGGGATTGTCATTCCAACACGTTGCTATTTCATGCATATGATAGTGCTTTCGAGGGGTGTTAAGATGCCCATATGAATAACTCCATCATTGTACCTATCAAAGCCTCGCCTTAGCAGACGGCCACCCACTGCCAAAGCACAGATTGCTGGCATCAGCCCATAGCAGGGCCAACAAACTGGAATCAGCTGCAGCAGCAGGCTGTCAGTTGGGACCCCTGACAGCGATATGAGGGGCTAGGCTGAGCAAGTCCAGTCCGGCGGGGACCAGCGGGAGAGGAAGGATGAGTTCTGCACCACTGATCCAGAGTGACAGTGATGGACAGGTTCAGAGAGGAGAGCTGATGGCCAAGGTTTTTCTCCTGTCTGGACAGTGTTTGAAAAGATGGACATGACGGTCGCAAGGCTTCTGAGTCCAACAGGGCATGTGTGCCTGCGTGTGTGCATGTGCATGAGTGACTGTTCCAGAGTGTTGACGCGCGTGCACACGCTTGTCAAACGGTCAAGCAGAGCAATAAATGTGAAAAGTGACACTCAAAATCTGACATCAAAAACTTGTTTGTGTACAGTTTTAGCTCCATTTCAGGCAGAGCAGTCTATTAAATTATAGAACGTCTTTATTTTTAACTAATTATGTTTGCCTGAGTCTGAAAATGATTCTTGCTGCGTTTGTTTGACTTTCTTGAAGCAGCAGTAAGGACGGGTGCTGCTATTTATTGTATTCTTTTCATAGGCAATAAAGCCCTCCATTAGCTCTTGTTCTCATAGTCCCATATTTATCACAGCCCGGTCTTTGCTCGAGCTGCCATTACTGTAAGCACCACTAGCAGAGGAGCAAATTCCCTCTTTTTCTCTCTTTCTCTTGTTTTATAGAGCAGGGAATCGACTCTGTCTTGTTAAAAACCTGAATTATTTGTCACAAAAGACGCTCCTCTGCAGCTCACGCTTCATCGAAAGTCAAGGTTCCCCCTCTGACAAGTAATTACGTCAAGAACAAACATTCCCAAAGGCAGCAATTAATGCTGAACTCATAACGCACAATGATACTCCGGGGTCCCGGATCTAATATGAACGATGGCACCCCTGGTTGGCGTGTTTACCACATTGTCTGCATCTCACAGTTTGATTTTCTTTTACTCACTTTAAAGTTTTGCTCATCACGTCGAGTGCGTGCTTCAGTCACTCTAAATATTTCCTCTTTGCCTTTAATTGGCCCGGGGGCAGATTGTGCATGCTACCATACACAAAGACAAGCAACGGAAATCATTGCTTCCCTCCCCAGGTGAGCTGATTCATTTTTCAGACAGATATATTATCAAATGGTACAACTTAAGGATGCAGCCCAGCTATCCATTGTCTTTATGATGATTTTTTTTTTAACTTCTCCTACAGGACAGATCACTCCCCCATCCTCCCCTCTTCCCCCCGTGGAAATAAACTAAAACGCAACCCCTGTCCTCCCCATTTCTCCTGGATGTCTTCAAGGTCTTCACCATATCTCACAGAACCCTTGTCCAAACTTGAATTATGTCAGTACATTTATTCCATGGTCAGGAGAAGCTTTCAGAATAAATAGTTGATAGGCTCGGTCAGAGAAATGAAAGTGAAATGACCACTGCCTCTCCGCGCCGAGGAAGATTGACATGCAGCATTTGGAGCCTGGCGGTTTGAGGGACGGCTTCCTCTTTTGCGTGAGGTGGTCAGAGACAGCTCTGGGTTTAGGCTTTAGGGGCTTTGTGAGGTTGTTAAAAATGTTCCTGTTCACTTTTCCAGCTGCAGCCTTTTAACGGTGCATTAAACGACAGTTAACCCAGCCCCCCACCCCCCTCAAAAAAAAGAAAATCCACCAGGGAAAACAAGCAATGCTGTCTGAAAATCAAGGAAGGGTCAAGTACAATCCTCTGGCAACACAGACGTGCAAAGAGAAAAAGCAGATATAGTTTTAAGGTCACTTTAGATGGGAAAAAAAGACATATTAAACCCCTAAGTCACCAACAAAGAGGCCGCAAACAAGCGCCAGTAACACTTTAAGCTATCTGAGGAATTTTTCATCACTTGTATTTTCTCATATGTGAAGATAATTACTCTTATATGAGCAAATGTTTCATATTATTGCACCAGGGTTTAAAGATTACAGCAGGCATGTTTGGAAAATTGTAGTCGGCGCGCTGCAGTGACTTAATGCTAATGCCAGCAGGCTAACTTACCCAGAGTGACAGTGACAACATGTTGACGTTTAGCGAGGACGATGCCGACCATATTTACTATCTTAGCTCAGAGTGTTAGCAGATGTTTGCTAATTAGTCAGGCTGACAATATTTGATTCGCTTTATTAGAATTTAGCAAATCTAATGCAGCTTTACGATGAAGCTGAGCCGAAGTATAAAGAGATCACTGTAACAGCTGATCACAAGGGGGGCAATTATAGGGGAAAAAACAAATCCAAGTTCAAAAGTACCAGGGGTAAAATCATGAATTTCATAACAATGTAGTAGTTATTAAGATATTTTACTAAAAACAGATGCCAGCCGCATGGCGCAGCAAGGGGGAAAGCCAGGGGATCACAGAAATACATAGTTAGAGCTAAAGCGCAGCAACTAAATGTTTGGCGAAGCCAGAGTATGTCATGTTGACATGTATTTTGGCATTTGATTTTTATGCCACAGCAATACAAAAATCAAAGGAAACCACATGTGAAGTTACAGCAAAACACAGCTGGAAACCAAACCAAACCGCCGGCTCAGTCCAGCTCAGTCCAAATCCAGAATCCAAGTCCAGACAGCAGCTTGATCCAGTCATGAGGAATATAAATAAAATGAAAAAAACACAAAATAAGAGTGGTTCTGAAAAAAAAAAACCTAAACCATCATCACCACATACACACAAACACACACAAATAAATACATAAATGGGATAAACTTCAAGCAAAGTAAAAACTTTTAAATTCCACAATGAAGTCTGTTAAACTGCTGTTTTTAAATAAAATGTGAACGTTCATTTCCCATTGTGGTTTTATTGTTACTGGACTTTTTAGACACATTATGTTGCTCGGAAAATTTATTTTTGATTTTTTTTTTTATCAAAAGGCCGATGACCTCAGTATTTGCTGACTACTGTTAGATCAAGGTAAAGTTTTCTTAAGGTTTTTTAGCAGTATATTTCATAAAGGCATCCTTCAAAATAAAAGTCTAACGGATAAAACACAGGAAAACTTCAAATGAAGGCGTTACATTCTGTTATAATATGAAAACTTCCCATCAACCTGGTAACTTCCCATTTTTCTGCAGTAACATTCAGTAGTTTCTGGGCTATTTCAATCACATAGCCACACTAGCAGCAAAAACTCATCATGTGTGATATTTCCTGTTTTTGAGATACTGGTCAGGTTTGCAGCAGGTAGAAAAATGGGTCACTATCAGGGCAACATGCTGTTTATTAATCTTTCTTTTTTATGAGAGGAGAGAAAACTTTTGCCACCGCCGTGTACTCTTCTTATTCCCACCATCATCTTTTTTCCCTCTCTAAACGTCTCAATACAGAGTATTCACATTCTTGGCACTCTCGAAGCAGACTCGAGTCAAGACCTTTCAGGGTGTAGACGAAGCAAAGCGATAAGGAAAGGAACAGAGGGTTCACTGCAGAGGCCCTGAGCGCAGTGTGGGATTTTCCTTTATGCATTTACTGAAAAGACCCTTCCTGCCCTTTCTTTTTGACTGTGCTGAACAAGATGTGAGTTCTTGAAATGCAGCTAATGTGCTAAAATGCACGTCCATGAAAAAGTTTATTTATGGATAGTAAGGGAGGGGGGGGCTAGAAAAAAAGAAGGAGTAATGTGACCAAGGCAGGAACAAGTGTTGCTCTGCGCTTTACAAAGACTGAAATGTGAAAGACATGTGGAGGGTGAAAACTTGGGAGATTTTTTTGGGCTGCCTGGAGCTTTTTTGAGTGTGAGCTCACACAGAACAGAGAACACAGAGCAGCAGCTCAGAGTGACTTTCCATAATGGTTTTTTTGCTGTCGGCTTCTGAATGTTTTTTTCTTTCTTGCATTGCACAAATGGAAAAGAAAAAAATAGAGAGATGAAGGAAATGCTTCAGAACAACAGAGAGGATATTTGCCCCTGTATTTATTATTTATTTAGCAGTGTTATATGTCTTACATTTTTAAATCATTCCTCTTCAGGAAAACCAGCAAGACTAGTGAGTCAACTGAGGATACTTGCTTTTCACTAAGAGCTCTGGGTCTCTCTTCTTTTTTTCACACAGTCATTCACCACATGGAGAAACCGTGGAGCCACTGGAGGAGACGTCAAGTGGACTGAACTGCAGGCCTCTTGTCGGGGTGCCCATAGTATGCGAGCAACCTTTCAACGCAACGCTTTTGTCGGGTAAAAATGCAGAATGAATAGTTATTCATGTAGCGTGTTAGGTGGGAAAGAAATACAGCCTGGTTATTTTGCATTAAGGGCTTTGGTATTTATAGTGGTGTGAAATAATGTGAAACACAGTCTAATATCCTCGGGGATTTAGCATAAGAAATACATGAGAAATAAACCTTTTCTTGTGTTTCGTGCACAGAAACTACTTGCTTCAAAACAGCAAAATATTTAGAAATGAAAAAACTGTGGATCCTAATTGTCACTCGTGTCTCTTATTCTTATTGCCTTCTATTGTCAAATATAAAAGACTCAAGCTAAAGTCATATCAGCCCAGCGGTACCAGCAGATTTTCTATGGCTTATTTTACTTAAAAAGTCATCTTTTTACACAAGTTATCCTCTCATTCTGAGCAAATCAGGGTTAAAGACCGTGAAACTAATAGCCTCTCCGCTTTTGTACTCTTGTGCCAGAAAAGAAAAAGTCCCCCCACGTCTGGGGACATGCTTTCTTCTAATTGGCTCGGAGATCTGGGGCTCCTTAGAAGCGAGGCTCACAGCTCTGCATCTTCCTCGCCTTGCTCTGGGGCACGCTGATAGTAGGAAGCTGCAACAACTGAGGAGCTTCCTTCTGAAATTTGATCTGTACCTCCATAAAAGTGTCAGGACGTTTTCCCTGAGCATCAAACCGTGCGCCCAAACTGACTCTGACAGGAAGTTTAGATAACAAAATATTTCCAAAACAAATGTCACAATGAAGCATTTTTATTACTGTGTCCTCATTTTTCTTTTGTTTTAATGCGTTTGCGGGTGGTTTGGAGCATGTGTGTCTGTCTTAACTCCTAAACCAAATATTTTGCTGGAATATGAACCCTTGTTGATGTAGTCTGCATAAAAGGTCATTTAGTGGCTACAAGAAGGCAATAATAAAGCATTTCACCGTGTGTAGTAGCTCAGTTCATCGCAGCTCGGTATAGTTTCAAAGCCAGGGCCAAGCTTTCTTTTTCTTTTCTTTTCTTTCTTTTTTTAAACCCATCACTTTGATTTTCAAACTGGTGGCTCAAGAAAACATTGCTTTAGGCATCTATGTAACTTCAAGCATGACATTGATTATCTTAGCTTCATAATTATCTCCACATGTTACTGTACCACTGTATTTCACATCCAGACTAGGCTGGGCACAATCCTGGGTGGGAATGAAAGCCTTTTTTAAATAAAGGCACCCTGCAGTTTAATGCTATAAAACGTCTCAGTATTCCAACTGCGAAGTTGGCGCCAAACAAAAGCAGGGCACGCTTTCAGTCAGAAAATGACTAGAAATGGCTGCCATACATGAGAAATATATGTGATTTCAAATGAGAACAAGGCTTTAAATGATATGATGAGGAAACAAAAGTTTCTATATGGAGGCTTATATTTGCCACTGGGAAAAAAAAGAAATTAAAAAAAGGTAAGTTGAAATTTCAAATTAGTATTTAAAAATTTTGAGTTTTGAAGTTGACATTTTGAGATAATAAGCTGTTAATTTTGACTTAAACATGATGTAAAAAAAAATTATTAATTAAACAAATGAATGTTGAAATTATTACATGGATTAATTATATTTATTATTTAATAATTAAAAATGAATCTATTTTAAAATAACTGTATGCATTAATTTTCCTGCATTTTTCCATTTTATTTATTTTTTCAGTTCTCCTACTCTGTTATTTTTTCTTTACACTTTCACCTATACAGGGAGTGCAGAATTATTAGGCAAGTTGTATTTTTGAGGAATAATTTTATTATTGAACAACAACCATGTTCTCAATGAACCCAAAAAACTCATTAATATCAAAGCTGAATGTTTTTCGAAGTAGTTTTTAGTTTGTTTTTAGTTTTAGCTATTTTAGGGGGATATCTGTGTGTGCAGGTGACTATTACTGTGCATAATTATTAGGCAACTTAACAAAAAACAAATATATACCCATTTCAATTATTTATTTTTACCAGTGAAACCAATATAACATCTCCACATTCACAAATATACACAGCAAAATCTCCAGTGTTAAATTAACACTGGAGAGTGTCTATATGGGTCCACACCTCTGAGTGTTAAATACAACACTGTTGAGTGTTAATTTAACACTTTTGACAGTGTTATATGTTTAAAAGTAACCTAGTCAGTTTTGAAGATTAACAATGGCTAACACTGAGCAGTGCTGATTTTCTAATACTGGAATATTTCTAACATTTTGAGTTATTTTCCAGTGTAAATAATTGAAATAATTCCATTTCAATTATTTATTTTTACCAGTGAAACCAATATAACATCTCCACATTCACAAATATACATTTCTGACATTCAAAAACAAAACAAAAACAAATCAGCGACCAATATAGCCACCTTTCTTTGCAAGGACACTCAAAAGCCTGCCATCCATGGATTCTGTCAGTGTTTTGATCTGTTCACCATCAACATTGCGTGCAGCAGCAACCACAGCCTCCCAGACACTGTTCAGAGAGGTGTACTGTTTTCCCTCCTTGTAAATCTCACATTTGATGATGGACCACAGGTTCTCAATGGGGTTCAGATCAGGTGAACAAGGTGGCCATGTCATTCGTTTTTCTTCTTTTATACCCTTTCTTGCCAGCCACGCTGTGGAGTACTTGGACGCGTGTGATGGAGCATTGTCCTGCATGAAAATCATGTTTTTCTTGAAGGATGCAGACTTCTTCCTGTACCACTGCTTGAAGAAGGTGTCTTCCAGAAACTGGCAGTAGGACTGGGAGTTGAGCTTGACTCCATCCTCAACCCGAAAAGGCCCCACAAGCTTATCTTTGATGATACCAGCCCAAACCAGTACTCCACCTCCACCTTGCTGGCGTCTGAGTCGGACTGGAGCTCTCTGCCCTTTACCAATCCAGCCACGGGCCCATCCATCTGGCCCATCAAGACTCACTCTCATTTCATCAGTCCATAAAACCTTAGAAAAATCAGTCTTGGGATATTTCTTGGCCCAGTCTTGACGTTTCAGCTTGTGTGTCTTGTTCAGTGGTGGTCGTCTTTCAGCCTTTCTTACCTTGGCCATGTCTCTGAGTATTGCACACCTTGTGCTTTTGGGCACTCCAGTGATGTTGCAGCTCTGAAATATGGCCAAACTGGTGGCAAGTGGCATCTTGGCAGCTGCACGCTTGACTTTTCTCTGTTCATGGGCAGTTATTTTGCGCCTTGGTTTTTCCACACGCTTCTTGCGACCCTGTTGACTATTTTGAATGAAACGCTTGATTGTTCGATGATCACGCTTCAGAAGCTTTGCAATTTTGAGACTGCTGCATCCCTCTGCAAGATATCTCACTATTTTTGACTTTTCTGAGTCTGTCAAGTCCTTCTTTTGACCCATTTTGCCAAAGGAAAGAACGTTGCCTAATAACCCTGATATAGGGTGTTGATGTCATTAGACCACACCCCTTCTCATTACAGAGATGCACATCACCTAATATGCTTAATTGGTAGTAGGCTTTCGAGCCTATACAGCTTGGAGTAGGACAACATGCATGAAGAGGATGATGTGGACAAAATACTTATTTGCCTAATAATTCTGCACTCCCTGTATGGTTTCCCTCAGACCTATTCATGCACGGTTGTCCTTCACAGTGCATTAAAGGGTCAACCTTGTGCCAGTTGCTCCCAAACTCACACTCGCATTTTTATTTTTCAAGGATTTTATTTGGTTGAGATTTTGGCAGATTTGGTCCTCCATACTCTCTGTGCTGTCTTTTGAGAATACTGTTTCTCTGAATTGCCAAATCAAACAACACTTTGAACTGGGACACACAGCAGAATCGACTACATTTTATCTTCACAAATGTATTTATTTTTTCCACGTCTAGACTCCAGTGAGATATGCTTTCTCACACATTCACCTTTCTAGTCCTAGATTTAAAAAAGAAAAAAACAGAAAGAGAAAAAATAATTACAATCATTATGTTTTGTCTCAAATGGCCAAAAAATGTGGGACCAATTGCTTAAATATGGGAAAATTCCTTTCTTGACCGTTTGATTAATGGCAGTCGTGTGTTGTGTTTGTGCCTCCCGGGAATGTATTGATATTACTTTAAGGGAGACAACCCAACCAAAACACAGCCCTCTACAGAGTGTTTACTGTATAATGGGTGTGACAGGCTACCTTAGCCCAATTCTGAGGTCACTGCTGGTGTTTCCTACGAGGTATGACAGTTTTACAACTGCGGGGCTCAGACTCAGATTGTTTCTGACATGTTAGACTGCTGCTGCTCGCCGTCTGTCTCACCATCTTTCCCCTTCGCTTTCTCCTCTTCAGCCTCCCTGACTCGGTCTGAAACACACTCCATTTCTTTCTTTCCCTGCAAATTATATACAGGCTTTCTGAGCCAGCCAGCCAGCCAGCCAGGAAAAGGGACTCTTGAGCATATTTTAAGCCAAAAGTCTTAATCTCTCATAATAGCTTTTATTTGTTAAAGTTGAGTGAAAGCCCATATTTCATTTAAATGGGCCTCTGCTGGGACCGATGAGGGCTAGTTGTGGTAATTTTCTAACAAGCTTTAAAACAACAAACTAGAAATGTCAAGGGGCTAAAATAAAAAAAAAAATTAAAAGAGAATCACAGCATGGTTAAAGTGCCATAAACTGCACAGGAAAAACAGATTTTTCTTTTCCCCACTCCTATTCAACACACCTTTCACATCTATTCTCCACCAGCATAAAAATGCAAGGCAGCTTGATTTCGCCTTGTTTTGCAGGCAGGTTTGTGTCACACAGAGAAGCCGAGTGAGCCAAGGCAGTGCGGCGCTGTTCGGTGGGATGGGTGGCAGCAGATGCAGGAGCGGTTCAGATATTCTTTATCTTCATGCTGCAGAGCAGTGAAATATGGAGGAATGCAAGCTTTACATTTACAGAGGCCCCGAGGACACACAACTCTCCCCCTGCATTGTGGTTGTGATAATATAATCATGCATAGTTTCTGCACTAGCTAAAGAATAAAGATTGCTATCCAAGAATATAAATATTGTCTGCAAGAATGTGTTTTAATTTTAATAATAATGCTCCTCCCTCCTTTCCAAAAGACAGACTTTGGTGGAGTGGGTCAAAAAGCTGTCTCTGTAAACATCCTGTTCATGTTAGCTTTGAGAAAGCTTTGGGGGGGAATTTGTTAAGAAAAAAAATGTACCTCCTTTCTAAGTACTCACACAGTATACAGTATATAGGCAGTCATTGCACACACACACACAAGCACACCACATTTGGCCGAGGCTCTGTGATCTGATTTTGAATGCAGCATCTTGTTTGATGTCTTTTTGATGATGGACATGAAATAATGTCCAAATCACCAGAGGCTGGAACATCAAACAGTTCCAAATGAAAACACGGTAATGTCTTCTCGGACTGAGCCTTATTGCGCCTTCATTTGCCACTGCCCCATGGAAGCTGGGCTTTGACTACGAACAGATAAAAGATGAGTTGATAAATGAAGCACTTTCATCTCCAACAAACTTTGACAACTTTTTCATTTGCAACACAAACACTGCATGGCTAATACGCTGCATCATAATATAATCAGATAATGAGAGACGGTAATGTCAGCAGCTCAATGAAAAGTCAAAGGTGGAAGGAATATCTTTGAAGAGGATGAATGGTCGGAAATCATCGCAGCAGGATAAGGAGTGCCCGGGAAATGCTGATCTTTGTATGAAGAACCCCACACACGCACACCCCACTCCAACACACGCAGGCAGACAAGCACAAACAGTACAGGATCATTTATATATTGTTCTATTTCAAAATCCAATGTTCTTTAAGATAATGGGGTGAGAGAGCTAATGCAGAGCACAGGTGACTTAGTGATAATGAACCAATATATATGCATCATGCAAAACTGAGCCTTATGCTTGGCAAAGAGAGCTCAGCACATCCATTCATCTCAATTTCGCCTGTTATGAATCACAGGCGGGGAAGCCATCCTCGCAGTTGCATCACGCGTGCCTGTCCCGAAGGGTTCGTCTCGTGTGAAGTCCCGCTGCGAGCTCGTCACGTCCGGCGTTTATCATAAGACGGCTTTCGCAGAGGGTGCGGGCTCATTCCCGGTGAACCGCGAGCAGGTCATCAACTTTGCATTTAATTCGAGTCTTAAGTGAAAGGAAGCAGAGTTTCTGGATGACTTGCAGATGGGTTCGGTGTCTCCCGCGGGGCTTTTTGGATGGCCCTGTGTAAACCGAGAGGCCGATGTTCAAACAACAAGACAGAAAGCCACGGTGGACTCAGAGCTTTGCTTTGGCCTCCGTGTTAGTTCCCGACAGCCTACTGGCACCCAGCTCCAGTTAATAAAGTGCACCACCCAGATCCTGCTGCGACCGTATGTCTGCTGAGTGGGTGTATGTGTGTGGTCAGTACAAGCTGAAAAAGCCACGGATGAAAGACAAACTGCATGCCACATTTGCTAAGTCTGTGATGGGAGTCTCATCCACTCTGTCTTCTCCTCAGATGATGCGCAGCAGCTCAGCACATGGAATGATTTAGACACAGAGGATGATCAAAAATGATTATGGCACGTCTTGTTAAACTTGCATAATTACTGTCACAGCGTATTCTTGCAGTGGCAGTCAGAAGCTCGAGCTGATTATTTTTTTTTGTTTCTTTTTGGTCAATAAAGCCCACAAAAAGAACTACACAGGCCACGAAGCTTCAACTGCTTTGGCGCGATCATTACATGGCCGCGATAGTGGGCGCAGCTTTTTTAAATCCGCAGTTCATTCCTGCAGCACAGCTCATTAAGTAGTGGAATTTAAAGAGAAGAAAATAATCTAGTGACGTATTGCTTTAGGATGGTCCTGGCAGATTAAACCTCTTCTTTAATGACGATCTCAGATGTATCCACGTCAACAAGCTCAGTGGATAACCTCCAACCCGTTCGAGCCAACTGTCAGGAGCTTCCCAAACGCAAATGTTTCATTTTGTCTAACCGAGTTGGTGTTGCTATAAAAAGAAGCGATAACAGATGGATCTCAATTAGTTCTGAGTTGTGACTGCAATTTATCACACGCTGTCAACTTTAGATTACACCTGCAACTCTTTAGCTGAGTTCTTTTCCTTCTTCCCCAAAACGGATTTACACCACTGGGGGACTTTTTACGAAGCTTCTGCCGCCGCCGATGCTGCTGCTGGACACGGAGCAGACAGGCATTACGGTGAGACAACAAACGTCCCGTACAAAGCTGCGAGATGCAAGCGCAGATGCAAGAAGAGACAGAATGAGGACAGAAACAACATCTTGCTGTGAGAACATCATGGCTGACACACATAAAGGAGATGTTTTTCCTCTTTTTTGTGCACTGGAAGGCTAAAATCAGACAACATGCAGTCTCTGGGTAGAAAGACAACCATCAGACTGTTAGAACGATGCCGATTGAATGTTGCACTCACACTATTTGCACATTTACAAATGATTTTGATAAAATGCAAAACATTTGTCTAGTCTTGTGTCGATGCGCCTTCTTGCCAACAGAGCATGTCTGTGTTGAACGCGGGAGCTCCAGGGTGTCTCCTGTGGTGTCTGGCAGCGTGTCCTTTGGGTGTTTGGGTTTTGCAGGGTTTGGGCCACGGCTGCTCGATCTGATTGGGATTTGGAGGATTTTTTCTTTTGGATGCTGGGTTAAGACTTTTGGCACTTTGCAGTGTTTCACGTTCCAGTGTTGTCTGGGGTTCAACTGAGGGCACTATCCTGCTGTGTGTGAGGATGCTGCCATCAGGGAGCATCAACACAAAGTGTATTAAAGAGATAATTAATTCAGTTAACATACAGAATATTTGATTCTTTATGTAGTGAAAAAGGGGGATAGTGTGATAGCTTGGCAACCTGTTCAAATGGGCAGCTGGGACAGATTTGAGCCCTCCCCTGCAACCCTGAATTGGTTAAGCAGCTGAGAAAATGCCTGTGTGAATGGAAAAATGGGGATTTTTGTTTTTTATATGTCATGAATTATAAAGTTATCCATGAATTTATTTATATTTGAAACACAATATGACGTCACTAGCAAATCACGTGTGCATTAATCCACCCAAGAAAATACTTCCACACAAATCCACAATTTATTCCCATTTACGCGAAGAAGAAAATTGATAAATGTGTCCACATGTTTATGTAAAAATGCTTGGTTTTTTTCACCAACGAGTCTGTAGTTTGGGTCTATTTGTGGGTTTTACCTTCAATAAAAGTGTGAAATATGTCTGTGATTTATTATTCCGAATGCGAATAAGCAACCAAACATCTGCGAACAAGAAAAAATTTCACATTTATTTGATATCAAACAGGAGTTGAATTAAATACCAGCTGATGATGGGCTCTTACAAAAAGAAATAAAATGAACCTAATCAGTGCTGCAACAACTTTTCACACTTCCCAACCATGTTCTTTTTTTGTTTTTTAACATTTTTCTTGGAATAATTAATAAATTAATTCGTGTCAAAGGATGAAATGTCCTCAAAAACTGCAATATCGCATCTACGTCGCATTAAAAAAAGTCTCAGAAACCCGACAATTTCTTTCAAGTAAAATAAATTACACGAGGATCCAATTTTACTCCAAATCTGTGCATGGCCCGGTGTTAACAAATATTAACTACTGGCGAAAACTCATCATTCATGAAAGCAAAAAGCACTTCACAAGCAGAGACGTGAGCATGATGATTTCATATGGATTTTGCATCTCCCAAAAACTTTTTTTTTAAATGATTTTCTCATATTCAAACATACTACAACAAGTCAAGTGTGAGAGGAAAAGCACATTTCCACCATTTTTGATTAGCCTTGTCTGAAGAATCTTATTAACATTGAAAGGGCAAGAACTACTGAATGGTTGCCTTTCTTCTTCTTCTTCTTTCCTTTTTTAATTTCACTTTTTACACTAGTGGTACAGCAAAATATATTTTTTTCAGCTGTTACTTTGACAACAGTTAAATGTGCAATAGAGAAAATATAAGGCCTGAGTCTGAATTAGTGGTTTCTTAACTTTACAGTCCTGACTGTGTAGTGGAGCCACACTAGTTCTAGCTCTGCACTTCTTGACTAAAAAGACCCCGGTTCTTCAAAGCCCCCCCAGGAATACGTCAGGAGTTTCATAGTTCTTAGAGTACTTTCCCCCTTTTTTTTCTCTGTTTTTTTAACTCTTATTCTTCGATTTTTCTCGCAGTACAACAGAAATGCCAGATTTATCTCGGCCTACGTGTCATTCTCTGCTCCTCTTTAGTCCAACAGCAGAGCCTTCACAGTCCACATTTGTCTGGCCTCAGATGGGATGTGTTTTGTGTGTTAATGAGATCTGTGTGCAAAAGTCATGTATTCATTCATTCCTTTTTCCACCCAACAACTTTTCACTTCTTGTCCTGACACAAAGAACAGAAAGAGCGTGTGAAGTGCGGAGCCAGGCTCGCCGGCTCTCTCCGATGCACCCGTCCTGCTAAAACCTGTGCAAACAAAGCGTCGCCCGCTCAGAGGCTGGTGATGAGCTGCATTTGTCCGTCGGCGGGCGCCTCTCCGTCATGCGCACAGTCTTCGTTGTTGGGTGGGATGATGCACCCGTCGCTGGTGCCCCGGTTTATGTGGTAGTAGGACAGCGGCTGCGGCGCATCGCCGAGCTCAGGCATGCTTTTGTGATACGCGTCCTCGCTCTCGCTTTGAGGTGAGGGGGAGAGCTCCTCCTCCTCTTCTTCCGGAGGGTATGGGGAAGCTGAAGGCGAGGGGGAGTCTCTCAAGTTTGGCATGCTGGTATAAAGGGAGTCTCTATTGTTGCTGGGTGAATGGGAGCCCATGTCCTCCTCTGCGGTAACAGTCTCAGAGCCATGGCCGCTCTGGCCCTCCAGGCACCTGGGGGCCTTCTGGGAGCTGTACAGCAAGGAATGAGTCCTCTGGGGCAGGAGAGGGGCTTCCAGCACCTCCTTGTGGTGGGGGTGCAGGAGCAGCTCCAGGGTGGCGTGGCCTCCTCTTCCGCTCCCTCTCTGCGGGGATGAGGCATCGGCGTGATCTGCCACGATGGCGTCATCCTCGCTCCCGCTCCCACCCCCGCCCCCTCCCCGGTCCACCGTCACCCTGGTCTGCGGAGGCAAGACTCTGTCCCTCTCCCGTGGAGCATCGCGACCTTTGGGAGCCCCGCGGGGCCTGAGGTTGTTGTGGACAATCTCGGATATGATCAACTTCTCAAAAGCGGCATCGTCCAGGTTGAGGCCCCCCAGGTCACCCGGGGCTCGAACGCCCACGGCCTCATAGTCGTCGTCTCGCAGGGAGTAGCTGTTGTTGAAATTGCCGTTGAGGGGGAGGGTGTCCATGGCACTGATGTCCCTGCTGTTGCTCAGAGACTGCTGTCCTGCAAAGAAAGGCGGAAATGAGCAGGTGAGACGCAACGTTTCAGCTTTTCACAGAACAAGGCGGTCTCCACTACATCATCCACATGTGCTTGATACTGCTCAGGACACTTTACTCTTGTACTCTTTGATCTCTTGATTCATTTTAATTTTAAACAAATATCCAAAAAAAAAGAGAAAAGAAAACTTTTAAAATTCAAAGGAGAACCCAATTAGCTTCCCACCACGTCCAAGCTCATTACTGCTGAATATCATTAAAGCCAATCTAAGAGATTATCCTGAACAATATTGAAGAAATGAGAACAAAAGATGGCTTAGAAATCAAAAATTATAGTACAGCAACATGTAATTAGGTAGCTCATGACCAGGTAACAAAGCAGCAGGAAAACAGAAGAAAACTGGAATAAAAGAAAGAAAGAAGTACAAGCTGATGAGGAAGTGCAGTGATGTTAACAATGAATAAAACATTCCAGCAAAACTATAAAAAAAAATAAATAAAATAAAGAAACGAGGGCATAACAAAAGAGTAATGTCAAACACAGATGGCAAACCACCTCTCTGCACTGGGGCCCCACAAGCACAGCAACAAGCCCCAAACACCACAACACACAGGCAGGGTGCAATGACTCACTTTGCCACCACTCACATCAAGTGTGTCTGCTCAGGCTACCTGGCCTAAGAACAGCTGATTTGCAAAGAAAGCAAAACAGATGCTTTTTTTCAATTGAAGCAGAAACAATAAAATCACTCAAATAGGAAAAAAGTGGAAGCTCGTAACATCCATCCCGGATTCAGTTGACCCAGCTGGGATTGTGTCCTTGCGCTTAACTCGAGTTTAGTGCAGAGGCTTTGCTTAAATCGCTGGACGTAGATGGAGAAATTATTTTGTTTACCAATTTGAGTGAGCTAAAGGACAAATCATGGACAACTGAATCCTGGACTCAGCAGGTGAAAGGGTTCAGCAGCAAGCAGTCTTTAAAAAAAGAAAACAGAAAGAAAGTTGACAGAAAAAAAAGAAAAAGAAGAAGTCAAAGAAAATATTTCCTGATGAAATTATTTCTTTCTGAGAAACACAAAATTTTTCCGCCTTTTTCAAGTGTACATCTATCAATTTTACACGAGCGAAACACGCACACAGACGTACACACAACAGATTACTCCTATTCTGTGCAGCCCTCTGACTAAGCTCAAGTAGCAGGATGGATGTGGGGAAAAACAGAGGGAGGGAGGAGGGGGCTGGTTTGATTTGATGAGGATTTTATTTACTGGGTAGACTGCGAGTGATATTTCGTAGGCTGATGGCTGTGTCGTCACGAGCACACATAAAAAGGGGAAAAGGGGGAAACTGCACTCTTTCAAACTTGTCAGAATATGATGATGGTACCTGAAAAAAAAGCTCTGAAAACAACATCAAAGAGATTTCCTTTAAAAAAAAAAAAAACCCGCAAAAAGAGTGCAGGGTGCAAAAGGAGACAAAAAGGCAGTGGTGGTAATGGTGGAGGGATTATTAGACAGTTCTCTCAAAAGGCCCGACTTCCAGATTTGCATTTGTTTATGCTCAGCTGGGCGATTTTGTTGCAGACAGGTATTGTCTACCGGGAGAGTGGGTGAGGGAGGGAAATGATGTGAACAGAATTCAACTGGACACAGAGACAGCTGCACTCTGGGAAGCTTTCCAGCAGAGATTCATCCAAGATGTTCTCCTTACCAATTTTACAGCACCGGATGAGCATCTGTGGAGTATTACTGAGTATTAATACACTTTATAGTAAAAGACATGCTCATCTTTTTTGCAGGAGCTAAGTGTAATGACTCTAGCAGGGGAAATTTAGAATAAGCTTGAGTTAAACGTGACATTCTCTCGGCACTTATTTCATCCTTGGATGGTGATCTTCACACCGGGATTTGACATTTGTGTGTCGCAGTGCTGTCTTCTCTCCTCAAACTAGTTTCCATATGTAGATCCTTACATCCTTTTACTATTATATTTTTGTCTTTTTACTTTCTGCTGCCCTCCTGTTTAAACGCAGCTCAGCAAAGCGGTCCTCTGCAGTGGGATATAAACTGTTTCTACAGGTAAAGTGGAGATTTAAGCTTGGACCCAAAATGATCTGCTAATTAAATATTGCCATTTTTACCTGCCTGCTCTGTTCTGGTGTTAACCTGCAATTATCCAACAACGATTAAGCAGGTAAACATTTTAGGCCAATAAAGCAAATGCTGTCCACACACACACACACACACACACACACACACACACACACACACACACACACACACACACACACACACACACACACACACACACACACACACACACACAGTTTTGTGTTGAGCTGCTTCGCTGCTGCAGAGCTCTAGAGAGCAGGGCAAAAATATATATCACAAAAATGTTTTTGAGTTCCTGAACAGACATTTTATGGTCCCAACCCTGCTTCATTATCTCTAAGTGTGAAGTGCACTCATTGTGCTGCAAGCCAGTTTGCAGCACAAAACGAGAGCAGCAGCCGCAACATGTTAAAGCTATATGTTACTGCAAATCTTGCTCCTTATACACTTTTGCCATAGAGCTTGTATTTTTTTAAATATTCTCTTTTATCATCAAATGCGTGTGTATATCTGAGAGCTGTGACTCTGCCCGCATTGCGTCATGTGCTTCTGCTTTCTCCCCTTTGATTAGGTTTCCTTTGCTTTGCCAGTGAGGAACTAGGTCACCATAAACACTAACACAATTTACGCTCGGGTTTTTCTTTAAGTTAGCTAAACAGAATGCAAAGATCTCGCGTAAATACGTCGCTCGTAAATGGTATAAACGATCCGAATCGTCACCAAAAACCTTGCATTCAAGAGAGGGCAATTCTCTTATGACTGCTAAGTGGACGAGATAAGATAGCATTGACGTCTCGGAGTTTATCTCCCTCTGTGTTTACAAAGGAGAAAATTGCCTCGATAAGAACAAACAAAAATACAGAGAAGGTGTGAATGAAGAAGAACAAAGCGAAACCTTGTGTAATTATTCTCAACATTTCCATTCATGCTGTGTCACAACCGCAACCTCAACAGTTTCCATGTTTTTGGTGAATTTAGTAAACAGACTTAATGGAACAGTTCGACATTTTGAGAAATCGTTTCTGGCAGAGGCTTAAATGAGATGACTGGTACCACTCTCGGTATCTGTCTCTCAAATATGAAGCTGCAGTCGGGAGAGGGCAAGCTTAGAATAGCATAAAGACGGGAAGCAGGGGTAAACAATTAAGACAGCTCTGTTAAAAGAAAACAAACTCTGGCTACAGGCAACCCTAAAGCTCTCTGATAGACATGTGATATCTGAAATTATTATAATACATGCAAGAACTTTTGCTTAACTCTCTCTTAACCGGTAACTTCCTTTCTCCGCTCGTTGCCTGGGAACTGCTCAGATCAAAGAAAGAGCCGGCAGATGACCTGCCCGGAAGTGGCAAATTGTTGTTCTTGTATGGATTAAACAAATGAGATGGATTAATTAGCGTTAATTAGTGTGCTTTCCAAGTGCTGATAGATCGATGTTGTCACTGAAGGAACTCAGGCTGACTGTTTTGCCACAAAGACTGAAACCTGTTGTTCTTACACGTTTGCTTTTGCACAAATTCAACAGACAGGATAAAACCTGTTAATTAGTAAGTCTTGCACTTGCTGGTTGGCGGATTTTCTTATCATTTTGTGAGGCTAAGCTAGCCATTTCCATCTGTTTAAACCACAGACTGTAGTTAAAAGATGGATGCAACCTCAGGGCTGTCCTGTCAAGTCTGTCCTGTAAAAAGTTCCGTGCATTGAATTTCATTGACTAATAATGTGCAAATATCAAAGAAAATACCAGATGTAGCAAATATGATATCAATGAAATATATATTCATGTATGCAAATTCATTTTTTGCACTTCTCCCGCTTTTGATTAAAGCTGCTGTCGCTCCCTTCAATCCCCCGCCCCCCTTTCAACAAATTAGCTTTTAACCTAAGCCTAGCGTCATCCATGTCGAACTATGTGATGTTGGGAGGAAACGAGTATGTTTGCTCTGGTTACAGATCCGTTTGCGTAGCCAAATACAAACATGGTACTGTAAAACAAGCCCTATGGAGGCTGCTGCCTTATTTTGGAGTGAAAAGTGATCATATGGGGCTAAGTTTTAGCTAACGCTAACTTAGCTGGGACAGCGCCGCCATAGGCTATATAAGTATAGATTCTACATTTATGGTTAAACCAAACTCGTGTGCTGACATCCACCCATCAGCCATGGCAGTCGTATCCGCAGTGTAAATAAAATTAATTTTGCACAGTAGTTACAAAGGGTAGTTTTTTATGCTAGAGTGTAAGCTTTTTTTCTCCTGCTCTTCATGCTAAGCTAAGCTAACCTGTTGGTTTTCCAATTATAAGAGATAAAACATTAAAATTAGCAGGCTTTCTAGTTGCAAGCTGGAGGGGTTTCTTTTCTCTTTTTTTTTACAATGCCAAGCTGTCTGTTTATCTCTAGTTTCACTCTTTTTGCTAAACTAAGCTAGCTTTGGGGTTGACTGGCAGAAATGAAAGCCGTTACAATCCTTTTGTTTGTCATTCATCTAAAAATGAGCAACTGAATGAAACATAATGTTGCTTTAAACATAAAAGGAAAAGCAAAAACAAAACAAAGAAGCAGATAAAATGCATAAGAAAAAAGGTGGAGGGCGGATGTGCACCTGGGGAGTGAAAAGCCGGTGGAGAGGGGGTGTTGCACACCACGGTTTCTGCCAGAAGGTTGTTATAAGGGTTAGTGTCGTGGGTTCGAAGGAGAGGGTTAGTTAGGAGGTAGTTGCCAGTCATCCCTGAAATAACAGGAAGAGAAAGACAGAGAGGGAGAAAAATTAGGAGGGGTGGAAAAAGCAGCTGAAGAAGAGAGCCTGAGTCATTGTATCTCATGGTCTGTGGTTATATGTTGGTTAGCTGTCCACATAAACAACGGAGCTGACGTTCACTGTCCAGAATCTCACACTGCAGAAGATTTACAGCCTGCGATCCGTCTGCCTTCTATTATGGACAAGGCAGCCATAGAAACGCCGGTCAAAGCAAACCATTATCCAAACAGTCATCTGCTCTAACTGACAAACAGTATTACTGCGACAAGTGTCAACCAAAAAAGCATAGCTGCACAATCAGCTGCTGTGTTTATATGGAACTAATTCATCTAAACAAACTCGTTCGGTTGAGACAAAAAACGAAACACGTCTAAGTGGCGCGTTGTGACCATGTCACAGCATCCCCATCATCCTCAGCATGCTTGTGTATATCTTTAGGAATGCAATAACCATCCCCTAAAAAAAATAAATAAAAATAAATAAAAATAAATCCAAACTAATTGAGAATTAGAGCCAAATCTGTGCTGGCGCTGTCTGCAGCCTGAGCTTCATGATGCTGGGATCAGTCCAAAACCTGCTCTGACCTCAGCCTGACTTTGCTCGTCTCCCTCCCCTGCTTTCATGCTGACAATCACCCCAGGATGAAGATGATTTAGAGGGCTGCTGCGCAGTCAGTCTCTCCGCTCAGGGTCGTTATTTGAACTCAAGTCCTCGTCTATAACTTTTTATGCCAGACTAAATATCGCACCTCCTTTCTGTCACTATTTTTTCCCCTCCGTTCAGAGGATCCCGGCGAGCAGGAGCGTAGCGGAAAAAGCTCTGAACTTAAGATACACACGTAACATTTAATGCTATTTTTTGATTGCTTGGCGCTAAGAGAACGGAGGCATTAAATCGGGTCTTATCTTACTCCTTTCTGAGCTGCCACATAGCCAGGTGGGTCGCATCCATTGATGTGTTTATTATGAATTCAGAGCTTCATCACAAAGAGAATGGCGTATGTGTCTCGTCTGGCGGTGGCGAAGGAGAGATGGCTGCTTACCCTGGTTGAGTGTGGAGGTGCTGTTTATGTCTCCTGAGATGAAGGAGGACTCTGACTGCTTCCTCACAGTGTCGTTCCACATCCGCCTGATGCGGCTCTGGGTTGAGAAAAAAGGCAGCCACTGATCAGGACTCAACACGGCGCGACTTTTATTGAAGGTTTTTTTGCCCCAAAGGGTTGAGTGGCTATGCGAGTTTGTGCTTCAAACCTGCACTTGTACACAAAAAAAAAATCCAGCTCATTCACCGCTTGATGACATGTTTGTGTTCAGGTACAACAAAGCCCTTCACGTGCTATTGATCCAACCAAAAATGGATACGCTGAGAGTCTTACGGTTTGTAATTTGAGAGATCGGCCCTGAGCAGCATTTTTTTTTCTTTTTTCTTCAGATGCTAAGAGCAGGAGCATCTGCCAAATTCCCAGAGGTGCTCTTAAGATAGCTCTCACAAAGACAAGAAAGAAGATATTACCACATGCATGTATCTGGGGTTTTTTTTTTTTTTACAATTTTCAAATAGGGTCTACCTGTGGCCACGATAACACACATATGAAAGAAGCACTGGCCTTTTCGGGATTTTAAAAAAGGAAAGATTTCTTAACACAAGTGACAAGAAAACTTCAAGTCCATCCTTTGATCACTAACATTTAACATTACACAGCCAAACAATCTGAAAACTACACTTAAGCTACAATGTGAAGGCTGAAATGTGACATAACGCACTGCACTCTGTGACATTTCTATTTCAATGCCCAACCTCTGTAGAGAAGCTTGGCTTTACGGAAGAAAGTGCAAATTTAGCGTTTAAGAATCCTTTTCAACACTTTTATATTTTCAATCAAAAGATAAGAGTGTGTTACTTTGTCTCTCAAACTTCACACCTTGTCTGTACTCATGGAAAAGCACTCAGCCTGAAGGCCATTTGTAGCTCAGTCTTAAAAATGGCTTAGAGTCTATATATGTTTAAGAAAACAGGGCTAAATACTTTGTTTTATTTTGGCCTTCAAAAGTGCAAGAAGGTAGCGAAAAATACTTTATGAAAAGCCCGTAAAATGTTCAGTAATTAATGAATTACTCATTCTCTGCGGTGCAGTCTATTTTAAGGTACAGTTCTCTAAATCCTAAACCTTGATATGCCAGATTCTCTGGTGTGTACCTGAGTAGCGGACGAATAGCGGGCCGTGGATCGAGACGTGGCTGTCTTGGCTGAGCTGTGGGAACCCTCAGACGGCAGTGCCCCGCAGCACTGGGACTGACGGAAACATTTGCTGTACTCTTTGCGTACCTGCAGAGGAATAAAAGATCAGGACAAACTCAGCATACAGACACAGACAGCAGCCCCCCCCTGAGAGATGCAAATCCCAAATCTTTATCAAATGCCATCCAGCTGACAGCAGTTTAAATGTCATATGTGTAAGGGCAGGAATAACAAACAGTGTGCAGCATATTGCAATATTGTAACAAGAAAGCATTTTGACATGAGTGTTGCTACATATGAATATATGAAATACCAGTTAAAAAAAACAAAACAAAAAAAATAAACTGGAAATGCTCCTATAAAGAGATACAAATAGCCACACCTGGAATCTACTTTAGATTCAGTGACAAGCAGGCAAATCATAGCTTAAATCTTTAGAAAATTCCCCCTTTTAGAAAAGGTGAAACAATTACTGAATGTTTCCTCTATTTAAAAAAAAGACAATTATAGATAGCAGTTAACACACATATTGTTCTGTCTCTACAGCAGTTTAAAATGAAATTAATTTATTACCATAGAGGACAAAGAAAGGCAAAAAAATATCCTGACATTTAAAAACCTGCAACAAGCTGTTCATATTTGTCCTAAAAAGTAACTATAAACCAACTGGGCAATTAGTTAACTAGTTAATATCTCCTCGCTAATTTCCTGCCAATCAACTAATCACTTAGAGTGATTAATTATTAATAAAACTTATTAAACTTGTTTAAGTAATTCTCTTCCTTTAGTTTACAAAATGAGAGAAGACAACTCAAATCATAGCTGTCACAATGTTGGATAATTAAAAGCTACTTTCAGCTGCTCCCTTATTCACAGCAGGTAACTGAACATGTTTGATTTGGCAGTTTTACACTGGATGCCCTTTCTGACTCAATCGCAAAGGCCATTTGTCTCTATGGTTGGAAATGAGTAAACCGCAACATAACGAAGCCACAAAATGTGGAGATACCGGGGACTGAACCCAGGGCCTAATACACTCTATCACTGAGCTACATACACAGATGCCGGGAGTGCAATTATCGTGACTAAACAAATTCCCGCATAAATATTGCATATTTGTCACATGTTCATGTTTCAGATCATCAAAGAAATTAGACAAAGATAACTAAAGTAAATACAAACGGTGATTTAATTTATTAGAAAGCCATCCAAACCGCCCTAGTCTTCTGTAAAAAAGTATTTTTCGGCAGTTCATAGAATATCTTCCCTTGGTTATTTTTTGACGAATGTGAGACGAGCCTTTGTCCTCTTTTTGGTCAGCGGTGATTTTCTTCTTGGAACTCTCCAACTGTAAAATCATGAACTCTGACCTTTACTGAGACAATTGAGGCCTGAAGTTCTTCAGATGTTGCTCTGGGGTCTTTTGTGACCTCCTGGATGAGCCGTCGATGCACTCTTGGAGTAGTTTTGATAGCCTGCTGTTCCGCGTTTTCTCCATTTGTGGATAATAATGGCTCTCACTGTGGTTCACTGGCATCCCAAAGCCTTAGAAGTGGCTTCGTAATCCTTGGCAGACTGATAGATGTAAGTGCCTTTGCTTGTCTGCTGTTTCTTTAGATCTGACCGTAATGTTTGGCTTTCTAAGATCTTTTAGCTTACTTCACTTTGTCAGGCAGGTTCTATTTAAGCGATTTCTTGATTCAACAGGTCTGGCTTTCCAAAACATTTTGGTAAATCAGAGTTAATTCATGATTTAATAAGGGGGACAATTACTTTTTCCACATAGGCCCAGCTAGGTGTGGATAGCTTTTTTCCACTTAATAAATGAAATCATCATTTAAGTGCATTTTGTATCAACTCGGGTTGTCTTTGTCTAATATTAAAATTTGTTTGACAATCTAAAGCATGTAAATGTGACAAATACGCAAAAAACTAAGAAAACAGTTTTTCACCTTACTGTTAATCTATTTTACAGCATATCTGAGACACAGAAGGACAAATCTTACTTTTTTCTGCAGCAGGCAGTGAAAGATGAAGATGAACATCCCTTGCAGAGTGTTGAAGATGGTAAAGAGGTAAGCCATCACTATTGAGGACTCATTGAGAAAGAACAAGCCAAAGGACCACGTCAGCCCCAAAAGACAAAGTAGAGCAAAGGCTCCTAACACCCATGACCTGCAAAAGACAGGAAAGAGCAACATTAAAACAGCAAAAAATCTTAAATTCCCTGCTTCTCCACTCCTGGACAACACCTTTTTGAAACACCGGTTTTTTTGCTTGACAATTTGCACTAGTGGTGGCAAAGTGTAAAAATGCTGATACAAATTTTGCAGACAGCGCACGTTCACTGTCTGACAGTTAGGAAATTTCCTTGGTCTTCCTCTGAATTGTTGTCTAACAAGACTGCAAACACAGCAGGATTTTCCTTGGTGGTTTCCAGAATATAAGATAACTCGACAGTCAGTTTCAGTGGCGATGCCTGGTCGTTACTGACACACAAGAGAGAAGTAAGGCATCCCCAGAGAGATACCACGAGCCTGGAAATAAATGGGACAACAGCATGTTGTCGGTGGGAGAAAAATCACAGTGAACAATGTTGAAAATGACGCCTAATTCTGCTTGCTGTCTAGTGCAGCGAAGATGTTATTTCATTGTTTAACAAGTTCCTAAATTTGAGTCAGAGACCAAATTCATAGCAGATTCAAGTTGGACCATAACAGTTAATGACTACTGAGTACTTATTATAATGTGAGAAATCCAGCATCCATAAATGTGAGTTTTGTCTGTGCAAAAAAATCCAAAAACCAGTTCAATGCCTTATCTTGGGTTTGGACCAAAATCAGAGTGAATGTCTTTGAATCAGACACCCACATAACATATGTTGGCCTGCCCTCAAACATATTGTTGAGCAAGAATCCAGGCATAGAAACGGTCAGAGGCTTTCGTCTTTTCACAACCAAACGCAGCAGACAGAAAACGAAAACACTGAGGCCCCCCTGTTTTTGTTTTAAAACTTCAAATCTGCAAAGATTGCGGTTGAATCCGCCTTTCAAAGAAGCCTATAAACTATGCCAACACAGGAGCAAAAAGATACAAAGGTCAGAATTGCAGTTATGAAGAAATAAAAAAAAAAAAAAAAAAGGCAATATACCCCAGCGTAGCGCAAATACAGAAATCATAAAATGAACTAAAAAGGCACCACCTACGGACTGAAATAAAATCTAAAGGGAAAATTACTGGTCTGGTCGGGTTTAAGAGAGGAGAAAATCAAATAAACGTGTAGGTCAGAAGCTGCTTTTGAAATTTCAGGAGGTAGGCAAAAGCAGTAACGGTGCATATTATTTTTCTTCCCACTCCCCCCGCTCAGCAAACACACACACACTCTAACAGCAAGCAGCCACAGCTCAGCCTCCTTATCGACTAGAGTGACACCCCCCCGCCTCCCTCACCTTATACCCCCGATCCTGGACGAGTCAGGTTTCATGGAGGTGGAATGCTTCACCATCTTGTACATGGTCACCACCAGGAAGATGACATTGACCTGTCAAAACAGATGCCACATAAGGGTTAACAGAACGCATTTAGGTAGTCACGTGATTCCTGCTGTTACCACCAACAAATGGAGCAAGTGCTCCGATCCTTTACTGTCACGCTGACCTTGTGTTTGATTTCTTTAATTCTATATATGCAAATAGAAATCTTGAAATTAAAAAGTAGTCAGTGCAGAAAACAGCTCCCTTAACGTTTTACATTTTCAACCAGAATATTTTTTGAAGCTATTCTCTCGCTGGCTCCGTGGCGTGTGTCAACACAAACACACCTTTACCGAGAGGAATATGAAAATTTAATGCCTCTGTGCAGATCACAAAGTACATTGACTTTCAAAGAGGAAAAACAACTGTGAGAGGTTATCGCCTTGGTCTGCTTCACACAGCTTCGATATTCAACATCGGCTACATTCGAAATTTCTCCCTCATGTTTGTCATTACAGCTGATTCCAAACACAGAGTACAAATCCACAAAATAAGGGACGTCTATCTGATGAAACAGATCTAATAAAGTGCAGGCAAGAGCGCCGGGAGAGAGAAAAAAAGTTAAATCTAGTGGGGAAAGTATAGAGTTTGAATGTCATGTTTTAAAAACAAGCTTCACCGAGACCAGGAAAAAAACATTTAAGTGATTCAAGCCATACATCCAGAAAGGTTTCGATGCTTTCAGGATGTCTCTATCTCTAACTCTCTAAGCACTGCAGGCCTGTAGCCACAAAGGGAAAGGGAGGAGATGCACTTCAATTTGGCACGATACCACATTCAACCTTTGAAATGTACTTCTGTTAATATTCAACGAAAAACAAAAAAGAAAAAAATGGATCCGGAGTCTTATCACATGAAAAACTTCTACCCTCAAAAACCTGCTCCGGGCGTGCATTTTTCAAGCCCACCCAAGCGCTTCGAGCGTGAACGGGGGATAATAAAAGGCACGAGTTGGCATAAAAACGGACCCCTAATGATCGAGATGTAGTGCTCTCCAGTTTATCAAATATTTCAGTTTCAATTCTCATTCACAAATCAGCGGCAAGATCCCCGGCATTATCCCGCGTGAACGCATCCCGAGAACACAGGCGGCAACAAAAGCAGGGTCCTAAATGGAAACAAAGAGGCTGTGAGTGGAACGCAGATGGAAACCAACAACAGCGGCGTTGAGAAAGATGGAAGAAAAAGGAGTGGCTAAAAAGACAGAAAGAGGCTTTTAGATCACAGCTTAGAGTAATGCCGTGTTTTGTCTCCCAGCCACAGGGGCCGATTTACGTCTGCTTGAGTCGAGAGGCTGGAGATGCATTTAACACAGCTGTAAGTGGTGACACAGATACGATGAGACAGACAGTGAGGAATGGAGTAAAGGGGGCACTCTGCAGAAAGATGAGGCGAACTGCATGTGCCATCTAAAATTTGTACTTCCCTGCGAAATCAAGAGCATATAACAGGGGCTGCCTACACGGGGTCTGGCGTCCATCTACAGCCTATGGACAGATTTACATACGTGTTACTATATACGCCTATATGGATAAGTGCTCTGGGTCTGCTTAGGTCATGCTGAATGCGTGCATGAGATGCGCACACGTTGTGCGTGTGTCTATGCGCATGGCGAACACCCAGCGCCGTGCATGAAATATTAAAAGGTGAAGATGGAGATGTCCGCGCTCTAGGATTGGCTGGGGATACGTCATAATCCTCAGCAGGGCTATGAGCTGTGGTAATAGTTGTCTGGCCCACCCACTCATTACTTCCATGTTCACCACCCCATCCCCACCCCCCGCCACCATCACCCTTGTTTTCCCACTGAGCAAATGACCTTCATGCCTGAAACGATTTCTCCTCCTGATTGCAGCAGGGGAGTATTCTCTAGATGTACAGCAAGGACCAAACAGCTTCAAGTTGTTGCCGCTCACCAATTCTGATTTCAGAGGATTTCATAGCTGAGTGGACACTGATGTCCTCGTGTCAGCTATAATGGGACCACTTTCCTTTCATGCAAATTGATCTGAGAAAGCAGAGCTAAGAGGCTGCCAGCACAGACGGAGAGAGAGAAATCTATAAACTATTCTCTGAGCTTTTCTTTCAAAGAACAAAAAGTTATCACACGCGTGCACAAATTTACAACTTACCACAATTATGAAGGTTACAGGTCCGATGAAGCTCCAGATGAAATGGTTGTCGACTCTTAACCAGCACCTATAGGGTGTAAAAGGTGGTGTTCAGTTCATTAAATCGTCTCTTTGTGAAAACAAAGTTGCTTCTCATTGATCGGAGCCCAGCAGAGCCGGCTGCATGATAGGCCGCAGCAACAGAATAGAAACTCCTTTGACCGCAAAGAAGAAAACCCGACCTTAAGGGAGTGCTGGCCTCGTGCCATGAGAAGCTGCAGTGTAAAAGCCAGTGGTTACTGGACTCATGACTTCACAGTCTGCAAATGTCTACAAATGTGGGATATCTGTGTGTATGTACAGTACAGTAAACATTGTAATGTAGACAGTTTAAGAATGAATTGCACCTCAGCCCACGTTTATCACCGGGAAACAGAATGGAAAATAGAGTCTGAAAAAGGCGGTTTACTTAAATTCCATAAATTAGAGAGGACTCGCCGTTTTACAAATCATAAAGCTTGCTGCTTGGATGAAGACCAGCAGAGGAGTGCATAAACTTTTAACTGACATGGGCGGCAATTATCCACATCCACAAGACTAAAAACCCAGCGAGCGAGTGCAGCTAGCCAGCACATTCATTAATGCAGCTACTTTGCTCACAGCCTCTTCTTTTAGCAATGACAGGCTGTAAATTTGCCAAGGGGCCAGAGGTGGACTACTCTTTGTGATATTACTATCATTAGCACATACAGTACATGCTGTGTGGGTGTGTCGCAGTGGGGAGAAGGGAGGACTAAAGCTTGTGATATTTATCCCGGGAAGAAGAGCCTCTGCAAAGATCCCACACTTACGCCCGCTGAGTGCCGTAGCTTCTGTAGTCAATGGCCGCTGAGATGCCCACCACCACGGCTGGGATGAGGTACCCAGACATGTAGTAATACTTCCTGCGTGAAAACTCGCTCTCAAACACCTCGACCAGCATGAGGTACAGCTGCACGCCCTCCAAACACATCCACACGAACGCGGCCAGGAAGCAGAAGTGGAGAACTCCAGCGATGATGGAGCAGACCAGCTGATGAGAAAATACAAGCAGACGTTACACGCAGAGGTAAAAGGACAGTGAAAGAGCTTATTTTACTAAACCCTGCGCCTTGGATGAACACGCTTCCCTCCCTGCTGCTTTGGAAAGGTTTATTCATGCGGTCAGCTTTCTGCTGTCTGGGCTGAGAGGAATTCAGAGTGTCATAACACCAATCAAAGCAACCATAATAAATGTGTAATTCTATGCTACAAAACAACACTCCTGACCCGGATGACCTTACCCTGCGAAACCTGTGGAACCCCCTGATGGTGACCTTACCTTGTGCTTTTGCCAGCACTTTCCACACACCCTCCATGTTTTTATCATTATTTTTCTATACTGAAAATAAAAGTCAAAAGATAAATAAATAGAAAGATTTTTTTTCCCTTTTTCATTATTACCAAAAATGACTTGTCTATAGTATTTAACACAAATCTGTATGTTTTTGCTTTAGAACGGTGGTTAGTTTAAGTTAGTCTAGTTATTTATTTTTATTAAGACAGGACTAGATGTTTGCAGATGTATGCTAGCAGATTTCTGCATCTTTTAGCTGAAAATGTTTGTTTTTTAGTCCACAGCTTTGTTGTTGTCATTTGTGGGATCAGAAATGTGCCTTAGTAAGACCAAATACATGCTGCACACTCCTAGAAATGATGAAGCGATGCTTTTAGCAGCTTAATAACACTTTCACTGGGAGTCATTGGACACCAAACCAGAGCTAAAAGCATAGCAATGATTGATAATTATTACCTTTATCTTTTAGATGGATGTTAACTGATGCAAAGATTAAGCTTTTTAACATGTTTTGAGATACACATTTCTGTCAAAGTTTGAAATTAAGAAGCTACATATTCAGTGAGTAAAGATGTATTTTAGTCTTTTTATATAAAAAAATATCTAGCAACAAATCAGCTTCATAAATATCAGAATCAGATGTTTGGAGGTACTTTCATTTTTCTATTGATCAAATAGTTCAAACACTCATTTTTCACACTTTATTAGAATTTAAAAATCTGCATCTTCCTCCTATAAATGTAACAGATTCCACAGATCTCAAAGTAGTAAGGTTTCTCGCATGATGTCACGTGCACATTTCTGAAGAGTGTAACATGTGTGGTTGCTGGCTGTCAGGTGAAATCGATCACAAAGAGGATGCTGCACCAAAAATCTCCTTGTGTTAGCTGAGGTATGACTGAGGCAAACGTTCTCCATTTCAAGTTCGTGTCGAGCTTCTTCCAAGTCTCACTGCTGCTCAGCTTTTAGTTAATGAGTGTTTGCAGACAAGTTGGCATCTCCCATGAAAACTACAGGCAACCGCAGCAATGTGAGACCAGAGCAAACACAGACCAGGAAGGAAACATAACTTTTTCCCCCCCAAGCAACCAGTTTCTTTATTCCCCTTTTAAGCTAGTAAACAAAACAGAAATCTTTTACATAAATTTAAATACTTCTGAGATAGGTGAGTGTGAGAGAGAGAGATTAAGCTGTACCTGACTGTGGACCTGATTCAGTGTAAATCTGCAGGCCAACTGCAGCTAGCCAAGTCAAACTGCTCCTCACTCATGAAAGCAGATTTTTCAACCGCAAACTTGGTTTAAATTGAATATTCTGGAGGAATCTTACAGCAGACTAAATTTTTACACCCTCTTAAAATGATATGAAGAGTTATGTTCCAAAACCCAAACCGTAAAATTATAAAATGGTTAAATAATTCCTAACCAAAGACTTTTATTTACTTTAAAGCTTCTATATTTATATTTTGGAGTTTAAGCCCTTTAACATCTTGTGTTAGTTTTGCTCTCAACGCAAAGGAAGGCAAAGTTTCAACAACCAGTTTCCTCACAGCCGGGGGCAGGTCATTAACCAGCCTCCAGGCCTGTGTAACTGGATCTTTAGCAACCGACTTTCCCAGTGACTGTCAGCAGCGTCCATTAACCACTCGCCAAAAAGTTGCGAATACACATTTTTGCCTCACGCTCGGTGTTTCCCAGATGGCCCCGGACTGTTCTCTAGGCCGGTGAAACTGGGGGACACTGTCAACATGATTGTCACACGCCCAAAGTGTTGCAAAAGTTAACATCCCATTGTTAGCAGTTACATGTTTGCAAAACCTCAGCAAAAACATAAATAATTTCAGACATCTGTGATTAAATTACAGGAAGAATATTTGATTTCAAATAAATACAGTGGGGCAAAAAAGTATTTAGTCAGCCACCGATTGTGCAAGTTCCCCCACTTAAAATGATGACAGAGGTCAGTGATTTGCACCAGAGGTACACTTCAACTGTGAGAGACAGAATGTGAAAAAAAAATCCATGAATTCACATGGTAGGATTTGTAAAGAATTTATTCGTAAATCAGGGTGGCAAATAAGTATTTGGTCACCTCAAACAAGGAAAATCTCTGGCTCTCACAGACCTGTAACGTCTTCTGTAAGAAGCTTTTCTGTCCCCCACTCGTTACCTGTATGGATGGCACCTGTTTGAACTCATCATCTGTATAAAAGACACCTGTCCACAGCCTCAAACAGTCAGACTCCAAACTCCGCCATGGCCAAGACCAAAGAGCTTTCGAAGGACACCAGGAAAAGTATTGTAGACCTGCACCAGACTGGGAAGAGTGAATCTACAATAGGCAAGCAGCTTGGTGTGAAAAAATCAACTGTGGGAGCAATCATCAGAAAATGGAAGACATACAAGACCACTGATAATCTCCCTCGATCTGGGGCTCCACGCAAGATCTCATCCCGTGGGGTCAAAATGATCATGAGAACGGTGAGCAAAGATCCCAGAACCACACGGGGGGACCTGGTGAATGACCTGCAGAGAGCTGGGACCAAAGTAACAAAGGTCACCATCAGTAACACACTACAACGGCAGGGAATCAAATCCCGCAGTGCCAGACGTGTTCCGCTGCTGAAGCCAGTGCATGTCCAGGCCCGTCTGAAGTTTGCCAGAGAGCACATGGATGATACAGCAGAGGATTGGGAGAATGTCATGTGGTCAGATGAAACCAAAGTAGAACTTTTTGGTATAAACTCAACTCGTCGTGTTTGGAGGAAGAAGAATACTGAGTTGCATCCCAAGAACACCATACCTACTGTGAAGCATGGGGGTGGAAACATCATGCTATGGGGCTGTTTTTCTGCCAAGGGGACAGGACGACTGATCCGTGTTAAGGACAGAATGAATGGGGCCATGTATCGTGAGATTTTGAGCCAAAACCTCCTTCCATCAGTGAGAACTTTGAAGATGAAACGAGGCTGGGTCTTCCAACATGACAATGATCCAAAACACACCGCCCGGGCAACAAAGGAGTGGCTCCGTAAGAAGCATTTGAAAGTCCTGGAGTGGCCTAGCCAGTCTCCAGACCTCAACCCCATAGAAAATCTGTGGCGGGAGTTGAAAGTCCGTGTTGCTCGGCGACAGCCCCAAAACATCACTGCTCTCGAGAAGATCTGCATGGAGGAATGGGCCAAAATACCAGCTACTGTGTGTGCAAACCTGGTAAAGACCTATAGTAAACGTTTGACCTCTGTTATTGCCAACAAAGGTTATGTTACAAAGTATTGAGTTGTATTTTTGTTATTGACCAAATACTTATTTTCCACCCTGATTTACGAATAAATTCTTTACAAATCCTACCATGTGGATTCATGGATTTTTTTTTCACATTCTGTCTCTCACAGTTGAAGTGTACCTCTGGTGCAAATTACTGACCTCTGTCATCATTTTAGGTGGGGGAACTTGCACAATCGGTGGCTGACTAAATACTTTTTTGCCCCACTGTACGTTGCTGCCATAAAACTCCTGCTTTTAATATCTGCATTAAATTCTACCACTGGCAGACTCCTAATAGAAATATGATATTTTAATCTAATGTGGATTTTTTTTTTGGTTTGCCACTTCAAAGGAAAACTGAAGGGAAAATTCAGGCGTACAAAAGGTTAATTACAGCAGATGAGACTATTAATCAGTAGTGTGAAATTAAAACCTTCTGCAGAGTCACTTCCACGGTACCTTTGGTTCTGTCATGTTGATGCCCACAAGAAAGAGAAGCTCGCCGATGAACAGGTTGAGGCACAGGTTTTTGTGAATGGTGTTGCGGTCACTCTGCAAACCTCTGAAGAAGCAGAAAGTGAAGAGGCTGATGGCCAGGCAGACCAGAGACACAGCAATGCCCATCCTGGTGATGACGGTGAGGAGAACCTCGTGCACGCTCCCGTCCCTCTGCAGACAAATAGAGAAAGCACGGACTGACATTAAACTTTGCACCTCTCATTATAATGGGCAGCGTTTGAGCACGTAATGAGTGAAGCTGTGCTGGCCTAATGGGGACACACACGCACCCTGTATGTTGTCACTGAATCGAAATCTCTAGAGTGTTTAATCCTCGCTTATTACTGGGAAAGTCGCATCACCTTGCTGATATTAATGATTAGAGCCTCCACAACATGTTTTGGTATTCATATGACAACTTGACTGATTAAAACTCATGAAGTTTCACGAGAAAGTGTTGCAGAAAGTGACATCAACAGAAAAATGCCGCAAAAAGAGCTGTGAACATGTGGCATCCGAGTTCTCGCTTTGCGGTTGAATCACGCTGCGTTTCAGGAGGTCCAAAACTGAGCGTATTTCAAGACGGCCACCTGGCAAAAGTGAAAATAGCAGACACGACCATAAAAAAATATCACTCAAGGACATGGTGGCCTCAAAGTGAGCCAATTCCTCCTGTGATATTTGTAATTTTATTGAGGGCAGGAGTTACAGTTGAGGTGATGTGTAGGGGATTGGTGGGGCTAAGCCTAGCCTCAGGGCTCTGGTTTCAAGCTGTGGTTAAGGTTGAGGTTAAGACAGATGACAGGCATAGAGTTCATGAGTTGGGACGTATTATTAGACGAACCACAAACTTATCCTCTACATTTATTACTGGCTAGGTCCTCGCTGCACATGCTATTTATCATGTAATTGGATTGTAATTGCATTTCGCGACCAAATGGGTCCAACACCACTTCAAGAGGGGTGGAGACACAAGTTAAAGCTGAAGTTATGTTGTTTCCCATGATTCTCTGAGACATATGCACAGAGGGATATTAGACATGGATCACAGGTAGAACATAATTACTTCTGATAATGGTATGGCACTTCCTGACACAAACTCGCACTTTTAAAGCGACAGCCCTGCTGCCTTTTCTCCACTTCTCCCTTTCTTCCCTGCCCTTACCTTCTCCTCCAGCTATAATCTAATTATCTCCACTGAAATGCCATTCTTGTTCTTGCCGCGTGTGCACAAATCTTTAAGTGAGATGGAAGAACGAGTAATTGAGACTGAAAAATAGCTTGAGCGAGCCACAAGGCGAGGGCCACTTACCACATTTCCCCGATGAGCCATGAGGATGGCAAAGTTGGTCAAGTGACTGCACGAGCAAGTGGTGTGGCTCTTATTGGTTTCCAGCAGTTTACAACCCTGAGTGGACCAGTATCCCATCATGCTCCTCTCTGAGTAATTCCAGAAGGAACAGTTGGGATTGTAATAATGTTCTTTCTGCAAAACACAAAAGCAGAGAGGGGGAAAAAATTAAACATTTATGAATATGCGCAGTTAAAGCACGTCAGTCATGTGTTTACTTCTCCTTTTTTTCGATTTTAAAAAAACGTACTCAATTATTTGTGAAGGAGAAAGATCAAAATGGTGCTAATCATCACTAACGGCACACGGTTTCTCCTTTACTGTAAAAGGTATTGCAGTCTATCCTGTTTTTTGACAGCCTGGCTCTATAGTGTGGTCAGGGTAAATCTCAGAGGGAGGCTTACATCCAGGTGCTCCAGTGTGAAGATCACGGGGTCTGCCACAAACACACGGCTCGACTCCTTTGTAATAGAGGCTGACAGGATGTGGGAGTTGACAGTGAGAGAGAGGTTGTGTTTGTTCAGGTCTCCCATTCCCCGCAATGTGGCATTTTCTGTGCTGAGGAACTGACCCAGGTGCTTGTAGAGTACAAATACCAGCTTGGCTACACCTATAGCAAACAATAAGAAGTACAGCATTAGACATAATTTACAGTTATCTACCAAACAGTAATAATTCACTCCCCCAAAATAACACGGCTCACTGCATTTTATATAAAATATATAGATTGTTAAAACTGGTGCCTCTGCCAATGAACACACAGGATGTCGAGCCAGTTAGACAGATGAGGTGCACAACTCATCTGTCTGACTGCTGCAAAGCGCACTATGCTTTACTCATTACAGTGATAATTAAGATTAATTTTAAAATATGAAACATCTGATCCATGTTCTTCATGTTTTGCATGTTTTTAAAACTATTTTTAATGGCAACCTTAAGACTCTTCATTGCAAAATGATGTGCTTTCGCTGCGTTGCTCCAGCAACATCATAATTAATGTCCATTGTTGCCACTAACCGACCATGTCACTGGGAAAAGATAAAAAAGATTAAAAGCCAGGTGCACATGGGAGACATTTGCCTTTGTGGCTTTTTGACCAAAACCATGATCTTTATCTAGACCAGGTAGTTTGGTTCAGCCTAACAATACTCCAACTGAAAGCCTCAACATTAACGCAAACATCAAACAAAGACTAAAACTAATGAGCAGTGAGTTATGGTTATGCGTACAAGCGTCCCAATCTCCTGGGTGAAAGTCCTCTATTTAGTATTCCACCTCACCAGAAACTTCTGAAACATTTTGAGCAGAAGTTCTGTTTTCTGCAAAAGTGATCGTTACACTTTTTCCCCCCTTCCTCGAAATATCAAAATGTTAAGATTAGATCACTAATCTCAGATCTACGTGTGTTTGTTTGTTCACAAACTCCTCCTAAGATCATCAGGAACATCTTAGGCCCCTGTAAGTCTTTTACGTAGTCACTGGTTCTTATCTATATCAGATATTATGATGTTATCATGCTTCCAAGCAACCACCGAGCAACAGGTTTTTTTAAGCCTTTATGCATCGTTAAAACCTTATGAAAGCAACCGATAGTTTTCATTTCAGGACAATAACATCCCATTTATGTCCACAAAACCTGAATTATACATGAATATATAGCTAAAATGCCCAGTGTTTAAGCTTTTAGCATGTGACTGGACAGCGGAAGTAAGACAGAGAAACTGGCAGAAAGACACACAGTAAAAACCCTTGGGGCAGATTTGAACCCAGGCCTCTGCATGAGCCTTGCAGCACACAAGTCAACCGCTCAACCCAGTAAGCTAAACCAGCAGTCCTAGATAACACATATAATAAAAAAAAACAAAAAAAAAACAACAACTTTGAGAACAAACAGGTCAAGCAATACTTCAGCATAGACATGCACAAACACATGAAACCTAAACAACGGTTGTTTTTGTTGACCCATATCCAAGGAGCATTGCCTTTTAGCATCGCTAATTCGTTCCAGGATTTATGCTAAGCTAAGCTAATAACCTCCTGATTATATTACCCCATACAGTGCAGTGTATGAGACTCATATTGTAACTCCCGGCAAAAAATAAATAAATCAATGAGCATATTTCACAAATGTCTTACTAATCCGATTCAAAATGCCTTAGCACGTAAAATCACTTTAAGGCATTATCCCAACTTAATTACCCAAATGAAAACAACTATGTGAATTAGGACATGGTTATGAACTACCATCGAACCATCTGATCAGCTAGGTGTTTCTTCTGCAGTGACGTTCTCTCACCGTTTTTGCTGTTGACTTTCACCGTGTTGGAAGACAGCTGAAGAGTCATTCCGCTCTTGCTCGTCTGTGGAAATCTGAAGTCTTGCACCTGCCCGTCGGTGCTTAGCACACACACCTCCAACACTGAGCGATGGCCGAGGTAAAAGGGAAAGCGACAGAGAGATTGAGAGAGGGGGAGATGTATTACTCATAGGCAACATTTGAGAAGCATTACATGGTGTTTAATAGAACTCTATCGCTCAGGCCCAGTGGGGTATGTGTAAAGACTCGAGGTTCATTGTACCAGTAAGAGAATCCAGTCTTATTGGCAAAACCCCGTCGAGTGTCATTTACTTAAAAAACCATGTCACTAAGCTGTTGGCTGGCATTGTGAAAGCCTTGGAGGCAGGAGCGGAAGAAAAAATAACAACAAGGGCAACGATAGAAGATGAGCAAATTCAAGCACGCAGCCTACTGCGGCATGAATGTCAAATATTCATAGGATCAAAAATATCATTGAGCTTTTACTTTACTTTTTCTTTCCCCTGTGGGTTCAGATAACTCTGGGCCTCGACGAGCAAATCTCTGAAAATCCTCCAAATTCCTGCAGCCCCTCTCTCTGGTATGCCAGCTGCCGGGTGGTGCTCCCTTTGATGTGTGAAATTATTAAAGGGTCAGGAGGACACACGTATCAGCACACTCCCTCCCATCAGAAACGGCCTCACTTCCTCAGATAGGTGGCTTCTGACAGACGGAGATGAGGAATTGTTCTCTAGCTGCTCCCCCCACCACCACTACCACCCGCCATCTACCTTTTAGCTCCCTTTCTCCCTTTTTTCCCTCGCCCTGCCCTTGATACTCGCCCGGAGATGCCATTTGAGCTTCGAGGAAACTGCTAATTAGAATCAACAATCATTTTCGGCTTTTTTCGACTCTTTTAAGAGAGGTCAGGTAGGCTGTTCTCTGAGGTTTCGTCATATTTAGTTATGTTTTTTTCATTATCTATATTGTGCAGATAAGCAAGCACTTGACAAGCTCATAAAAACTGTCTGAATGCGGTGATTAAATGGCTAATGTGAAACATATTACACAATGTGTTAATCAGTGCTTTTGGTAAAGACAGAGCAACTAGTCCTTATCAGTTTGGCTAACTACTTATTAATGGGAAAGGCTTAGAGGGAACAGATAGAGTGCCATGTGAATGGAGCAGTGCCATTCAATTGGTTTCTTTGTTTCCCCCCCAAGAGGTCTGGACAGTTCATCTGGCAGCACCCATTCAGTGAGGTGACTTTACAATGCGAGAAAAAGATTAAAAATCAATGAGGTATAAGACAAAAAGGGTAAGTGGAGGACCATAACCATAGAAACAAAGAGATACGAGTAGAAATATGACAGTTCACTGCACACAGCTGACTTATATGAATGAGATCATGTTGATAATAAAGTGCCTGCCTTTGAGGGCAAATTAGCTTTTTTTTCTCCCCACTTTTTTTGAGTCAAATCTTTTCTTATGACGTCAGTGAAACGAGATGAGATGTGGCTATTTTCAAAATGACGCTCTTCTTAAAGAATAGCTGCCTGAATGTGAGACAATTTTTACCGCTGTGTTTAAAACTATCTCCCTGAGACTGAAAAGAAAGAAAGAAAAGAAAAGCCATCAACATCACAGACTGTGAATGATGGATGTGCACATGTGGTTTTCTCAGTTACTGGAGAGGAACTTACGGATATTCTCTGCGGGAACTTTCACGATGGCGGGCTCAATGAGGTTTTCCGCGAGGACAAACGCCCCTTCCTCCAGGGTATCCAGCAGCATCGTGGCGGCGTGCGTTTGTTCCGTGGAATTCATGTCTTTCCAGGATTTTAGAGCTTCTGGCCTCAAGAGGTTGTCAACAGTGTCCACAATCGCCTGTATCCATGGAGACAAGACAAATTTGTCAGCTTGCACTCCCTCCACCCCCAAATCATAACTTGAGTTTAATGACAAAGAGCAGGGACTGGAAAACAAATAATAATAATAATTATTAAAAAAAAAGATCACAAAAGCAAAATCATTCCAACTGAAGACATGAAGGTCAGAGAAAGCCATGGGTAGCTAAAATAATAATGACGATGGAATATTTAGTGTGTATTATTTAATATTCTGTTTAAAAAGAATAAAGCTAATCTGGGGAAGTCTCTCGTGGGCCAGAGTCTTTATTGAATGATAATACAAACATCCTTGAGGGTAAAAAGAAATACAAACCAAATGTTTTGGGATTTTGTTCCCCCTTCATTGAATGCTGCATTTGCCCTTCCTGCTTTAAGCAGCTATTTTTCAAAAAACAAACCAAAAAAAAGAAGAAGAAAGCAATCGTATCCATGGACAATACTCTTATTTCCATAACAGGATCTGACCATAATGACTTGGATACAATTTTCCTTGAGGAAAGAGGGCATTATCGTGAAATCCGTGTTCGGCGTAGTAGTGCAAGTGAAAACAGCAGAGAGAGGGGAGGGTGGTGGGATTTCTGCTTGTTTTAAATGGCAATCCTTTCATTTCCTGCTTTCTGATAAGCAGTATGCGAGCAAAACATTCCACAAAACCTACACAAGTATCATATGTTGATAAAACAAGAGTTTCCTTTGACCCTGGCAGGGTGAGTTCATGACTCCTGGCTGGCACAATTAAGAAACAACATCATTAACTTTCTTAACCCCCCTCGAAAAAAAGACAGACATTTGTACACAGATCTAGACGAGCCCTGGGTGTGATAAATCAGAGTGACAATTTAACCATAGGTGCCATTACCCACAGCAAGACCCACCACAATAACGGTAATTAACCAAAACAAGCCCTTGCTCACTGTACCAATTAGTCACAGCTGTGATTATCCAAAACACTAATTGACCAAGGACAGGATTATCCATTTGCTCGGAATAACAAGAAAGGGAATGAACCAAAGTCTGCACCAATATATGATTAACCGCAACGTTTTAACCACCGAGCTGATGTTAACCGCAGCAGTGATGGCTGCATCCAGACAGAGTGCTCAGCATGTCTTTATATCTTGGGTCCAAGCACAAAAAATCAATCTCTGTGGCCCTAACCTTGCAGGCAACTGTGACTATGACAGGAGTTAAGTGTGTGTGTGGTGTCTGTGTGTGTGTGTGTGTGTGTGAGTGAGAGAGAGTGAGAGAGAGAGAGTGAGCAAGAGAGAGAGAAGTGGCGATTATGGGGTTGGAGCCATTACAACCAGACAGACACTAAATGGTCTTCTCCTGCCCCCTGGTAAGCCATCCTCAAAGGACCCATGAAATCCAAAAGAAGGGGGGAAAAAGTCTGTCTCCAATTTGTGTAGCACAGAAAGAATCTGTCTTCTGATTTAATTCATGCCTGGGTGGTGGTCAATTTACAAATCACAAGAGTGCAACCACCAGGGGAGCCCCTGTGGCTGCCCATATCAGCTGCTCTGACTTAAACAGCAATGGACGATGATCAGTGACACTGAAAAATAAAATAACAGCCACATTAGCTTTAAGCTAATTGCTAATGCCGGGATGCCAATGTGCTCAATATGGCAATGTTAGGTTCTGGATATTTAGGAGTTAGTTGTAGGTTCCTCATCTTTCATTAGCATGAGGCTTCTGCACAGAGCTCAGACTTTGGTTTTAAGATATTTAATGAAAAACCAGAAACATAACTTATAACAGTGCAGCCGGTTCAATGCCCCAGGGCCCAGAAGGTAGAGGGGACCAGTCAACATCACTATCAAGTAGTCCCCCCCCCCCCCCCGGCTTTACACAGCATGCACATATTCACTGTGTTTAGATAAAGGTGGACAGATGTTGCAATATATTGCTTTTATTTCCTGCCCTTCTCTCTTGTCATTTGTGGAAAATGCTTGCAAACCTCCTGACGTCAACTGTGAAACAATTTGTTTGGCAGAGAGTTTCTTACAGAGTAGTTTGTCAGCACAGCCCAGGGGACGACATGGTGGTAAGGGCCCAAAGAAAAATCTGTACGGGGCCAAACATGGTCAGAAGTGTCTGTGACACAATTATGGAAAAAAACAAAATGCTTCGAAATCCAGCATTTATACAGCATGTTGCTCAATTAAATAGTAAATTCTTGCATAAAAGGCTTTTCTACTCTACAATGCCTCATTCGCCCATTAACACAAGCACTTTTTTCTACACTCAGGTGCTTTCTATCTAACGTTCTCACATATTTATACTTCAATGAATGCAACAACTTGAGGTTCAGTATCTTGGCCGAGGATACTTTGGCATGCAGACAGGAGATTGGAGCAACCAGGGATAAAACCACAAAGTTTCTGTTTAGATGACCCTCTCTACCTCCAGAGCTACAGCCCTGCGTTATCCCAAGTCCAATCTCTGTACATTTTCTAAGGTACAGACTTGATGATTTCTCAATATCTCTGTTCTCTATACCTGCAAAATACATCTGCTGAGAACAAAAATGATCCTCCTTGTATTCAGAAGTTTTCTTCAGCAGCAATGTTCAGTGTTTCAGTCACAGGATCTCCTACTAACCAATTCCAGGTACCTCTGAACTCAGATTTCTGGAATTGGGACGACTTAGCGCATTCCAGAAAAAGTGAAAACTAAAACAACAACAACAATAACAACAACAACAACAACAGGTGATTCAAGTACCACTAGCAACACAATATAACACTTTTTTTATGCTTAAAAACACCGCTGCAGCAGATTCATGGACAGAGCCTGGTCTGCAACTGGCTTGTTCGTTCAGTAAGTCATAAATACACAACAGTGGCAGTGCTGATTAAAGGTTTTACTACTGTTTATGTTCACTGCCGCCATTTTGGATTGTTAACTCTGGGAGGCTGGGCTGCTTTAACTTTTGGAGGAGGATATTCGAGTATATGGGGAGAACAGACCATAATAATGCATACTTTCAAGCTGCTAAATCTAAACCAAATACGGGCAGGAGGTGTATGGGAGGAACTGCATAAGGAGAGGCCCATCTTTACAAACCATTGTACTTCCAGCAAAGCTAGAGTCTGGGATACAACCACTGGGCACCATGAATATTTGTGTCAATCCACCACTGACACAAAATCTAAACACCATGCAGTGCATCTTCTCCCATGTGTCTACATCACGGCCTTGTCTTCCAGCAGACCCAAGCCCGGGAAAATAAACAGTACTGCACTCCACTAAGTAAAATGTCTGGTGGACAGCCTGCAAAGATCAGACTGGAACACAAACATATTTAATGGGGTTGGAAATTAATCCCACAGATAAATCAAAAAGGGGCCAAGAGGTTTTTTTTTTTTTTTTTTAAATTTTATTATTCTTATTATTTGCAATGGCGACAGTAGAATTTGTACAATATAAGCAAGTGAAAATTGAGCACATTGCCACTTTGATCACACTTCTGCCTGACAGGGAGGTGCAATTACAACCGTGGGAAGGCAATTATTCACACGACGTGTAAAGAGCCGACAACAGAAGAGATGGAGGGAGGCAAAAAAAAAGAGTGGCGGAGGCAGAGGAGGAGGAGAAAGTTTAAAAGAAAAAACGAAGGGAAGATTTACGAGTGAAGAAGAATATGGATGGCGGCATCCTCAGATGGACAGAATGACAGGGCAGCAGACAGCCGAATCTGAGGAAGTGGCCGCATTTTGTACAAACACATCAGCAGGCACACGCTGTAACAAAATAATCAAAGACATAAAGACAGACAGTGCGGCATGCTGCAAGTCAGACGTTAGGGATCGGGGTGAAAAAGGAATGCAGAAAGCCTGGCAGTTATACCTTCATGTACGCTCTGCATGTCTTCTCCCTTTTTTGAAGCTTTTCCGCACAACCAGACGATCAAGTGCAAGAAACGGATTGAAGAAAGAGGAGGTAAGAAAACAGGAAGCATTAAATCATGCCACTTACCATCAATTACAGAGTTAATGAAAAGAAGAAAAGGCACAGGTCTATTAACTATAACCCAAAGAGTAATAAGTGCTTTTCTTTTTTTTTTTTTTTTCTTTTTTTTTAATAAATAGGACAGGGGGAATGAATGAGAGAAAGAGGGGGAGAGAAAGAAAGAAAACCAAAGGGGAGAAGAGACGGTGAGAAGGGGGGGGAAGAGAGAGAGAGAAAAAAAAAAAAAGAACTCCTGGGTCACCTGTATGGAGGAAAAAAAACAAACAAACAAAAAAAAACAAACAGAGGAGACAGCAAACAACAAAGAGCAACATAATAATAGAGAAAACAAAGCACCATCACAATAAACTAGCTAGCCATAGATATCAATATTTACTAAATAATAAACGATATTGTGCAGCACGCAAGATAGACAGCGCACAGTGTGCTTTGAGGTAGCAGCCAAGAAAGCTTTAGTCCGCGTCTGTGAATACCCATGTGTGCATACCTGTGTGGATCAGCATGCTTGCATTCCAAAGGTTTCTCCATGTAATGATCTGCTAGGGAGTGTGGGGGGGCCACAGCCCCGTCCTCCAGGGTGTGAAGCGGGTATGGAGGAGATCAAAACTCCGGACATCCAGAGGCCCCCAGAACACAAGAGACCATGGAAGACCAACAGAGGGGCAGCCGCGCCACTGTTCCAGTAAGAGCTGAGGAGAGTCCCAGATGAGGGCTCGCCCAGCAGCCGCGGAGCAGAAGTCAGGGGGAGTTGCAGTGACGCGCCCGTGAGCTCCGCCGGCCCCCAGCTGCGCCTGAGTGACCGAGCCCCAGGCCGAGAGGCCGGGGGCACCCCACCTCCAAAGGGGCCCGAGCGAGCCCCAGGCCCCAGGCCCCGACAAGCGGCCGCCAAGGAGTGAGCCGGTGTGTACCCGGACGCCCACCCCCAGACACAAAGAACCACCAACACACCGACACCTGAGGGAGTCCGCCACCGGCAGGGGAAGTGGTGGTGGGTGGAGATAGGCCTCCAAACCTTGGAGGGCCTGAGGTGTCCCCAGAGAGTGGTAAAATGGTAAATGGCCTGTATTTATATAGCGCTTTAGAGAGGTGGCGTCTGATACCCAACCTGACATATAGACACAGACATACAGGCACACACAGACACAAACATCCATTCCCACCCTCATGCTCTCATATGCACTCACTCCACACTCAACCAACGTGGAGACAGACATAAAGAGACGCTGTACACACAATCACACTCCCCAAGCGTACTCTACAAACCGGGTCTAGGTACCCTTGTCCCTGGAGGGGGGAATTGCACCCAGACCCAGGTGGTGTTACCCTTTTCCCTGCGGTGGAGAGAGGCAGACCACCCCGACTCCGCAGCAGCAGGGAGGCCCCACACCCCAGACCGCAGTCGGACGGCCAACTCCTCCTACTAGCCCTCCCGCTCCAGCAGGCCGCAGAGAATGGGGGTGGGAGAAGACTCCAAACCTCCCTCCACCCGCTCATTGTAGTGTTGATGCATAATATGCATCAACACTACAATGAGCGGGTTTTAATTTTACAATGAGCGGGTTTTAATTTTACAATGAGCGGGTTTTAATTGCACCTTAGAACACATATTATGTGTTCTAAGGTGCAATTAAAACCCAGGAGGGCATGGAGCTACCTGCCATGGAGCAGCAGGTAAGCGCATAGTCCCTCCTGCTAGCCCTCAATGACTAAGTGTATTTAAAATTGAGAGGTGGGCAACGACGTCAGGGGTGAGGTATACACCCTGATGGTAAATTGGACTCCGTGATTGTGCCCACCCCCAAGATCCTATATGTATGTGTAATGAGAGTGTGAATAATGTGAATGTCTAAGTTGTGGGATAAAATTGAGGCAGAGGCAGCCAGAAGGGGACAGGGGGGGGGGGGGTAGCCTCCTCTGCACCCTGGTGACATACCCCCACTCCAAGGCCCTGCATGTGTGGGTGGTTGTGGAGGAGCGGGAAGAGGGAGGCAGCTGGAGATGGGGAGGGAAGGAAGGGAGGGGCAGGTAACCCCTCCCTGGGGCCAGCTCCCCCGCTGACCCCAGTAGGCACTCCCACCCTCCGCGACCCGCCAGGGAAGGGGGGCCCAGGCCCATCAGACCGGGGCCCAGTGCAGTAGCGCCCTCCGGCTCCACAGAGCCCTGGACAGTCCACCCAACCCCACCACAGAGAAAACTGCACCCACCCCACCATCCACACATCTTCCAGACTACATAAGACGGTAAACGCCCAGGCTGAGATCTTCCTCCACCTCTCCTGTATCTCCCCCTCCCGCAGAGAGTTCCTGAAGAGAAGAAAGCTCCTGCAAGATGTGACCATCCCCCCCACCAGATGAAGAGCCCCCCAGGCGGCTCGACGCACCGGCGGCACCCTGCTCCAGGGCTGGGCCCCCATGCACCCACCCGCCCACAACCCCGGCAACACACCAACCAGGACCCAAGCCCCCGAGGCCCGGCCCGGGCCCCAGCCCAGAGACGGAGCGCCCCCAGAACCTCACGCCCATCCCGGACCCACCCAGGGGCAGCCAGGTTGCCAGGTCAGTAACCCACGTCCGTCAGCACAGACCCTCCCCTAGCCCCGCTGCACGCAGCCGCGAGGAAACAGTCACCTGAGAGCCAACAGAGCCCCCAACCGGACGTGACCGCTACCCCGGGTTGAGCCCCCCAAGGAAGATGCCTCCGGGGAACCCCCCGACGCCCTAAGCCTGTCCCTACCCCCTCACCAATCACAACAGTGAAGGCGGGACCTAACTATGACCCCCCACCCCCACTAGGTGATGGAGCTGATAAAAGGGGCCCAGAGCAATTGATCTAATGTGGTGGCAGAGGCTGTGTCAAGACTAATGTAATCTAATAGATAATTTCTATATTGGTTAGAATTAAGATTATTTTTATTTTTCCAGTTCATGAGGACTGTTTTCTTGGCTATGCATAGGGCAGTGAAGATCATATGGGCTATATTCTTTTCTGAAGTGACATTATCTAAGCTGCCCAGTAGACACACTAAGGGGGAAGTTGGAATGTTACATTTCAGACACTTTGATAAGTCTTCACATATCTCGCGCCAAAACTTTTGCACTGGTGGACAGAACCAAAGAGCGTGGATGTAATTGTCTGGTGTATTGCCTTGACAGTGTGAGCAGTTGTTGGAAGATGTAAAGCCCATCTTGAACATCCGATGACCTGTATAGTGCACTCTATGAAGTATTTTGTATTGTATTAATTGCAGACTGGGATTTTTAATTAATTTGAAAGTTTTTAAGCAAATCTGAGACCAGAAGTTTTGGTCTAGGTTGACTGATAAATCTGCTTCCCACTTTGCAGTAGGAAGGGATATTGATTCATCTAATTTAGAAAGTGTTCTGTATATTTTAGATAATAATTTGGGGGATTTAAGAGTAAAAAAATGTGCCGCACTTAGTGGTGTTTGTAATTCAACTTGACTGAGGTTAAATTTCTTTTTTACTATGGATTTAATTTGTTGATATTCTAAAAACCTTGTCTTGTTGATCCCATATTGTTCAACTAGTCTGTCAAATGGAATAAATTCTGTTCCCTCTAATATATGTTCTAAGTATTTAATTCCTTTACAACTCCATTCTGGGAAATTAATCATATTATTGTTTTGTAATATGTCAGGGTTATTCCAGATAGGTGTACGTTTGCATGGGATTAATGAAGACTCCGTTATTTTTAGAAACTCCCACCATGCTGTTAGAGAAAAGCTGATGTTGATACTTTTAAAGCATTCATGTCTTTTGATGTTTGAGCTAATAAATGGTAGGTCTGAAATCTCTAGATCCTTGCATAGTGCCTGTTCAACATCTAGCCAGGGCTCAACTAAGAAGGTATGTTTTAACCATTCTGAGATGAACTGAAGCCTGTTGGCTAAGAAGTATTGGTGAAAATTAGGCAGATCTAATCCTCCTCTATCCTTGGTTCTTTGTAGCGTTTTTAAGCTAATACGCGGGGGTTTATCTTTCCAAAGGAATTTGGAAATATATGAATCCAGAGATCTGAACCAATCTTGTGATGGTTTGTTAGGGATCATCAAAAATAAGTAATTTATTTTTGGCAAGATCATCATTTTTATAGTGGCGACCCTTCCCATGAGTGATATGGGTAAAGATTTCCATCTAGTCAGATCGCCTTCTACTTTCTTTAGAAGTGGGATGTGGTTTAGTTTAGTTAAGTCTGAAAGCTTAGGAGAGACATTAATACCTAAATATTTAATATTTCCGGATTGCAGTGGGGCAGAGGAAGAATTATGGAAGGAGCAGTTAATGGGGAGAACTGTAGATTTTGGCCAGTTAATTGAATAATCTGAAACTCTTGAAAACCAGTTTATTAAAGTAATTACCTCAGAGAGGTTGGTTTGTGTGTTTTGCAGAAAAAGCAACACATCATCCACATAGAGACTGATTTTATGTTCTATGTTCTTACATTTTATGCCCTTAATTGTTGTAGCCTGTCTAAATGCTGCTGCTAGAGGTTCGATAAAAATTGCAAAAAGTGAGGGGGAGAGTGGGCATCCCTGTCTGGTGCCCCTCAGGAGACAGAAGCTGGAGGATGTCTGGTCATTTGTTCTGATACGAGCCGTTGGGGAATTGTATAATATTCTTATCCAGTTTATGAAAGAGTTTCCAAAACCAAATTTGTGTAAAGTTGCGAATAAAAATTTCCAATTAACTCTGTCAAATGCTTTTTCTGCATCTAGAGATAATATTATGGTTTCGATGTTTTTATCGTATGAGTAGTCTATTAAATTAAGTAATCTACGAGTGTTTGTTGAGGAGTGCCGACCTTTTATGAAACCAGTTTGGTCAGGATGAATTAAGAGGGGGGTCATTTTCTCTAATCTCTTTGAGAGAGCTTTGCAGATTATTTTAAGGTCTACATTTAAAAGAGAAATTGGACGATAGCTTGAGGGAAATAAAGGGTCTTTGCCTGGTTTTAGCAGGAGACTAATGTTGGCAGAATTCATATTTGGTGGTAGTCTGCCCTTTTCCTCGATTTCCTGCAACATGCTGTGGAATACTGGTGCCAAAATTGTCCAGAATTCTTTGTAGAATTCTGCAGGGAAGCCGTCTGGACCTGGAGCCTTATTATTGGGCATACTTATCAGGGCTTCCTGGAGTTCACTTGGCGTCAGTGGCGAATCCAGTTCCATTGCTTGACTGTCTAGTAATTTTGGAAGAGTTACGTTGTCAAGAAACAGATCAATTTCATTTTTAGATGGGTTTATTTGTGGTGAGTATAAAGTTTCATAGAAATCCCTAAAAATGTTGTTTATTCTTCCAGGATCATATATTGTGTTCCCCGATAAATCTTTAGCAGCACATATAGTTATTTTTTCTTTATTTATTTTTAGCTGGTTAGCTAGAAATCGACCTGATTTGTTACTGTGTTCAAAATTCTGCAAGCGAAGTCTTTGTATAAGGAATTGTGTTTTTTTATTAATAGTTTCATTTAATTCTAGTTTTGTTTTGCATATTTTGTTCAATGTTTCCTGATCTTGGTGGGACGCGTAGGCTTCTTCTAGTGATTTGATGTTTTTTTCTAATTCCTGAATATTTTTGTTTTCTTCTTTCTTTTTGTGTGATGAGAAAGAAATTATTTTAGTGCTTTTCAGGGGAGCTGTGTTTGAATACTAAGTATAAATTTGGATCAAGTCAAAGTGAGGGGAGAGAGACGAGAAACGCAAAGCAGCAGTGAGGAAAAAACGCTGAGACCAGATTCTGAAGCTTCCCCATTAGTGATGCTTTAAAATACATTCGGAAGACAAACAATGTGGGATGAGGTCATTTGTATTTCTTGTCATGGAGAAAATAATACAGCGCTAGCTCTCTTTAAAACCCCTTTGTTAGGCTCTTGGCTTTAAATAAGTTGGTGTCTCTTCCTAATTGAGTCAAACCAGAGAAACTCACATATCGTTGCATCAGAATTTGGAAACAAAGAGATAAAAATGTTCCTTGTGTCCAAATTACAACCATACTTAAAGGGAAAAAAAAAAGCACACACAGGAAACCAGAAATGGTTCTTCAACGCAGTCCAGATTGCGCCCGTGGACGCCGGCATTTACTTGTTTATTTGGAGGAAAGGGCTGCGTGAAGCTGAAAGCACCGCGTTCTGTTTTTGTTGGGGGGTGTTCTCAGTTCAGCTTTCTTGAATGCAAATCATGTATGCAATACATTTCTTCTAAACATTTTCAAACCCATGTGTGTAGGCTCGGATGTTCAGGCTTCTTCTTTTTTTCTTCTTCTTTTACTGGCACCCATTGGTGTCTATTTATTCCAGTATGGCATGGAAATCATTTGGCAGACAGGTTTCAGTCTGCCTTCTGCATTAACCTGATTTCTTTAATCATAAGAAAGCCAGATTCTATAAATCAGGGCAAGGAATTTAAAAAAGATCTTGATTTTGAGTTTTCTTGGTCTTGCAAATACATGTGTGCATGGCTGAAGTGCTCAGACGGGGGGAAACTGTTGGTGGAGAAGCGCAACGAGATCAAAGGAAGGATAACTAAATTATTATATTCACAATTCCAAGCAGGCTGTTTAAAGAGTGACTTTAAAATCAGGCACGGTAGTAGTATTTCTCTGTCAGATTCACCCCTGGTGTGCTCGAGAGTGAAAGTGTGTTTCATTGCAGCTGCAGAACTGCAGGTACAAACAACAGCTCTGTGACAGGATGTCACAATTTTCAAGTAGTTTTAAGTTGAATGTTGTTGTTGTTGTTGTTGCCTTTGAATTGTTCCAATCACCGCAACAATATTGGCATTGCAGTAAGAAACCTGTTAGCTCTTATCTTCAAATAATAGCGGTGCAGCTGTCTGAACACATGGGCGCAAACAATGGGCGTCATTTTTGGTTGTTTTGGGGTTTTTTTTGTTCAAAATCACTTTGTTTACACAGCAACTGCTCCAAAGTCTGAATAACAATGTAATTTTTCAAAACTGTCACTCAAATCGCCACGGGACTGCCAGCAGCTACGAGATGTAGTTTTGTCTCAGGCCTGCTTTCTTTCCACTGAGCACCTGCATGAGCTCCAGGAGGGGGCACCTCCACACTTGTCAGCAATGAAGAGTTATTCTTTGTGCTGGTTGGGGGCTCGTGGCCATTAGCTCCTTAAAGGTGGAGCTGCCAGGTGAGCCTGTGTTTTCCAACGCTGGTAATTACCAAGGAACTCTAGAGGAATGAGCTTCCCCCGCAGGGTTAGACCTGCCTCCCTAGCCCCCTCACCTCAGACTGCGTGTGTTTGGATGATGCATACGTGCATGTAAGAAAAGCGCAGAGCGGCTTGTGTGCATCTGTGTGTGTGTTTTGCTAATGAATGTCCTGAGTCATGCTGACACAGAACCAGGGCAAAACAGGGACAACGTTTAACGAGAGGTCAGAAAAGGAAAGGGCCAGGGAGGATTTTCACAGCACCTTGTTGAAGCTGCGTCCAGCTGAGTCCTTCTCGTTGGGCTTGAGCTCCTGCAGCTGAGCATCGAGGATGTCCACGAGCTGCTCCATCAGGCGCACCGATGAGCTGACGTCGCCGGCAAACACCGGGCCCTGTGTGTGACGTGCCAGCTCATTGGCTAAATTTGCAGCGTTTTCGCCGCTTCGGATCTAAAAAAAACAACAACAAAAAACAACCACGGGGAGAAACACGGGGGTGTCAGTAAAGTGTCAGTGATGCAGCGCTCAGATCAGAGTCATGCAATATGAACCTGGACTAATATCTCTCACACACATCTGAAAATTCACAGCAAGTCTAGAAGGAATTTGTCTTTGTGTGCAGACGGAATGCAATCATGGTGACTGTATGATTAACCAGGGACGTTATAACATAACTATGTCTTATTAAATGCACAGCAGTACTCTCTCCAAACAGAGAACCACTACAATACTGTGTACATATTTTATATAAAATGTTCAAGGTGTCTTTTGCCACAAACGAATCAATTTTTTGCACTAAAATGCGGCAACAACGACATCAATCAAAATGTGACTTTGAAGTGCTGCTGCCAATTAAACTTCAAATAGAGGAAGCTAATGCAAAACCAACATACCATTAATCCTTGAGCCATTCAGCCTCCAAAAAAATAATTCAGGGCTATCAGAAGTATCTTGTAGCTACATTACAATATCTCCCCACTTACTAAAAAGTACTACAGTGGTGTCAACAAACCAGAAGCATTGCAGCTCTAAGGCCCACCATCGCTGGCAATTATATCTTAATAAAATCTAACATCAGGACTTATACAGCCAATTCAGCCAATTAAACGCTGTTCATATTAGTTTCACTTTTTAATGAGCAAATATGCAAAGCTTAGAACAGATAACTAAAGCTCCTGCTTATTATATGTCATAGCAAGGCTAGCAGTGTGTATAATCGCCTGAGAGTAATGGAGTTGTGTGAGTTTTTCGACTTGGCAACAGTGCGTAAGATGCAAAATGTTTTGTTGGGTTTTTTGTTTTTTTCCCCCCTATCTCTGTGCGTTACTTTGAGGGAAAATACTGTTAACTGAATGCTTCTAAAAATATGCAAAAACATGTTGCATTAAAACTTGAATGACGAAAATTCTGGAAGAAGCAGAAACTGTAAGTGTTGCTAACTTTTGTCCAAACACGGGATTCGGACCTCACTTTCCCAGCTGAAATTCCTCTTTTCTTCCTTTTTAAAGCCTATTACACCTCTGCATTTGACTTCTATTTGTAACTGCTTAGTATTCCTCATCCAATGAGGTCTCCAAGGACTCCACACAGATGAGGAACATGAGTCTAGCTCCCTCTCTAAACTAGAGTATGCTGAAAGGTAATTATGGATTTTAGTCCAGTGATGCCGAAAACATATTGCATACCCCAGTTTTAATGCAGTGTGCATACTTTCTCTATTACACTTCATTTTGCTGTGTTTCTAGCGTAAAAACTGAGCGTATCCAACACTTTTTCACTTACTACTGTTTTTTTGTTTTTGATTTTTTAAACACACAGCTGTTCATTAGCCAAGATGGCTTTCAACAATAGACTGAAACCCTGCCTGAACCTGCAGCATTCTGTAGGTGTTTTTATTTTTTCAAGAGAAACAATAATCTCTTCTTTAGGGTTTGCTATGTTTTACATTCCTGTGCATCTAAGCAACTGTTATCTGCACATCTACATTACATTTCTACCTGCATGACATCAAAGCATAAATGTCACCGCAGAAAGAAACCATGGCTCTTTGATTCTCACTAACAGACTGCAGTTCTTGGCATTTACTCCTGATGCTTTAGCTCATTTCTTTCTGCTGCCAAACAGCATTTTAGTTACCCTTGAAAGTTTCGTGTACACTTGAAAAGTTCTGTGCTGGAAAAATAAACCAAGCTAGGGAACGAGGTCAGAAATTACCGCTGTATGTTGGATCGCAGCCATTTTACGTGGTTGTTTGCTGCTATATTTTTGTGATCGACAAATTCTCCTTTTACCTTTTGTGCCACTTGAGTCACCCAGTGGGAGGTGCAGTTGCTGAGGTCTGGCCCTTTGGAGCACCATGTCCCTGCCATGGTGCAGAGGAAAGAGGCGATGCCTGCAGTACCACAGAATAAAAACAACAGTTGGAGGGGAGCCAGAATGTTGCTCAGATACAGTTTCTCCTGCTTATCCTTCATTCATGCAGACTCTTCACCCGGAACAAAGATTTCTAAATGATTGAAAACCTAAAAGCTTTGTAGACTGTACAAAAAAGTACAGAAAGGACACTAAAAGACTATTAGAGTTCTACAAAGCGTGGGGGAAAATACACAGAAAAAAAGAAAAGGTGGACGCAGTGGTTTGTTATTGATCGTAAACAAATATTTTAAAGACCTCTTGCTATGCATGTACAAATAAAACACGAATCCTCCAGATAACATGCAGCTTGACTAGTAAAAGCTAAATCTTTTTCCTTTCTCAATATCATCTCCTTTCCCACTTTCTTTTGAGTCTTTTCAGTTGCCAATCTTTGCAACGGGATGTTTAGATGGATTTTGTGAGATTACGGCAGATGATCACCTGCAAAATTAATGGCCAAATTTCTTCATTTGTAGGAGGATTTTTAATCTGGCTATCTAATAGAAGCAGTCCAACATCTTTTTTACTTTTACTTTTGGTCTGTTACAGATAGTTTTTCCCCCCTCTGTGTGATTTCCTTTCAAGGAGAAATGGGCTTCAAAATTACAGTAACTAGGTACATTTCGAAATCTTATTTTTGTCAAAAAGGCTCAAATCCTGCTATAATACATTTTTAGACTGACATGTCCATTTTATGAAGTTTTACAAAAAAAAAAAAAAAGACAAGTAAACCAAGATGGAAGCGAGACCTAAATAAGTACAGCTAAATAACTCTGCAATTTTAACATGTTTAATTGGGAGCTTTGCTTTTTTTTGCTAAACTGTGATTTGTGATCATTCTGAGGTTTGGTTTATACCTGATTGTTAATGGCACTAATTATTTGGCACTAACCTCCTAGAGAGTAAGGACCAATTAAGGAAATTCAAAGCAGTTGGAATAAGACGCAAAATAAACATTTATGAATTAGTGTTTCAACAGAAACAGTATTTCTGTAAGCTGTAAACTTTTGCAAACTGTCAGAGAAATGTATATTTTAATATATGAAAATATTGTGTATTGTTCCTGTGCCATTGTTTTAATTGACCATTTAAATGAATATTTTCACATTTGTGTTCAAATATCTTTTTGTCTTTATGGTGAATGTTAGACACCATTAATGTCAAAATGTAACTGTTAATACATATCTTTAGACGTGTCATAAAAATAGACCTAAACCCTAGAAACAATTACTTTAGCTTAGCTTAAACTCGGACAAATTGATAGGCAGAAAAAAAGCTAGCATAAAATTACCAAATGATTTTTGTAAGAAGTCATAACAGAAGAAAACACACATTTTTCACAAAACCAGCAGTATATGTCTTAAATAAAACAAAATATAAAATGTTGATTATTAAACTTTAGAGGCAATACGAGACATCTTTAGGCTAGTAAGCTTAGCACTGTTTCCAGTTTAAGCTAAGCTAATAAGCGCCTAGCTCTTGCTCTATACTTAGTTCTTCAGATAAGATAAGAGATGACAGTTTCATTTATTTTGGATTTTCTGTAATGCATACAAGATTACAATCATGCACACAAGCTCAAATATATACATACTGTATACCCCCACTAATATTTGGTCAACTGTCCCTTAGCTAGCTGCACATTGACAAAATGCAACCAATTAACAGGTTTCTGGCATAATTCTGGCTGAATATTTGACTACTCTTCTTGGTAGAGTTGATTTAAATAGGTTAATTCCCTGGCACCGACCCAGCTGTAACGCCCTAGGACCTGGCGTCCACATATGTGGACATCACATTTTGGGTTGTCTAGACCAAAATTCTAAATTTTGTTCTACAGGGGCCTTATATCCACGTACGAGGACATTATACTGTCACTGTTCTCTCGAAATTTAAAACAAATGTCTTCATATGTGGATCTTATTTTTCTCAGAAACAAAAATCAGGTAAAAAAAAAAAAAATTACGGTAATTCTTTGTTTTTACATTCATCAGGTTCCAATCAGCCCAAATAGCATAGAGAAATTAAAATTGCATGCCATGAAAGAGTTTGGGTCTTAGGAGGTTAAGTCTAGTCCAGAACAGGGCTGAGGTCGGGGCTTCTGAAAGGTCATTCAAAAGCTTGATGTTAGCTCGCTTTATCCATTCAAAATCCAACTTTGATGTGCGTTTGGGATCATTGCCTTTCACGAACACACAATAGTCCAATTTTCACCCATCAAGTTTCACCACCCTCCTTCCACAAGACATTTGGCTTGCCCGTGAGGGCAGCTGCAAATTTTTGTGAAGCTTGAAGGTGTTAATTCTGGAGCTGGGGCTTCCATCAGCCGGTGTTTAATCAGTTTCCAGTTCATGGCAGGCTTCAGCCTTTGTGGTTACTGGTTTGTTTTTGAACATCCTAACCAATTTCCTCTTACAAAGGTGGTGAAACATCCTAATAACTCATAGTTGTATACAATAGTTTGAACCTGCAGTTTTCTAATCTGCAGTTGTCCTGCATATTTGAGTTGGCCAAGACTTTACGCCAGGTACCCTTCCTGACGCAGCTCTCCCCAGTTATCCAGGCCTGGAGCTGGAACTATAGCAGTACACTGGCTGGTTCCAAGACACCTTCCAAACTTATATAAATCTAAAACTCTTTCCCAGTGCTTTGATATTGATTAATCCAATTAGTGCTGCCAAACAAATCCTTTTGATGCTGGCAAAGAGAAATTACAAGTTGTAATCAATTATGACCACTTACAAGAAGTTACTAGACCTTGGTTTTGTCAAGTTAAAATATATTGTAGAACTTTAAGCATCAAAAACTGTAAATGCATGTATATATTTGACCCTGTGTTGATTAGGAAAATTCAAAATAAATTCAAACTTTTTGAACTGTCTTGTCTTGTTTTTTTCTTAACTTGTTAAAAGTGTATGCTGTATAGTCACTGCACCCAGGAAAAACAACAGTATAAAGAAATAACTAAAAGCCCAGAATTACAGCAACATTCATGCCTATGAGGACTGTATATAGACACACACACACACACACACACACACACACACACACACACACAGGCAATGGTTTTCTTGTCCACACTTCAGAGGGTGAATAAGTATTTCTTTAAATGTCAGACTGTTCCTCTGTTAAAACCCTATGGTCACAGGGCTGCTAAAAGCTTCAGTGGAATACTTTTACAGAAAAAGAAAAAGAACGTCTACCTCTAGCAGGCACACAGTAGACAAAATGTTGAATTTTCATGTTTCAAGAAAAGTGGAGGAAATACCTCTGGTCCCCTTGGGGCAGGGCCTCTCCACAGTAGTCCCAGTGTGGGTCTGGGGCCAGTCAATGGCTCTCCTCCTAGTCGCCTCGCAGAAGCGTCTGGGTGTTGGAGGCAGCTCTGGGATAGTGGGCTCAGCGGTACTCAAGCCTCGGCTGTCCTCAAACGGATCTCTGCCATCTCTTGGATCTGCTCCTGCCACTGTGGTGTCACCGCGCCCCTTCACAGTGGACGCGGCAGTGGTGGTGGTAATTGTTGTGGTCTTAGGCATGGCAGACGAGACAGAGGCGTCTTCGGTGGTTGGCACTAGAGAGAGAGAGGGAGGGAGAGAGCAGTGACGCTGTTAGAGCTCGAGACATAAACGTCCTCGCCTTGAACCCCTGCTGTTTCTCGCAGTGGGGGGGACTGCATCTGCTTTGAGCCTCATGGTTTGTTGGTATTACTAGAGTTACTGCTTCCCATATTATCTGGAAATAAAAGCATTGTGCGGCTTTCACTCTTTATTTCCACTTTCTCCCCCCCCCAGCTCATTTACTAAAAGAAATCAAGATAAACATGCAAACACAACAGTATCACTTACTATTTTATACTTTACTTAAGCCCATAAATAACAACAACAAAATGGTAAATGGCCTGTATTTATATAGCGCTTTACTAGTCCCTAAGGACCCCAAAGCGCTTTACATATCCAGTCATCCACCCATTCACACACACATTCACACACTGGTGATGGCAAGCTACATTGTAGCCACAGCCGCCCTGGGGCGCACTGACAGAGGCGAGGCTGCCAGACACTGGCGCCACCGGGCCCTCTGACCACCACCAGTAGGCAACGGGTGAAGTGTCTTGCCCAAGGACACAACGACCGAGACTGTCCGAGCCGGGGCTCGAACCGGCAACCTTCCGATTACAAGGCGAACTCCCAACTCTTGAGCCACGATCGCCCCTTAAGGCAATGGCAGTCAGGCATCCTTTGACATAGCAGTTTCTTCCCAGCAGAGTCAGTACCTTGGACTGATTAAATATCAACAATGAAGACAAAGCCTGTCTGCATTTTACCTTTTTTCTGCCTTGTTCATCTCTCTTTCACTCAGATAAAGCTGGTGTGCGGAAGGAGAATTGCACTGCTCTGGGCAAAAACCATACATCAGCAATAATGCGATTCCACTGTATTCAGTCCACGGTTACCCTGCGAAGCAAATCTTTGCGTGAATGTGCACGTGTGCACGTGTGCTTGTGTTTGCTCGATTAGTCAGGTGTGTCTCTGTTTAAAACCACTGTGTGCACACAGATGGATATCTGCTGCACAGAGCCTGGAGATAACTGGGAAATGGGTTCAGAAATGGGAAATCTATAAATTTTATACAGTATGAATAGCCAATAAGAATAAAAGGAAAACACATTGTGTGTATGTGCACAGGTCTACGTGTATATACTGGGCTACTTGTCTCCTGCATGAATGATCATACATTTCTGCCCACAACCACTTGATTGTATTTTGAGATAAAAGCAGATTCCCAAAATGAGGTCTGCCGCTGTGAAAGGCACCATAGGGTTGTCTTCAGTTTCCCTGGGAGCTGATGGGAAAACGCAATATCATCCTGTCTGACAGTCCATCATCAGACACATTTCTCCATTTCCTGAGAATGGTGACTGTCTCCACTTTAATCAGCCAGTCAGGTGAATATGTACGTTTTCACTGGACAAAAAAAATATTTAAATATATTAAATAAGTTATATGTGGTGATGCAGGGAGTGGAGAAAAGCATTAGTGTGACAGTGGGTGGAGTGGGGTGTTACTCATTTGTGCCGGAATTGTGACAATTCTCTCAATGACCTTTCCTCCAGACAGGAGCTCTGGGTAATTACCTTACACTCATTTGGTCCTGGTGTGTTTGACACCTGCACATGCACAACCATCAGCTAAGGTGCAGTTAGCAGTTAGCATAGCCTTCAGTTATCAGGACAATGTGCAGAATAAGCTAAAAAATGACGGCCAAAACATACCAAAGCAATCAAAAAGAAAAGTGGACAGACATCCGATTTCCCCCCCCCTCTCTCTACCTTTTGGGAAGATGCATTAAACAAACTTTTATTTATTCCTTTACAGATAAATAACTTTGAGGCTATCAGATAATAAAAAACAATGCTACAGAAAAAACAACAACAAAACAAAACAAAAAAAATGGTGTTTCAAATATATTATATATTGCAGATGAGGATTTTTTATTGACTCAGGAGAAGTGAGATGATTCATAGGCTGACTTGGTTGATTCAATATACGCATATAATGCAATACAAGGGCAAGTGTAATTAGGTTTCAGAATATTAAACCTCTCCATACCTGAGCAAACTTGTGCTTTTCCACAGGCTGATATAAGCTCTAATATGCATCTGGCTGTAACAGCATGCTTGCTTCACCTGATTAACCTGCTCCTGAGACGCTGTTTCTCCAACTCAAGAGACCAAAGCACCAAACTTATTACCCTGTACTGAGAACTATTTAGTTTGCTTTTCGGTATTTATATTCTGTTTGTTTTCCATTTTCATAAACGTTGTTTGTTTTCAATTGTATGATTTAATCAATTTAGATCTGCAGCAAAAAAAGAAAAGAAAAGGAAAAACCATGATGAGGTTAGGAGAAAATCATTGACAGAATTAATCTGTCAACGATTATTTTAAGCAATGGTTAAGCTTTAAGATGTGATTAAATGTTATGTATTCAAACTGATGGCTCCGATGCTTTTACGTATTCACATCGTGAACCAAAACAGCTCAATTATTTATTTAATACTATTTTATTTTAGCATTTTTACCATATTTTAACATAGCTTTTTTTAAATTAATGCCAATCAGATTTTGTAACAAATCAAACACAATCAATTAGCTCCAACACAGTCTGAAGCAGACTAGCTGAGATTTAAATGTGCAAAAATTCAATACAAATACTCATTTAGTCATGAATATTTAATAATAAGTGCTTCAGACTTATTTCTGTTAATCACTTAATTGATTATATGACTCATCGCACAATGCCATTTCAAATATATGAGTCAAAACCCTCGCATAACAATAAAGCATTCCCAGTTCAGTATTCCAACACAGAGCTGTAACTTGATTATTCTTATTAGTGATTAAATTGCTTATAGCTTCCCTAATATAAAAGAAAAATGCCCAAGGTTTTTAAAAAAAGAGAAGATCATCACATCTGTAACGTTGAGAAATTATAAAAAAGGATTCAGAGTTTGTGGGTCGTCATATTCGTTTATGTTCATGTGCATTTTAAATTGATTATCCAGGCACAGGGTGCAAATTTCGACAGCTCTATAGCAGCCGGCATCCCTAAATATTTTTCATACTATTAGATCATATACATCATTTACTATTAGATGGTCATTGTCTCTTGTAAGAGACTGTCAGGGAGAGTCATGGACTCGTATCACTGTAATTAGGAGTGGTACTCTGATGTCAAGAGCGATTTTTATTCTAATCAAAGACGTGATACCATCTTTGTAGCTGCTTATAGTCATCATGTCTTGGGTTTCATATCACAATGTGACTGAGAATAACACCAAGAACATCAAATATCTATTCAGTAGTACATCCAGTAATGTGCTTATCAGATGTCGATGCATCTGAGGGGTTATTTTGATGTCTGTGCACCATGCTCGCTACAATTTTCCTTTGATTGCAAAGAGCAAATTCCCCTCCAGTAAGAGCCCTGTGTCCTCTGATAGCACTCAACCAAGAGAGGGCTGCACCAATTAGCTACCATTTCTCTCGAGAGGCAGCGAAGTCGCTCTTTATGGGCAATCTGACACCAAAGGCATACTGTTGACATATGGTGAATAATACCTCTTGTAAATAATGGAAGAGTTTGAGATTGAATGCTTGAAAAATGACTGTCACCAGTGTCAAAACAGAGTGTGTAAATTAAAACAGAGCTAAAAGGAAGGAAAACCATTATGCAAGATCATCCATCAAGACACTGGAGATGGAACAGAATTAGTTTTATCACTTTATAGCCCCCCAGAGTCATTTACGTATCCGAGAGGAAGATGACAAAAAATATTAAACCATAATCAGATGATCAGAGGTCTAGACACTCTGTTTGTCCTTGCTTTTATAGCTGACACGGCTGTACTAAAACAGCGTGTTTTTGGGTTTTTGTTTTTTTTTCCATATCAAATTACACACATCGAGCGAGAGCAGTAAAAACTATGTACCTGTCCAGATAGACACCAGAATAAATGCATCATAAGCTGCCTAATACTTGCTATTAAGGGAAAAGCAATGACAGCTGTAGTCAAATCAAGCTGTTTTAATTGCTTTCAGTTTTGAAGCTGAATCACTTACAAGGCTAATCCTCACAGTAGACGAACAAACAGACCCACACAGCTGAAAGGAAATCATTGCCATCGGTTAGAAATCATCCTTGCATTACCAGGATTCCTTTTCGGAGCTATACGAGTTGATAGATTTGTAATGAATGGAAGAAGGAAGCACGGTAAATAATGTACAGTCTGATGGGTAAAAATAAGACTGCAGCCAGCAGCTGGTAGCTTAGCCCACCGTGACTCCATGTGGGGGTCCTCGTGTATCCATGTGTGGTTTGATTGGCCTGACTCCACAGCGAGGGGGAGGAAAAGAGCCACGCAGAAGCTACAGTTGGTTTTTTGCCTCTTTACCTAAAGCCACTGCTGGTAATTAATGACAGAAACAAATCCCAGAAGTCATGAATTTTGCATTAGGCTGTTTATATGCACTAATGCTCTTCTGCCTGATTCAAGCTTTCGTGACTTGAGCTTGGCATGCAGGGTACAAAAAAACCCGCAAAACAATCCATGTGTACTTTCTGATCCGATGCCAAAGTTCATGTCATTATTCCTCCTAAAAGTACAAAAAGTGGAGTTATTATGAAATTGTTGCAGGGCTGACTGCTTTATTGACACTTATTCTTTAAAGAGCAGAAGACAGAAAAAGGCTCTGCCCGACATATCCTATGTCTGTGTGGGGTAATTTATGAGGCCTGAAACTGAATACCGTGGAGCAGCAGACATAGCACAGTCACAACCTGACAGTCTGAGTCAGAAGGATGGCAGAGCGGCTCACAATACAGACACATGCATGCAGACAGGAAGATATATGCGCAGACAGAAATACACTCTGAGCAAAACACCCCAAAACCCTCTGTCATATAGGCCTATAAGGTCCACTGAAAAAAGTTTTCCTGTCATAATCCACCAAGCAGAACAATTAGAGCTGTTCCAAATCCCCGACTCATTCTCTGGAGCCCCTATTTCTGTTGCCAAACATCATGCATCAGAGGGTGGAACACAGGCTTAGTGCATGACACATCTATAAATGTCCTCCGTCTTGAAGGCACACCTGGAGGCGTCGTTCTGAGATATGAAAGCAAACCAAAGTGCAGCATGGCGCACAGCTGGATTTAGCCGACAGATATGCGCCGCATGCAGGATATGATAATAATTGTTTTGTAATTTAGCAGAGAGCCCACTTATTGCTCACTGCTACCATGCTATTCCAAGGAGCTAAGCGTTTCGGATAAAGCCAATAATTTTATGCCTCTTGTCTTTAAGACCTCAAATCGATGCTACCTAAAAGACAAATTAATTTTCTGTTTTCTCTCCTTGTTCGCATGAAAAGCTTTCTGCAATTACTGGTCCTTTTGATTGACTTCTGAGCTGTTCGGACTGAAATCCGCTAATGTCTCTGCACATCACAGAGAATACATTACCGCTGTCCCTCTTGGTTCTGTAACTACGGGCACTGAGAAGGTAGACTCTCCAGATATTGACCAGAGCTTTTCGTGTTCTCAACGCATTAGCAGAGCATAGAAGTTTCCTCTAAACTTGCGCAAATTATTTAGAGCAATAGGCGATAGCGATCGATTTGGGGAATGATCCGAGCTAATCACCTCAACCCGGGGCCCGAATTAAGAAACCTGCACTGTTACCAACACAAGGTAAAGGAAATATAGACAAGTTGCTAAGGTCAATTATTTTCTGCTTTGATCAGTTTGCTAAAAAAAACAAAAAAAACAACTTAATATAAACCCCTAATCCTGCTAGCGTTTCAGCGCCTCTGTAGGATGAGCACTACGGCCAAGGTTGATGCTTCTGACAGAAAAGGACACCGACGTTCATTGTATTACACGAGCTCTAAAAAGGAGAGAGATACATTGGGTTTGGTGTTCGAGGTAACTTCACTCTGTGGTCGATGAATCTTAATGGGCACAATTAATTTCCTTTACGCCTCAAGTGCCCCACAGTTTCAGAGAGAGAGAGAGAGACATTATTTCAGCACCATTAGATTACCCTGCAGAATAGGTTGTTTAATTCAACGGCATATCATGGGCAGCAATAAATCCTAATAGCTACACAGTAAAGAAGTTAAAGGTGTAAATCTGAAAAAAACCTAATAAACAAGAACCAATTATTTTCAAGTGCCATTCACGGGATCTGGCATGCTGCTGCTGCTGCTGCTGGCCTTGGCATCTACAGATGCCTCCTCTCTCCTACTCGAGCTCGCAACATTTCATAATGTTCTCATAAGGCGCACTTAATGAACCACACTGACAAGTTCTGCTGCAAAGACACATTTCTGATTGGATCCCAATAACGGAACAGTGGCAGGAAGCCCGCACTTCGAATAATGAGTGAAATCAACAGCTATGTTCTTTGGGGTTTCTTGATTAAATGCACTGTTGCTGCAGCAAGTGGCAACACCAGGCCTCAGTGGCATTTATGTTTACCGAGCCATTGCAGTAGCTGAGGGAGCACATTAGGCCCTTCATTGAAAATGCTCTGTGATGGCCACTTTTCTCCTCTCCCCAAGACTCCTTTTGAGACAAGGAGGGTAATTATGATAATTCAGTTGTTAATTACATTTACATACATCAGGACGTGAGGAGTTGAGCAGGCAGTTTGCATGCATGACGAACTCATTAAAGTTGGGAGTATTTTTCATATCTTCTCCAACATACTCTTAATTGAGGCTTTGGTTGTTCCGCGACTCAGACACAAACCCGGAGCCTCCCTTGGGTGTCGAGTTATCATGCCGGGGGAGATTCCAGGGAACAGCGGGAAAACAAACAGACGTGTTGACAAGAGGCCAGAGTTCAGGAGCACACAGCCTCCATTGAGACGTCAGCGGCAAACCGCCCCCACCCTACCCCCCTCGCCACTTTTCAACAGCTCAGGTCAGGAATCAGATTTCCCCCACCGCTGTGCGTAGCCCCTCCCGAATATCCAGAAGTTAAAAAATCATAACCTAATCCGGACCACTGCCTGAGGGCAACCTGAGCTTCTAACGTATCGTCGAGTCAGGTCAAGATTCTTGTTTTCCACACTTCATACAGAAGACTTAGAGAAGCCGAGCTTTATGGGATAAGATGGCAGCAGTCAGGCAATTAAACCCATTATCAGCTGGATGTAAGGCCGCAGTGTGGTGACACGTATGTCGCCTCTCCGCACTTCACAGATTAATTTAAGCCCCCCCCTCCCCACCCCACAGCCCCCGAGACGAGATTCTTCGGCGTAATCGCTTTCCAGCCACTCTCCTGCTTGTGATTCACCGAGTGGTACATAAGTCTCCCACACTAGGGCTGGGTATCGTCACTGATTTCTAGAATCGATTCAATTCCGATTCACAAGGTCTCGAATCGATTCGATCCACGATTCGATTTAATTCGATTTAATTCGATTCGATTCGATTTAAATCTGGGATATTTTGACAGTCAGAAATATTATAATTCAGATCAGTACATTTACATATTTTTGTATCAATAAAAAGGAAGCTGACACACGCAAGACTTTATCAAAGGTGTGAGCGTCACAGCAGATACCTTTGTGTCAAAGTAGCTGAAGATAAAACACAGAAAAACATGAAGGTGATTTTCCTGGCCTGGGATTTTATAAAAATATTCTGCAGTACATCAAAAACGAAAGAAAACCATTAATCAACATATGAACATTACCTCTGAAGTTACAGCGGTTTTATTAGAGACATGGTTAAGCGTTTTGCATTTTGAATAATTTTAAAAAGTTTAAATTTGTTCAGTATTGAACAGCAGAAATGAGGTTTTCTTTTCGGAAGAATGTAAAAGGGAAAAAAACAGCGGCTGACAGCGCTGTAAACAACAGTAGACTTGTGCGTAACAAGCAAGCGAATAATGAAGAAAGGGAAACTGTTCTTGAAGTACAGAGAGAGAGAGAGAGAGAGAGAGAGAGAGAGAGAGAGAGAGAGAGAGAGAGAGAGAGAGGCGTGCACACAAAGCTTGGACCCGCCGACACATCAGAATCAGCAAGCTGTCGGCTTTCAGCCCCGACCGTGTCCTTGCCGTCGGGTGAGAAAGGCGACATCTCACTGATTCTGATCCGCGGGTCGCGCTGTGTGTTTAAGTCTATGTGCAGAATCCGTGTTCCTGCTCTCATTTACTGTCTTAACTGTTTGGTGGTTCTTGAAATTTTGTGAGATGTCACCAGAGATTCTGGCATTTCGGGCAAGATAAATTTATATTAAAAAAATCGATTCAGGATTTTAATGAATCGATTTTACGTTATCCAAGCCAGAATCGATTTTAATCGATGAATCGATTATAAAAACCCACCCCTATCCCACACCTCAGTCTGGCGATTTTTAAAAAATATTATCCCACAATAGGGTAGCGATTATCTTCTGATCTGTTGCAAAAATGGCCTCTGTGAAGTTGATGAGGTAACCATGGCAACAAATTGAAAACCCGAGGTAAAGAGGGAGAGGATAACCTGTGTCGTACTGTGCACAATACCTCTCAAGCATATTCCCAGCAATAGAGGCGAGTTCAGGAGGGCCGTGTTCATAATGGTTTTGGATAAGGCCCGAGATTAAAGAATTTGATAGGGTCCAAACTTCAGCTGGAAGGAGTGCCTCGGCTTGCCTCATGGTAATAAAGGAGCTGTTTTTTTGGTTGCGATGCAAGCCCCACTGGGAGCTATCCCTCATTCCAAGGTGAATGTGTAATTTCTGTCTGCAAATGAGCCCTTTCCCCAAGTCTAATGCAACGCTTTTTTTTTTTTATATATCACACCTGACTTGCATCCAAAATTAAAAGGCAGCCATCTGTGACATCCCACACTGCAGCCAAACAATAGAAGAATTAGACAAAGACTAAACAACAATGAAGCAGCTCTCACCTTCGGCGGGATCCGGCGGCCCGAAATCCAGGTCGTAGCGCAGGATGTAAAAGTTATTCCACACGTACAGCTGGTTGTCCCTGGGGTTGTAATCCACAGCGGTGATGTACTGGTACTGGTTGGGGAACAGGATGTCTGTGTACTCGCCCTGGCTCAGCTTGGTGTTGTAGATGTAATCGATTTGGCTCCGGCTCGCCTCGCTCTCGTTCTCCTCATAGGTGGAGCGTACTACGTGCAGCACGCCGCATACCATGAAGGCGTTGGAGGCAGAGCGTTTGTCGTAAGCCGTCTCCCAGGTGGCTTCGAAGCGGAGCGTGTAAGGGTTGAGCTGGCTCACCACTATGCGGCCATTGTTCTGCTCTGTGGCGTAGATTACCCACAAGCCCCGCTCGTCTACTGCGAGGTCAATGTCGGTCTTGCCACCCCAGCGGTAGGGAGAGGTGTCGTGGTAGTTGGCATTGTTAACGATGGCCTCGCCGCTTTTGATGCGCGTGCGCAGGTCGAACTTGACGATGTTGCGCGTGCGCTCCTTGTTAAAGAAGATGGCGCCGTCATAAGCGACGAAGCCCGTCCCGTCGACACGGTGCGGCAGTTTATAGGTGGTCGTCTGGCGACCATTTTTTAAATCCTCCAGAGAGGCGTATTCGATGAGGGTGTCAGTGCGGTATGGCGTCCAGGGCATGAAGAAAATTTTGTCTCCGGCCTGCAGCGGGTCTTTGCACCACGAGCCGGCCTGCTGCTCGCCTTCAAACAGGAAGGTGGCGGCGCCGATACTCTTCAGAGTCCCGGGACAAATGAAAACTAGTGACAGAGAAGAGAGTGAAACAAAATAAGGCAAGAATTTATATACTTTTGAGAAAAGAAAAAAAAAAAAACAGTATTATTTGACAGGCATCATTCTCGCTGCTGTGCGACTTGAGTGCAGGACAAAAAAGATCAGGGACTGTGATTTTGGAGGAATCTTTAAACTAGTGCTTTTGTACTACCGCTAATGAGCAGGGAAAAAAGAAAAGAAAACAAATGCATGTATCAACAGCGATTGTTCACAATGAGAAACGTGTGGTTGAGAGAACTTGCATCTCAGGGGTCTGCTGATACATCCTAACGGGGACAAAACAAAACAAAAATGAGAACACAAAGAAAAAGGAAAAATCCTGCAAACGAAAGACGTGGGAAATGGAAATAAGAAGTAGGGTTCACAGTGTTTCGATTGGAACTTGTTTCGAAAAATACCAGTCTGTTGTGATGTCAAATGGCACACGAACAGCTGGGTATATGGACACACTGCACATGCATACTCACATGACTGAGGTCATAAACCGAAATGATAAGGGGTAACGGGCTTCACGTCTTTCGATAGGAGTGAACAACAGGTTGTTAATGGTGGTGGTGGCGGCAGCAAAGCAGAAGGTAAAAAATGAAAGTGGAGGTTGGAGGGGAGGGGGGAGGCAACAGTGGTAAAGGATTTTCACTACTTCTGTGGCAAAAAGACAGAGTAACCACTGATGGGTGAGGGAGGCCATGGCAAGGTTCCCGTTTAGCTGCTTTTAAATTAATTGGTTCTGGATTTTAAAAAAGCAAAAAACAAAGGGAACACAGTGAATTGCTGTTTGGTTTTTTTTCTTCAAACTTTTTGTTCAGCCTGTGCCAATCTCACTCAGCCATCACTGCTATTTCACATCACGTGCTATGGGTGCAGCAGAAGTTGGGCCAAGCAAACTACGACTGAGCCAAATAAGAATATATACACACAACTAGTGATTCTTCAGGGTTCTGGAACAAATCGACACCGGACAGTTGGTGATTTCTGTCACACTGTCAGGGAAAAACTACGTTTAATGACCGCGGATGTCATTTGAAATTGTGTCCATTTGGACTCCGTGGGTGCAAACAATCCTCCTATGGGTTTAGCATTTGACAGGAGAGGCAATCAGGAGAGGAGGGGGGGAAGACGTGAAGGGGGAGCTGTACTCAACACCACAGAACAAGGAGCCAAAGGAGGGGGAGGGAAGGACCAGACCACTCATTTACCTTTTTGCTCCACTTCTATTTCAGGCATTGGAAAAGAAAGCAAAAAAAGAGTGCGAAAAAGGGAGAGAAAGGTTATCATGAGTCAACTACCAGGTACAAAGAGAAGAATTAGTCTGAGGGAATGACCATGAGATGAACTGCAGCGCTGCTTAGGGAGGAAGAGCTGGAGGAGGGAAAGAAAACAAGGATGTTTGTTAGTGAAAACGGCCTCTCGTCCCTAGGATATAAAAACAGACAAGTTATATGACCAGAGACGAGCTACGCGCCGTGTTTTCCAGTGCATTAAACGTTTCGTTTTCGTCGTCTTTGTCTGCCAACAAAATAATGCACTGGCCACTGCAAAAGCAGAGCAAATCCCTCTAAAAATGCTTCCCCCTAAGTGGCAGGAGAATAGAAATCTCAAAGTTCGGCTCATATTTAGATGGATAACATTCTTAGAGAAACAGCACAGTAATTATTTTTGGCTTGTATTGACTGCGGGTGGAATTTGTTCAAACTTTATAAACACAAATCAAAACTCGCTTCCAAACTCGCTCGCCCACACACGTAAAACATGACACGGTGCTAATGTTACAGACCAAACTCTCAAATGAGCCAAAGAGAGCAACAGCACATGAGATGACTGATGGATATTCGGCCTAATATGGAGTTTCTTTAGTGGGCTGTCGAAGCTGCATATACTGGGGCAGAGGAATGGGGTGGGGGGAGGCTGGAGACAATATGTGAGAGATCGAACGTTGAAAGGAAGGAGAAAAAAAATCAAGAGCAAAGAGGTTAGTCGGGGGGATTAGACAGGAGGTGAAAGGGAGGTCTGTTTGAAAGAAGAAGAAGAAAAAAGAGTGAATATTTCTGAATATGTTTACATTTCATCAATTTAAATACGAAGGATTTAAATGAAGCCTGGACTAACTTTTTATAAACTAGTCTATAACACTCTTAAGGTAGATTTAGTTAAACTAGACACCAGAAACAAACCAACCAACTCTCAAGCGATTTAATTAAGCCACTTTCATAATGGAATACTAGAGACACTTCACAGCTGAATACATGAGTTCTGGTTTAATCTAAGAGCAGATGCACATTCATTTTAATTTTTAATCTGCCTCTTATTCAATGTGTTCTCAAATTAAATGACTGAACACACTGTATGAATGCAAAAAACAAAACAAAAGCAAAAACCAGTGTACCCAATTATTTGTAACATCTCGGCGAAAGACAACAAATCTCAAGTTAAGACCGGTGGAAGGTCAGCTCAACGAAATTACCAGTAAACATATTTTCTTCCACACTCCTAATGGTATCGCCTCATGCAGATAGTTTTGGGATTTTATTTTCTTTTTTTTTGTAGGTGTTTTGTTTTGCTCGTGAAAACTGCTGAAATTTCTGCTAGAAGCCAAATACAAAAGAGACAGTTTTACAAAAGGGGAAAAAAAGGGGGGGGGGAACCTTTTACTACGGCTGTTTGTTCAGTGGAAAGTAGTTCCAGTGATAACTCTTGACAGTAAGCGCTGCGGTTTATCCAGACAAACAGCAATACTGCTCCTGAAAGAGATTTTGCTATTGAAATACTTTAATTACGACTTTTCAGTCCCGCGTGCTGCACAAATACATCACCGCTGCAGACAGGGATGGGGCTTTATATATGGATCCGAAACCATACTCAAATCTGCTTTTTGTGCGTTGCGTGTAACATTTTGTTTGACCCTGTCAGAGAACGCCTGGTGGACCTCAGCTTCATAAAAGACATTTTTGCTCTTGCAAACTTAACATTAACCAAACTGCCAGCAGTGAGAGTTGCTATTTTATCAGGCAGGGTCAAGTGAAAACAGGAATAAAGCTTCTTGAATGTTTCCCGAATAAGACTAAGGCAGGATGGTCATTACAAAAAAAAAAGAAGCCTTTAATTAATCCAGTTATTTGGAACCAGAGCCAGAATTAGGGTCAAACGGATGTCAAATAAGGTGATTTAAACGTCTAAAACGGCCTGCATGGGTGGATTCCATTAAATGTAATTTCGATTTTTGTTTTCATTATTGGGGTGAACTGGAGCTTTAAATGACCAAAACACTTCATATTTCAACATAACTTAGCGTCATTAATGCTACAATCCCGTTTCAAATACATCAGCGGGAGCACCGTCCGTAAGGGCGAACTGCAAAATACTTGCAAATGATGAGACACAGCGGTTACATCACACCATTTTCAATTGCACACAGTAAGATTTCAGTATGAGATTTGGATAGCGGTACTTACTATATGGAACACACTCATACTGGACCTCTAAGTACTTGTAGGTGCCAGGGCATGGATCGGGAAAGACATCAGAGCCAGTGACAACCACGCACTGCGTACGGTTGTTGCACCTAAAGAAGAAAAAAAGATTGACCAGAGATTTCATCATGACTACCCACAGCAAGAACACTCCTCAAAGATAACATTAATAACAAAGATGAGGCCGGGAGGGGGGAGAAAGTTCATCGTTACAGCTACACTGTAATTGATCAAATCCCAGCCGGAGCTGTCACAAATGCACTCAAGTTTAAACCTTTGCAAACAGAGAGAGAGGAATGAAAACATTAAGGAAGAGTAAATGAGCATGATGTGATGAACGACAGAGCGAAAGAGCTGCTAAAGGCATGTTAGGAATTAGTCTTCGCACCGCTATTGAAAGAGAAGACATTCATTAAGACACACGCGACAGGTGGCGGTGACATGCAGTGGACATGAATGGCTGGCCTCTAGTGCAACAGCAGCTCCTCTGCATGGCACGAGAGCGTCATTTCGATGAGAGGCCTTGCAGTGTGAAATGGTGTCCCTAAGTCAGAGTCTGACGTGCGGATTGCAGAGACGGTATGCGTGCATGTTAGCAGATGTTTCTGGGTGCTGAAAAAGTTCGAGTAAATCAGAAGAAAAGGAGGGGAGGTGGGGAAGGAAAAGAACAGCAGTGGATTGAGTTTGTTTAAATACTGCATAGGCTGAAATTGGCTCCACTTCAATCAAGCTCTGCTGAGATGGAGGGATTGAGAATGTCACCAGTGACAGAGGCGAGCCAGAAAAAAGCAAGACAGAAAGAAAGAAAGACAGAAAATGGCACCAAAATAGGACATTAAGCAATTTGCAAGCCTCAGATAAATTTTTCAGAAGGTCTGAAGCACAAATTCAAGTTGGACGTACATTTGAAGACCGGACAAAGAACCATTAGTCATTCGAGAAGCTTCCTGTCGCTGCAAATGGGAGTCGTGCTGCACGGCAACCACACGAAACCATGACAGTGCACTTTTTGGCTCTGGTCGAATTAATGAACGTAAAGGTAAATGTGTGTGCATTAAGAGACAGAGCATGCATCTTAACAACAAGAGCCATTTTCTTCAAACTAATGGATTATAAACGTTATACGGTGTGGGGGTGGGGGCTCCCATTAAGGAGTTAACAAATAGCATCGGCATCATCGGCCACGGTTTCAACATCACTGACACTAACGCTGCCAGCTGCACTTAGGAGAGGTGCTTTTGTGGCTTCACTGCAGTGAATGCTCAAGAGGGCTGCTGCAAAGGAGAAGGGTCACTGCATCAAAATGTGAACTGACTGACGGCAGATAAGAACAACACACTTGATTAAAATGCACCCCAACATATTTGATCTACTTCTACGTTATGAGTTTATGAGCCGGACCGACGACAGCCCCGGTGATAGAGGGTATATTTAATCAAGTAATATGGTTGCAGGTATTTGTAAATTGCTTGTGTAATTCATTTTGTGCTTGTACTTATTTTCAGAGGATTTACAAGAGTATATCAGAGAGATAAAACTACCGTATTTAGGTGTTGCCTATAGATGAGTAACCAATATCAAGTCACTAAAAACATTCACAGCAGAGTAACATATTCCTTGAAAGTGAGCATTTTTCAGTGAGTCATTTATTTTCAATGCTTGCATGCGTTGGGCTTATCATTACAACTTATCATTACGTGCACAGTCACTTTGATGAGTTCTGTCTGCCACGTGGTACAAAATCTTCCAGAGGAAATAAAGGCTTGACTGCACAACCAAAACAGAAACAGGACAGCACTTTTTATTTTTCCACAAATATCAGGAACTTTCCCCGGGTAGCTGAATTAGCGGATGCTGGAAACCCTACCTGGCAAAGGAAACAGGAGTGCAGCTGTCGGAGGAGGCAGAGAATGCAAAGTGATTTAAAAAAAACAAAGCAAAACAGTAAAAGACGAGTAAACCTTGGGCTGGCATTCACTTTTTGGTGAGCACTCCTGGTCTTAAGAGAGCTCAAAAGCAGCAATCAGTGGACATTATTTCTGGGTCAGTAAGTAAGAAAATCTACCTACTTATTACCCAAACACAAGCAGGAGTTTCTAAATGAAAAGCGATCTGCTCTTAAAAGCTGTAGCGTGGGTGCCACTTTTTGTTTTTTTCCCCACTTTTTGGTCAAATAAGGGTAGAAAAATACAGAAACGCCTGCCTAACTACACAAAGCGCTGAAACATTAGAGATCATTTGGTGTCCTTTAAGCGCTGTTTTGGTCTCTGTTACCTGCAGCTATAATTATATGGGTCTCCAGCTGAGGACTTGTGTGTTTCACTGAGTCGTTTGTTGGAGATGCAGACTGTATATAAAAATGGAAGTGCCTTAGCATTGTCTAAAGTGTAGCTGTCGTTTAAACTTGCATTTTGGATAATGGTCGGTCAGTAGTGGGTGATTCCTGGTTGCAAAAAGAGGTCAAACTGTACTGAAATGACCCCGCTGCTCGCTTGATTTATGACCGCAGTAAAAACACTCTCTTAATGAGGCCATGATGGACTGTCTAGGGTGTACCCTGTAGCTGGGATGGGCTGCAGCTCTGCCGTGACCCTGAATTGGATAAGTGGTTAAGAAAATGGATGAATAGATAAATGGATGGTCGATTTCTCTGTCAGATCCAGATCCGGTCTAAGAACGTCAAGATGGCCAAGATGCTCATTTCAAAGCCTCATAATGGGACTTCACTATCATGGTGGCTACTTCCATCATTTATATACAGCCTGTGGTTACAGACAGAGACGTGCAGTGAGTCTGATGCAGTCCAGGAAACCAAAGCCAGGAGTTAAAAGATGAACGGAGGGATAACTGGAGAGTTGGGGGCCGATGCTCTGAAGGGTTCATCGTTACAAGAGAAAACCCTTCACATTGCACATTATCGCTTGATTCATTGTAACTACAAAATATCGATCGGTGTACCTTCAAGTAAAGGATATAAATACTAATGAACCCACTGTGGCATTTATTCAGCTTTAAGTTTTAGTCCTAGTGCTCTGGAGAACAGCAGATGTGTTGCTGCAAAGCATCCTGACAGTCTTCCTCTGTTTTAAACTGCAGCTGAAATCACTGCATGCAATCTTTATTGCACCGAGCACAATCTAATGAAAGTCCTTGAAGTCTCGCATGAAAACGCTGCACCTTTGATCTGGTAAAAGTTTTATTCGGGCATTTTGTAACAGGTCACGGAATGGGCGGCCGTTGAAATAAGGTAATGGAAGTCAGCAAAACAGGCGTATTTTTGCATTTGTGCTGGTGGCCAACTGAGATACGGAGGGAGAAGAGCAGACAGAGAGAAAGGTCAGACATACCGTCCATTTACAGTACATCTCTGAGGGGATGATCACCTGAATATTAAAGTGACCTACAAACCTGAGGTTCCATCAGTTCCTTCATGCATCTTTCATCCAAACACTTTTTTGCGTGAACAACAAAACATTTCACTTGACAAAACACTTTGATGTAGATGCTGAAAATCAAGCCATTTGATTCCTGTTAGTTGGTTTTTTGTTGTTGTTGTGGAAAAACAGGCGGTTGATGAATACTTTCTATCGCAATTTCCAAACCGGCAAAAACTGCCACTCTGTGCAGCAGGCTCCCCACTGTTTCTGTCTCCCCAATCTTGTTTAATATGTTTGTTTATGTCCGTGGAGCTATTGCCTTTTGTTAATCTTGATGATTCTGGCAGGGGAGTCTGTGTCAATGTTGTCTTAGTTGTTCTTGTTCTGGTTTCCTGCAGACTGAAGGAGGGCTGATCAGTGTCTGCCAAAGCTTTGTGACTGCTTTAACATCCCCAGTTATCACATCAACTTTAATTACGGTCAGGAGCCCATTTCCTCTGATCTGAATCATTAGAATGATTCTGGTTAAGGGCTTGTGGTGCAGACTCTTCTCAAAGCCTTCACTCGCACACTGCCTCCAGGGAATCTTCAATTGAGATAAGTTTGAAGTGTAGCTTCGGCGAGTGAGAGTCTGACTTGTCAACAGATGTGGCGCACAGTGTGGCAGGTTGCAGTCAAACCGAGGGGCATGGACACTGTCAGCAGCATGTTACTATGTGAGCGTACTGAGGCGGTGCTGTAAATTTAGAAAGACAGAATAAGATTGCTGGATTTGATCTATCCCTCATGGGAGTAAATACAGAAGAGAGCGAAGCAGGGAAAAATCCCAGAGGTCTGAGATGGTGGGCGATGATGCTCAGAAGCTAGTGCACGGGGGGGGGGCAGGTTAAAGACAGAGCAGTGCATTAGAAGATGAACTGTGCTGGTTACTATTTATGAATAGTTCATCCAGTGCCCTTTAAAAACACACACTCCTCTAGGGGTAAGCAGCAGTGGAGCTAAAGTGTTGCTGTGATGTCATTTGACAGAGAGGCAGCATCCTGTGAGAGGGTAACCAGGATAAAAGGCATGATGATGGGCATTGCTCACTACCTGAGGCAAAGCCACTTCAATGCACTACAAGTGTTTGAACAAAGCAAGCCCAATGTTCCAGATAGGGAATTAAGAGGGTGTTCATGTGACTCGCAGTTCTCTGATTATGACTCAAACAGAGGCAACAACGCGCAGCTGGTTTGAAGAGCTCTGCAGCACGGATGTCAATTCCTGCCTGTCAAGAATTAATGTGCGCCCCAGTTTTCGAAAATTTCAAATGCCACCTACATAATCTCGTCAATGGACGAACAAATTACATTTAACAAGGGGTGAGATGTCGATTAATTGTCCGGTATGTAGGTGGCTGCACGAGTGGGGCGATAATTTTAACAGTTCTTTTGTGCGAGGGAATGTCTGGCGCGGAGAGAAGGGGGAACGGGAAGCCTTACTTTTAGTCCTCAGCTCCTGGTTGTGTTTGTGAAATAAGATCCGCCCTTTCATGACAGAGTTTTGTCTTTTTTTTTTTTACCTTTGTGATATAATCTTGTAGGCGTCGGGGAGGTAGCACTGGACGTTCTCCATCTGGAACGGGTCAGCATCGCAGATCTTGTCGTCAGTCCGGCCGTAGTTGGCCGTCTCGATCATAATGACATCACTCCCCGGGCAGCGGAGATCAATTGCATATCCTTCACATGAGAGCTCCCTCCGGACCAGCCCGAAAGGCAAGGCAGCTCGGCTGAACCCTGACAGAGGGTGAGACGCACGGAGACAGAGAAGAAGCACATTAAATCAGGGGGGGAAAAAAAGAACGAGTTAAAAGGATCACTGCTCTTGATACAATAAGACCACACATCATGCAGTAAAAATCCGCTGGCGCAAAATAAATGGGCAACAGCAGTCCAATGTTTACCACAGTTTTAAACAGAAGGGCCATTACACGCGATATAGGACCGGGGAAAGACGAAACAATTCATGTCTCCATCGCTTTGTGGTCTAAGCCTTTTGGCTAAGACATCAAATTTTGAATCACTGGAGACCAATGGTAACCTCATAAATTCTTGAGCAAATACAAAGGCCACAGTGCATCCGGAAGGTCTCCACCTATAGAGAACAACCACCGTAGAGCCAAACTGAACTGGACAGAGAATAGTTTGTTTTACGGTCGTTAGAGACCTCCACCCCAGCATTTGTTTCTTTTGCTTTTCTTGCTCTGTGAAGAAGAAGAAGAAGAAGAAGAAGAAGAAGAAGAAGAAGAAGAAGAAGAAGAAGAAGAAGAAGAAGAAGAAGAAGAAGAAGAAGAAGAAGAAGAAGAAGAAGAAGAAGAAGAAGAAGAAGAAGAAGAAGAAGAAGAAGAAGGAGGAGGAGGAGGAGGAGGAGGAGGAGGAGGAGGAAAAAGGGCAAAAATCCCAGCAGAAAGGAGTGTAATATAATCCATTTTACAGTGCCGGCAATCGAACAGGGGACAGTCTGGAGTCCACACAGGAGGAAAAATCTATAGATGGAGCGCAGCCAAATAGCTCTGCTTTAAGGGGAATATTAACTATTTCATTCAAATCTCTGCCTCCTTTCAGCAAATTACACTGGGACAGGTTATTTCTCAGCATTTCGTTTTCTAACTTTTTTTTCTTCCCCTAAGTAATAAACTGCTGCATCACGAATAGAGTGGAGCCACAGATATGATTTACAAAGAGAGAGGGAACAAAACTGGAGAAAGCAAAAGAAAAAGATCCATTATGTGGGGTTAAAATGATCCGAACTACAAAAAAAAAAAAAAAACGAAAGAAAGAGAAAGGAAGAAAAAAAAAAACATAACTGTCTGCAATTTTGAGAAAACAATTAGGTAAAATCTAAGCGGAACATGGAAATGTGTTCCATTTAAGAAGTGCAAGCAGAGCGCTGCATGAACTGCCAATAATCGCCGTTGTTTGCAGCAATGGTGGGCCCCTGAGGGGGCAGCTACCATTTGTATTTTCTGCACTGCTCTCTCCTAATTAGCCCTCCTTTCAGCCTGTTACCTTTTTCCATGCTCCCATTGGCTTCTGAGCATTGTCATGTACTAACACTTACCACCCCGGGTTCACATTGCCCCCTCACTCTAATTATCCTCACACTTTTGACAGTCAGGGTCTGATGCAATTAGCATTGTCTGAACTGCTCAAAGCTGAAGTGATTCGGGCTTGAAATTCCTACCCTTAAACCCCAACACACACGTCTGCTAGCCATTCCAGCCCGCTGTGCCTGGCCCCGGTTATAATGATATTCTATGTCACTCTGTACATGTCACACCAGCAAACAGACAAAAAAAATAACATCTGTGAAACACACACTGTTGAGAATATAATGTTAAAGTCATTGTGCATTAGGAAAAACTCCTGCACACACTAGAAGCGGTAGCAGGACAGCAAAATATGAAACTAATGGTATAAATTCTCTGGCATTCGGCCACTAGACATTTCATTATAATACCATGATCTATCTAATGGCCAGTAGATTCTGCTTAGCTGGACTGTTTATCACCTCATTAGGAGACGTCATTGTAGCCGAGCCATAAGTGGAGGGCTGCGGGGTCACTCCATCTTTCCCAATAACTACTACAATTACCCAAACCTTTCAGAAAACCTGTCCAGAATGGCGGATGATAAAACACAGAGAGAAGTCGTCGGCTTTGCTGCAAAGACTAATGATCGGTCTGCCTGCCATTCCTCATGGAAGGAGTGACGGGTTTATCACGGCAGCTAGAGAGGACAGACAGAAAGAATGCATTTCATTGGGTTTTAAAATTCTAAGCAGGGAGACGAGTCTTTCGGCTGAAACACCCTCGTGGACACACACACGCACGCACACGCCATCTGCCTTTTGTAACCTCCTTTCTCTGGTTGTCCACTGACTACTCTGCCTATCTATCAGACCGCTATGGCATGATAGCATGCTGTTGTCAACAGAAGCCTAACGATTGATTAGGCCTGTGCCTCGGCGGCATCCTCCTCCCTCGCTTGTATAGATTTCTCTGGTTATAGGCTAACAGTACATCAATTAGGGGGAGTATCTAGACCGTACTGGCGGCCTAAAGAACAAATTGCTTCTTTTCCAAACTGTAGATAGTCTCGGCCTCATTAATGACCGTCTTGTCAACTTGTAATTGGGCAAGTAATGACAAATCTGTCTAAAAAAGTTAAAATACATATAATGGTTTTTATTTTTTATTTTTTTTTGGTACTGTAGGAAGAAGAACAGAGCCGAATTCAAAGTAAAATATTTTCGGTCGACTTAATTGGGTTTCGCTTAAGATCTTAGGATTTAAACACGGCTGTGAAGGAAAAAACTTGTGCCAATAAGAGGTTTCTGGGTGTCGGTATCCTTTCGTGTTGATTTTCTCGGTTTAAACAACTTTTGCGAGATTCTGGAGAGGAGGGGGAAGACTGTTTGTGTGCACAAATGTCAATGTCTTAGGGAGGCATGAAAAGCTTTTCATCTCGCGTTCTGTGCTTTGTTTGACTGTTCAACTTTGCAGCAGTTGAAGATTGCGACAGAAGGGCACCAGCTGCAGGAAAAAGAAAAAAGAAAAAAAAAAAAACGGTGTAGAGAAAACTGCAGGAAAAATCCATAACACAAACACTGCAGAGAACAGACTGCTCCAAATGTATCCGTACCTCAGATTAACTTGAAATGGCAAAATTATTGAGAGAGTTGAATTATGTTTAGCCATGGTAACCACTTTGACTTGGCTATAATTGGCTGTGATCTCTATTCCTGGCCTTGTTGACATGAAGTCTTATCATGCATTCTGGTCAGTGAGTGACTGCGAGAGGAAAGTAGCTTTTCAGATTCCTCCCCCTGACCTGCCTGCTAAGCTGTCTATTGAGCTCAAGAGAGCAAAGCAAGGGCTGGGACTGCTTCTCAATATGTTGCATTCTGGGTGATTTTTTCCTCCCTCCTTCTTCTTCTTCTTCTTCTTTGGCTTCTCCAGTTGACAGCCTATAATTCACTGGTGACAATCCCCCTCATAATACATATTTTGTTTTCTATCAACACCCTTGAAATTGGAAGTGGCACTGTGGCTCAGATGGGTGCATCTAAAACCATCCACAGACTTACACTCCGTGGCTCTTAAAACCCTGGAGATGAAGCGAAAAGATAATGGAGGTTTGGTGTCGAGGTATCGCCATTTGGCGACTGCACGCGGCAGACCGTAACACACATGTTCGGGGTGATCTTTGCTGCTCTGAGCATTCCCTCTCAAGAGTGCTGTCGTGACCAACCTTTAACCCTTCAAAGGCCACGGCATCAGGACAGAGAGAGAGAAAAAAAGTTAAGGAATGCCCGATCGGAAAAAAAAAACAAAACGTGGGCCACTTTGGGAGGGTAGACAGAGCGGCGAGGGCTGGCACAGACAGAGAGCAAAGGCGTTGGCTGACGCTTGTCATCCTCCATTAAGGATCCTTTGATTGGCCTTTGTGGTCCGGGAAACGGCAAACAGCTGCATGCAAATGGCCCTGTTTCCCCGAGGCTGGCCCCCATTGTTCTGGGCTTCGGTTTGACAGGGACGCTTTCTCCACAGCATAAAGGAGGGTGTAGCCTTTAGTCAAATAAGAGTGCCCCCACAGAGGTCACAGCAGGAGTACTTCAGGATTGTTTGTCTTTTCATATTGTTTCATTCCCCATACTACTGGTAGCCGACATCTCTGGAAGAAAGAGCAAATCTCGGAGTCAAGCTTTTGCTCCAACGGTGGGAGATGCATCCATAATCCAATATCCGAGTGGTCACAGAGCAGGTTTTGCTCTAGTGGAGTAAAGATATTCACTGGGAAGGGGGGGAGAAAATAATAAAGTCTCATTTGAATTCTTAATATTTTGCCTCTTTTTTTCCCAGCTTCTTTGTTCTTTACTGAAGTATTTCTAATCTGCTCAGGGGAACTTTCTGATTGCTGGCCAAGGAGAGGGAAAAAAATAGCTCATAAAAAAAAATCAAGAGACCACTGCGGTAATTCTTTCATGTATTAATTAAAACACAAGTACCCTTTGCTGTCTATGCACATGCCTCTCAACTAACAAACTCAAAAGTTGGGTCTAATTCAGCTTGCACGGTCCAAAGGCAGCAGGCAAAGTCTTTTTTATTTCCCCATCCCTCAATTTGTGAGGCATCCGGCGATGCTGCCTAAAATGTTCCCAAATGCAGAACATGACCACCCATCAGATGTGAGAGACAAGCCGGGAGCGAGGTGGGAGATGAGAAAGGAGATTTGGGATTTACAAAGTAACACCTGCTTTTCAAATACAGACAACACCCCGAGAACTCTTCGCTGCGCCACCGGCAGATCATATTTCATTCCAACTGTCAAAACGCGCTGAAACACCGGGAAATCAACGTGGACATATGGCACCGTTTCCCATGACACTTAAGTCCCAGCTCTGGTCCACCTTTGCTGGGAAGTGTTTCTAAAGACAGTGTCAGACAAGACCACAAACCACGCCCGCCTTTCCCAGACAACTGCTATCAGACACTCTTGATTCCGATATAAGAATTTTAAAATAGAAACTGGCAATATAGGACCGAGTCCATTTGTGGTTAGATGAAGCGCTCTGAGTCATATCCCTTTTCTCTTTGGTGGTACACGCATTCAGCACTCCCCCTTCAAAAATCTCCACTTTTTTTTTTTCTTTTTTGCATTCTTGCTCATTGCCTTTTCTCTGATTCATCTCTTAAATTTATTTCTTATATTGAGGCGAAGAAAGAGATCAGGAGGAGGAGGTGGGGGGAGAAAAAGAAATCACGTGCTCCATGTTGGTGCATGTCTCGTTGAGGGGGTTTAAGGAGAAGGATTTGTCATTTTGCTGAGGCTAAGCGTGACAGACACCGCTGCTGCCTCTTAACTCCTCAGGTGGATCCATTTAGAGTGCGCTAGATCCATATCACACCTGATGCAGCCATGTAATATTTCCTCTGTAACGGGAGCAGCAAAACCATAAATAGAAAAAAGTAGGGGTTTTTTTTCCTCGCCTCGGTCTTAATTCTCATTAAAAATAAATAAATAACGAAAACATCGTGAAATGCAGACGTTCCGTGTAAAGGTGATGACACCATCGCACTTTTAACATGGAGCAAGACTCCGCTTATGTTTAAAAATGACCTGGCACAAACCAGGGAGCCAGCCACAGAACAAAATGTATATTAAATTTAGCTGCACAAGAACTTTTCAAGATTTTCCCAGGGTACCCAACCTCTCACCCTTTTGTGTGTGTGAGTGTGTGGGAGAGACACTTGCTGGCAGGATCTGGCTTTTGCATCTTTTGGCCCAACAAGATCCCACAGCAAATAAAACAGAAAACCTCAAAGCTTCTTCTTCATGGAGAAAACACTTACAGTGCATTTACAGTCCCATGCAAAGGATGAAGTCTACACAATGCAATGTAGGTCCATGCACTCCAAAAGACTTCCTTAATATCTTGGCTTCCCATCTTTACCAACTGAAACTTGAACAAAATTAAATAGATTTTTCTTGCTCTTTTCAAAACTAACAAAATCTGTCAACATGCTCACCAAGGACCACTGAATAAAACAATCCTATTTTTAAATCCATATATAACATGTGGAAATGACACATTGTGACTTTTAAAGACAGTTATTGATGTTTATCAATGCCAGAAAGCTGTTTCTGCTACATATTGTATAAAATAATATTATAATTCTTCATTTGCTTTTTTCTGATATCATCCTGCTTGTTAAAACTGACTGTAACATGTAGAGACTAACATGTTCACTCCATCATTTTAACCATTTGCCTGTCCTGGTCTGTCAAAATCATTTGAATTGAATAGAAAGCTGCAGACAACCAGTCATCTGGCTCAAAGCCTCTTCCCCCCCTCTGTGAATTCAAGGAATCTAAACACAAAACTGGTCCAACTGACCAACCGTGTACACATCTGCAGGCTTTGGTAAGAACAATTTATACACACTCAAGTTAACCATTACTTTATATGCAAAACAAAGCAGAAACGGAGACACATAATGCACTACTAAACTTCTCTATGTGGGGAAACCCCTGGATTAAGTCTATTTTATGGCACTGCGTTTGTGTTAGTTTGCATTGGTATTTGTCTGCACAGAAGGCTACGTAACCCATGCAAACATGCTTGTCTGCAGTCCTCCATAAATCAAACAGCATGCAACTGGCCCTGAAACAGGAGCGAGGGAGCAACAGGAGAGTTCACAATAACTGATTTGTGTTGATGAGGATATGAAAGCTTCTCTGTTTATAAGCACTGGCATTTTTTTTTTGCTGCTGTTAGCCTCTGTTAGCTGCTGTTAGCTGCTGTTAGCTGCTGTTAGCTGCTGTTAGCCAGCATTAGTGAAACTGTCTTGAAGTGGATCTAACATTTTACTCTGATGTTTACTGAATAAACTGTTATGTGACATAAGAATATAATCAAACTGTTTATCAGGGGGAAAGAACATCCCTAACTGGATTTTTAGCTTATAGCTCCTGTTGTCATTTAGCTGGCTCATTGTCAGCGGAGATGGGTGGGAGGTTTGCATGTCTAATCTGCTAACAATAAGAAATAGTGACAATATCAAGAATAAATAAGCCTGTTTAGGATTTTTAGTTCTTTGGTAAAGGGAAGTCCTTCTCCGATGGTAAAACATAGGTATGATCCTAAATAGCGTCTGAAGTTAGAGGCACGAGTTTAAATGTCCCTCTACAGCACAAAAACACCTAGGACTTCTTTTCTCTGACTTTGGCCTGCTGCGTATGTGGTCGGTCTCAAGACACATGAGTAAAACGTTATCAGTCAGAAGGGAGACGTCCTTCCTGGCCACTGTATTCAAATATGGTGGGTAAACATGGCACCTTCCACAGACCAACGCTTGCTCCCATGAATTTTTAATAGATTAATTACAAGTTTGTAATTAATACTTAGATTTTTAAGTACGGTATCCTTTTTTTCTGTTAAATAACCTCAAAAAAATTAACTGACTGTACCTTTAAGGATGTAACTTCTGGCAAAAACAAAATACTTGAAATGCACAGCCTACTTTATTTTGATGTTGCAGAAATCACTCTCTGGGATTACAAAACTCTCAGAAAATGTTTCAGTTTTGCCACAAGTGATGCGAGTCGACATGGTGGATTATTTTTGCCTCTTCAGAACAGCCGGCTCAGCTGCAGAAGACTGCAGATGAAGAATTTCCCTCATGGGGCAAGAACTGAAGAAAAAAAAAAAAAATCAGAAAGTGGAGGCTATAATGACTCTGTCTTAATTTGCCTCAGAAAATCAGGGTTCGCTCCTCAGTCGATTGGTAGGATGAACCCTGACCCCGTGGGCACACATCAAAGACAAGCAGCTCGGGAAGAGGGGGGCATCATTACATTACTAATAATCTGCTAAATGCAAAGAGGGTCAGCGTGTAATGCACGTCATGACAGGGAATTTTCAGCTGGAGAGATGGAACTAAATGGAATGTCTTGTTTTATTTGGTCCATGGATACATCAGTCAGATTAAAGGAAAGCATAATTCGACACCTTGTATTGTCTACTGAGCAAACAAGGCTTTTCTTAGAAATTACAAATAACTGTCACGAAGGCTAAACATTTTAGAAAAAGATGCTCGACTCGGAAGATAGAAAAAAAATCCTATATGCTCCGGGGAGAGTGCCACTTTGACAGAATTAGTTCATTGCTTGTTCAATATCTAACATATTGTTGCATCTCTTCAGGGGAGTTGATGAAACACAAAGAAAGAGAGGTGACTTAAAGCAAGTCTCCCTGGTGCAGCGAGGGAATAGTTTCACAGGTTTGATCTGCCCTGAGTGATGCTTAACTCCCCCTTAAAGCCCATATTTTACCCCTGCACTTAAACCCCAGCTGGATTTTCCACTCAAGAAAATGTCTCGGAGTAAGTCAGGTGCCCCCCTGAGGGTGGGGATTGAGGGGGGGAAGCAGGGGAAGAGAAAATGAAGGAGGATGTGGGATTGTCTCCATCTCATGCTTGTGTCTCTGTTTTTGTTTGCTGTGGCAGAATCTCCCCATTTCTCCCTCCTAATCAACCCCTACTTCCTTCACTCAGCCCTGCCTGTACCGAGCACAGCCCAGGAGGCTTACTCTGGACGTCACATTGACACGGTGTCAGAAAAGGCTGCAACTGGAACACGGATGACACGAATAATGAGTCAGAGAGTACAAGAATGACAAGGGACAGAGATCAGGGCCTTGAGACGATAATGAAGCGACAATTCTGATAAGAGACGCGGAATTACTCTTCACGCGGACTCCCAGCCTGCAGTAGTCTTTAACACATTCGCACTTCTATCACTTCTGTTTGTAACAAGTCCATTTTGGTATTTTCGTATATCTGAAAAAACCCACTTGTGGCGAAGTGGATGGAGTGGTAACTCAGGCTGCGTTTATGCAGATGAGGTGGTGCAGAGCAATTTTAGTACTCGTTTTGGCATGAAATTGTGTTTCTCTGTTTCATCCCAGCACAATATTCTTTTGAGGCTTTTGTTGGTGCATGAGAAAAATATATTTTTTTGAAAAACCCTTTCATGCATCTTTTATTTTGACATGCGTTTTTCATTTAGTGCAGAGTCAGTGCACACTAACATACAGTTTTTAACGCAATTAAAGCTCAGTCTGTGCTGGGTTAGATTAATGGGGGATTTCTTTTTAAATCAGTAATGTCTTCAGCATGCATCCTGAGATCCATTGAACAGTGTTCATCTTGCTAGAGCTCCTACTCTATTTGATATTTTGCACGAGGGCTGGATTGGCACATCAAGTCATCATAATTCAAAAAATGTGTTGGTCACACCCATGTGTGCTTGCAAAATAAAAGCGGTAATATAAATAGCGTTGACAGACCAGCACCAGAAAATTTCTGAACATGGGAGAACTCCCACTCGCGGGGTGGTCCAGAATGAAGCGGGCGATACTACTACCTATATGCCAAAAAATGTGACACTGAAGACAAATGACCACTTTCTTTTTAATGCTGTTGTTGTTGTTTAGTGTAAGCATCACTGACCCTCAGCAGCCACTCCACAGCATTCATCATGTGGATACTGCACATCAAATGAGGCAATAGCAAAGAATTTCAAGCTACCAGACACAAGCAGCTTCTTTTGTTTTCTACTGATTTGGGATCAGCACGCTCCTAAACTCTTTTGAAGTTTCTGTTCAGAAATGTGTGCCACCGAGGGGAGTGTGTCTCCCACATTAGAATTCTTAACCCGCCAAGCATGTAATAGCAGAACGCTAGCATTTTATGGGCAACAATGCCTTCCTTGTTAGTATTTCTTGTTTTCACTTCAGTTTTGACATAATATTGATCACCATCTGCAAGGGTCACTGGACGAAAGCGGCAAAGCTAGCAATTTTTAAACTAGCTTATCTGCTGGCATGTGAAGTGCTGGCTCTGCATCTATTAGGGTATTTGGTTGTATAATGCTCTGGCTTGAGGTCTTTTTGCTTTATTGAGTTCTATCGAAAAATTGTTACTTTGACACAAAAAAGAAATGTTTTCTGAGTATTTTCTTCAGTGCCTTTGAGCAGTAACCTCTTTATTGGCAGCCATTACTCCTGATAAAAGATTTCTGGGCGTCGTGGATCTATATATACGTACTGTACTGGGCAACAGAGAAAGCTTTTGTGGCCTTTGAAGCCTTTCAGATTTACCGGGAAAGTCAATGAAAAAAAAGAACACATTCCTTAGCAATAGCCCCCTGCTATCACTGCAACACTGACCACTTTGATTGACTTGAGCGTGATGACCTTGCCCGTTCCCTTCCACCGGCATACCGCTGAATGCGAGTGGAAAACAGGAGCACTGATAAGAGATGCACAGATTGCTGTGGGGGGGTGGGGGTGGCGGGAGGCTTGATGACAGACAGTTTCCTGCACCTCATCTTCGATGAGGGCATTGTGCCTTGCACATTCAATAGGGATATACACTACAAGGAGGAGGTCAATACTGATAGAGCAAGGCAAACAAAAATGTTCTTTGTGCTTAGCTGTTTCTCTGACTTTTTTTTGCAGTGTACTTATTCAATTTCCTGCACGGCAGGAGAGGGCTTCCTTATCTTAGACTGTTTATACCTGCAAATCGGCTGGTGGCCTTTTGTTTGCAGGTGACCCACCCTGAGGTGACATTTAATTCCTAGACAAAAGAAAATGTGCGGTCGTGCTCTATGACACAGACCCTCAGCCTGAGGAGATTACTAATACAGTGAATGCAACAGAGAAGCATTCATGGCCTGTAGTGAGAGTAAGACTGCAGGCGCCGAGAGACAGAAACCCCAACACACATCAAACACATTGATTCACATCATATATGACCATTAGCGATGCAAAATTAATTAAATAAGACCAGTGGCAGCGTACCCACTTCCAGGTCATATTTAAATATCGCTCTGACTTCAGAGGACGCTTCTGAAAGTCGGCAAAGGCAGCGAAACGCACAACTGAGCCACGAAAAGCTCGTTTTTACCGAATCCTTTGTAATTTCTTTTATTGATTGCCATCCCTTCCCCACTGTCAACATTAGTTTTAACACCACCATTTACTGTGTAAAGCGGCAGTAACAAAAATGTGAGACCTGAGCTGTTGTGACAGTTCTGATAAGGAGCGACAAAGACAGGTAGAGACAAATGCATCATTTTTGAACAATTTTCACACAGGGTAATTATAATTGTAGCCTCCCTCGCTCTCTAACAACAACCAGGTTTTTGTTCAAATGGCCTTGTTCTGTACATGCACTGCGCGTCGCCATCATCAAGCTGTCCTTAACAAATTAGTGCCCAAAATGTATGCTGTGATAACAGGGGGGAAAAAACGCCTGGAGTGGCAGTGTAAAAAAAAAAAAAAGTTGCAGGTATTCATAGCAGCAACCTGCTTTTGTTGCTTTTGCACAGTCTCCCTTTGGTGTTTAATGCTATATAGCTGCTTTTGTTTTTGCATGTTTGTTTAGCTTTTTGTTCAAATAAATTAGTCCTGACGTGCCTTCCAGCTATTCAGAAGTGTTGGGAACACTAAAATCCGACAGGTTCTTGTTGTCTCCGTAAATAATTTTGTCTCAGATCCAAAACACCTTCTCACATACAAAGAAAGAAAGAAAAGGGGGGGGGGGGGACTCGGCTGCTTTCCTATAGTGTAGAATTGATTTTATTTGAAACCCTTCTGCTTCCTTTCAAGATTAAATGCATTACTTTGTTATGACAGCTGAACCCTCCTGTGAAGCAGCGACTTACACTGAGCAAATCCAAAAGTTTAGAATCGGAGGAAAAGTACTTTGTGGTTGTACGTCGGGCTCATCTATTATTTGAATTAGCCTGCCCGGAGGAAAGAAAACGATAAAGGAAAGAAGAAAGAATACACGTGAAGACAGTACTTAAGAAAGGACGACGTCATGTGGGCATCTGGTCCGCTGTTTATACAACTTGTTACCGTAAGGGGTGTGAAGTGAACAACTCTGAGATGCTATTGAAATTTAAGGCCCGCTTAACATTTGAAATTAAACTGTCATAAAAGCGCAGCTCTCGGCCCCATAAAGTACGTGTTTGTTCGTCGGCCTGACTTTTACAATCACGTCTAAACACACAGTGGAGGAAAGGAGGCTCTCGCTCTCAAAAAACCGCACTCAGGAAATCGCTGTTGCAATAAATCTAGGATGACCCCATCGAGGGCGATATTGTATTTCATTTCCTCTGAGCGAAATCCTGATCCCGAAGATTCATGCGACTCTGGCTCATTTCAATTTCGCGTTCTCCTATGATTTAAAACTTTCCAGGTCCTCGGTTATTATTAAAACAGTATATTGTAATGCTGTGTCGTGCAGAAATATGTCCGCGGCGCGGAAAAGCGAAACGCCGCGTGCACCAGAGATTGTGGCAAAAATGCAGAAAGAATTGTATTAGCAAATGAGAGGGAGCGACTGAGAAATGGGACGATTTATTTGTGTCAGCGTGCCTCTCAATACGAAGCAAAGTCCATTCAATTCAAATGATGAACCCCTGCCTTATTTTTTGAAATGCTTCCAGCTGGCCAAAAATTTCCATGCAAGCCTGATATATCAGATTTTTTTTTCCCTTCCTCTGTGCTTGTTCTCACCACACAGATTGACCAGTCATCTGTGAATCTCCCATGGTTTAGCTGATAATTCATGATCGCCCTACCATGGACCCGCAGCATTCAATATGAATTATAAAATGGCAAGCCAAGCATATCAATGGATGACAGACTGGATGTGTATGGCCCCGGGCCAGAGAGGAGTTGCAGCACAATAGCTTCCCCCTTTCAGTCAACCCCAGGACTGCAAATACCAGTGTGGCACGAAGGAGGGTCTTCCATCAGCACAATGTATGGCGCTGCTTGAGACAAATGTTGAGCTGAGACGTAACATTAACCTTTACAACCTTTTCGGGGGAGAAACGCAGGCATGCTGGTGTGTTCGACTAAGTAATATTTTACAGTTTAAAAAAAAAAAAAAAAAAACTCTCTTAGTGAGAAGCAAACAGCGAGTGATCCTGAGCAGCGGGGGCTGAAAACCAAAAAGCATAACGTTGCAAAAAACTTTTTTGTTTTAGGGCAGGGAGGGCGACTCCAGTGCACCATTTAGCAGTTTCCTTACAAACGACTCTCGAGTCCGCCGACTTGATTATTCAACACGCTGCATATTAATGCCTCTCGTTCACACATTCGTCATGCTGGAACAATTTCTAGGACCTAAACAAACACTGCCTCTTTGCTCTGATCCTCCGTCTCTGCAGATACGGCACAGCTATCAAACATAAACTACTTAATCTTTTTACATTCCTCTTTTGTGCAATATTTTGATACGAAGGCTGCGCTGTCTGCTCTCCTTTGGTATTCAAACACAACAGCCAACGGAAAGTGTTGACACTGACTACATGACATAATCCCTCCTTACATCTGTCTCTCTTTACTTTAAAGACTTAGATAACTGCTCTCATTCAGGCACAGCAGGCGTGTACCTGTGCACTCGCCCCACCTTCGTGGCTGCTCACTTTGAATCCGGGCGTCTTCTTTCATATTTGCAATCTAGGCGGTTTGAAACATCTGAAACGAACGTGATACCTGCATGCCCCAGTTTACTCCAGCAGACGCGTCATTTTATAGATCTGTTTTATAATCGTGGAAGAAATGCAGGGCGAATTAGGCAAAGTGTGGCGTTTGAAACATTGACACTAGTTCGGTCACAGCTTAGAGAAGTTTTTCTTATTAGTGTTGGAGTAAACAACTGCCTTCACCTAAACACACAAACACATAAGAGATTCACAGGAAGTGACGTGTGGATAAAAGCCAGCATTGCTGCCTTCACGTCTGCCTCTTCACCTCATCGTCTATGGGTGGTAAGAGCCAATATTTAGCCTTGTTTTAGTTTTTTGGTTCTGGTAACTCTGTGTTTGCTGTCTGGGTGGTGAATCAGTGGTTCCTATTGCTTTTTAGCAGCATTCTTTTTGGCCTCTTTTATTAGAGCAGTTAACATTTAACCCTATAACCCCGATCACCATCATCTGTGTTTTTTTAACCCTAATGCCCTCATATGTTTTTGTTTAAGATGAACAAAATGCGAGCCATAAATAGCACAAAAAGGCAGGTGCAGCAAAAATTATGCAAATGAAAACTCATAAATGCAAACTGATATGTCAGCAGGTTCAATAAACAGTCCGTTTTTAGAAAAAAAATAGCATTTCCTGGTAATTATTTCATAGTTCATAGGCTTTTTACAGGGTTAAATTACAGGCAGCTAAACAATAAGCTGAAACATGCAATAAAACTTGATAAAGCTGTGCAGAGCTGCAGATTCAGGAAACAACTCCCTAGTTCCCCCCCCCCCATACACACACACACTGTCATTTTATACATTACTATAATAAAGAAATATGCTGTATATAACTCTAAGTGAATGCCACTTTAAAAAAATAATGCTGTCAATTCCATTTGATTCTGCACGAGTCTGCCCGAAACCGAGCTCAACTGGTGTTTTTTCTTCCCCGCTGGCTGAGAAAGTCAATACCAGTAGAGTGAAAAAAATCACCCTCTTTTCAGGTATGTCATCGAGCATTTCAAAGCAAGGGGAATGTTTTGGGTGAAAATCATAACCTGATTATAGCCTCTCCTGGCGAGGGACAGGAGGTAATTATCAAGTGGAGTTTTGCTTGCAGGAACTCTCAGGGAAACGCAGATCATAAGCCCTGGGATGCAAAACCCTCCGGGCTGCATTGGCTGAAGGTGACTGGCATGTGGATAGAATCAGATATTGTTTTCAGATGAACCTACACACACACGCACGCACGCACACACACACACACACACACATTCCTTTATTGACGGATGGGCAAATATGCATTCTTAGGCCTGAGAGCCCTCACATCAACTGAAACCCAAAACCCGCACTTTCTGCATACCAAAGCAGTATTCCTCTTTAAGAAATTCAACAGGACTATTCAGCTCAGTTTCTAAGCCAGGCCAAATCAGAGGGCTATTCTTCAAGTACCTCAGTAAGACTCTCTTCCATATTATCTAAAATTGCTAATCTACAAAGAAAAAAAAAAAGACTGAAGAGGTAGCCTGCTCTATACTAGACTGCACTGCTACCTTTGTTAATATAAAATAAAAAACTGTACGCTACAACCAGGAATAACATAAAAGTGTAGGGTGTATCTATCACAGAACAAAACAGCAAGAGAGAGAGGGAGAAAAATGAAAGATCCAAATTCAAAAGGAAGCCCCAAAATAATGTGCTTCAGCATCTATGTGTAATCAATGCTTGGCACACGAGCATGCGATTTTGGCTTACTTTGAAACGGGGGAAAAATATAATGATCATCATTAAGCAGACATACCAACATCAGTGGTTTTGATGGGCATGGAACTGATGGGAGTGTTTTGTGACAATACTTGTAATTACAGCCAAATGTACTAATCAAAAGTGAGGGAAGTAACCAAAAAAAATGTCACTGCAGACAATTAAAAACACTGACACATTCCTTCCCAATTCCTCGCTCTGGCACAGAATCAAGTGCCCCGCTTTTGATGGTTCCAAGTACACAGGCTGCTCAGAACAATCTGATTAAGGTGCAAATAAAAAATGCATCAATCCTCTGCGGCTGCAGTGCCTCAAAGTACACTCAAATAATCTGTTACACAGCTCATCCGGCAGAAAAGGTGTCGTTATGAGGCTTTGGGGGAAGGACACACCATTTGAGTTACTGTGGAAGTGAAGAAATGTGTCAGTCAAAGTGTCCGTGCGCTGCCAAGAATATTCAATGAGTTCCATACGAGGTGTTTGAAACACCTTTTTCAAACTTCAAGGGTAAAACCACTGAAGAAGAACTCCGCAACCTTGCTACATAACAGCTCTCCACTTCTCTAGTGTGGCGACAACAATGTGTGGTAATAAATTCAACACATTCATAAGCTGAATAATAAGTGGCTTCTTGAAAGGTTGACTAGCAGCACATTAACGCTACTTTCTGCCGTGCAACTCCATGGTAACTCACCTTGTGAACAGTGAAAGCAAAAGAGAAGGAGCAGGAGGCAGTGAAACACCGGACACCTCCGCAGTGCAGAAGCCATTGTGTTGCTGTATGCAAACGATCCAGGAGCCTGATGGCTAATAGTGCTGGTTCGGCGAGTTGCGGAGGGAGAGCTGAAGGCTGAAGCGACGTCAACGATCAGTAGTTCTTGGAGAAGCCTCGCCAGTCATTTTTTTCCATCTGGAAAAAAAGGGGAGAAAAAAGAGAGGAAGATTGCATAAAAATGGAGGAAGTTGGTGAGATCTATGAGATCATTAGCGCTTCGCTGGTTTAATTGGCGTAATTTCTACAATCTGCATCCTACACCAGTTCATGTGTGAGTTGCTTGTTAAACGCAGTCAAGCAAATATCTAAACACCACAGGAGGAAAAAAAGAGAAGATCCTGACTGCTGTTTGATTGAGCAAACAGAGCATTTCTCTGATTTCAAGTTTCACAGAAATATTCAAACTTTATTCTCAAAACGATTTCGAGAGCAGCGGCATGAAAGCGTGTAGCGCGCCTGATGCTCTGCGCTTATTTAGCACGCGGCGGCATGTTACGACTAAATGTTTACACTGCCTCATTCTCCCACTCGTCCCCGTTCCACCTTCCCCATTTACTCCCAGGATCCCCGCGGGAGAAACCTTGTCACTCCGGCAACACGCTCGCAAAGGACGCCGTTAGAGACACAGCTGCTTTGAGAGCTACTTTTGTCTCCTTCCTTATCGAGGGGTGGCAAAAACAGGCCTTTGTCTGCAAAAGCAGCGAAAGGTTAGAGCCTGAGACAGACTAACACGGCAGACAGATAAGCTGCTTACCAAAGTCAAACACCGAGGATGGGTGAGTTGTGTCATATGTGAAATTACGCACATACACACACAAAAACTCATATGGACTCATTCATGCACAAATGTACAGCAAAGGACGTGGATACGCACACACAGGAACTTCCACACACCTACACAAGCATGCAGGAAGATCTTGTTTATTTCTTGGCGGTTGCCATCTAAGCATCTCCCCACGACATGCACACATATCCACACAAACTTTGCAGCCGTCGCTATGCAAAGGAGAGCGAATGCTTCCTGCTTCTCAACGCCGCTCCTTCAGAGCCACCCGTCAACCGCCCTGATTATTTTATAATGAACCTAAATTTGAGCAGCAGAGCAGTCAGCTCTGATCGCTCTCTGGGCCTCACTAATGCGCCTGGATATTTTTGGCAACACAAAAACCCACAAAACATGGAAAGCTTCCACATTAGCATACTGAGCAATAATTTAAGCCACTATTAGATTCGTTCTATACGTGTCCAAAGCCTGGTGGAGGGATAACAGTTTAACAAAAAAAGCCTCCACCTAGCCTGTTGGAGCCGGATCGTATTTATTTTAATTTGAGGTCATCCTGGCCGAGCAGTTGTGCTGCAGAGTGTGCACCAAGGAAACTCGCACACACACTCACTCGGCTAGCTTATAATTTATCAGTTAAAGTTGGGTGGCTTCGTGGGATTGTGGTTTTATTTGTCTTCCAGTTGTTTACCTGCCAATGGCGCCAAACCAGATCAGGTAAGGGCCACAGTGGAGGGGACTCGCTCTCCTCCATGGGAGAGCTCACACCACGTCTACTCAGGCTTCTCATAATCTCGGATCTTCCACCAGCTCCAATACCGGGCAGAGCATGTGACGTCTTCCACAGCAATTTATCATCCACAAATATGAGTCCTGGGGGCCACGGAGTAACCATAATGGTGGCTGACAGGAGGAGATTGCAAACTGTTGGGGGGTGGAAAGGAGGGGCACCCCCCTGCCCCTATGGCCCGCTGGGCCTGCTGAGCCACTCGGCCCCTCCAGACACCAGGGGGCGAGAGCCCGCCAGGCCTCGTGGCTGAACGCTCGCCCTCACCACCCTGGGGTTCTTTCTCCCGATCAGCCGTCGCCCTGCTGAGTAACATGTCTCCTTTCTCCCTTAAGCTGGTGCAGGACACAGCCATGCTCATCTTCCTAAAAACACAGTTTTGTTTGGTGGGATTTCTGCACTGAATCGGTCCGGACTTGAGATAAAGGGATTAGGCGATTAACACTGAGATGCTTTACACAAGCGCTGACAGACGTATCATAATTTCACATCAGGGGATGCAGCGGGGAAGAGGGGGTTGACGTTTGTCTAAGGGGAAGGGTGGGGGGCTAAGATGATCTCGAGCAGAAAATGATTTTAAGAGGTAAGTGAGGCATCGTTAACCCCTCGGAGATCGTGCCGAGGAATTATGTACACCCACCCCCCACCTCGAAGCCGGGGAATTGAGGTTACTTGTTACTCGGCCAGTGATTTCTGCATAATGATAATCATGCTCCACAGAGGCCGATATGTTAAAAAAAAAGGGAACACAGTTATGACTAACTGTCACCACCTACACTACATCTAATGAGCTCAAAGATATAATATACACCAGGAGACAAATGACACAAAAGTTATTAATTTTCATCTGCGTTTTTAAGCTCCTCTTCCTACAAAAATACAAGGAAATCTATTCCCTGAGGTTTTTTCCCCCCTCTCTCCCTCCCCGTCCTCTATTAACAGTATATCTTTCTGGAAACGAGACAAAAAACTTCACCAATGAAATGAAAAATGCTATGCAAACATTCACGACATCTGTTTTTCTTTTGTCTCTTACACACACACAGTGTGGAGACCCAGGGAGAGAAATCTATCATCAGTTAGGATAATGGAGAAAATCACAGTCCACAGCAAATTTTTCACATCAGCCTGATAGAAATAATAAGCAAGCATTGAAAAAAGGATGGCGAGCAATTAAAACATAATTAAAATAAATGGATGGAAGGAGACAGCCCACATGTCTTCACATGAAATACTAGGCTGTGTGTAACAGCCAGCTGAATGAATGTGAGGCTCCTTTGACAAAGCTTGTATCTGCTTCACTCAAGCTGGAGAGGCGTCCAGTGAAAGAGAGTGGGAGAAGAGGGGGAGTTTGGGAGTTTCTAAGCCGGGAGGGACTAAATAGATGGGAGAGGGAAGAGGAGAGGAGGAGAAGAATGGAAGGGGGAGAAAGAAAGGGGCGGTGGGGTCACCGAGGAGGATTGACAGGCTGTGAGTATGGCCTGACCTCCTGGGTTTGCCTCCAAGTTTTCTCCACAGGCTTAGCGAAGACAAAAATAAAGCCCAGGAATGTTAATTTATTTTCAATTGTCAACGCCGAGAAGAGAGATAAAGAGCGCATACATACATATCAAGTACGAGCGGAACAAAACTAATGCGCAACTCCAAGTGTAAGCTCAAAACCTACAAGTGAAATAGAGCCGCGGCCCTGTAGAGCTGGATCTTCCCAACACAATGATCCGTCTTCCACTCTTTGAATAACTACTAATTTGAAGAACTTTCTGGCCCGCCCCTTTGCCCTACATTCAGGACAAAAAAGAGAAAGGAAAAAAAAGAAAAAGACACACATGTGAGAGGAGAATTTGAAACATCAGAAAATTGTTGATGAGCTAGAAGTGGAAGATGCGAACTACAGGAACTAAGAAAACAGAGCCTCCAGACACTCGTTTTTTTTTCTGTCCTCGGTGCGCCCTGATGTTCCCAAGGAACTCTTTTGTCATGACAGTCCTGTCAGGGCTGCGCTTTCAACCCCTGCAGCGACATGATGTCATTTCCTTGGCTCCACCAGTGATGTAGGGAAGTTGCCGTCAACTGCCAGAAATAGAGACGCGGTGACACCGGGCGCAGTCTGCAGAGCGTGCTTTATCAACACTGCTGATAAGATAAAGCACTGTTAGGATTAACAGGCAGTAAACAGGGGGGTTTACAGCCTCACACAAGGAAACAATTAAAGACACATATCTCAAATAGAGCCGAATCTTCCTTTTTTTGTCTTAAGCTGCCGTTCTGTAAGCACAACAAGAACTTACAGTTTTCAGCTTTACAAATGTTTGTTCTTTTAGGTGTTTTCGGTGAATGCTGTTCGGGGAGTCGGACGTAGAAAAGCGTAAGAGCAGTTTAAGTACTTAAATATGCTTACGTATATTAGTAAACATGGAGCCGCAGCAATAAATAGTAGCAAAATATTCAGATGATCTCTTAATCGTTAAAGCGCTGGTTCCAGATGTGGCTCAAATGTTGACGTTTGCGGGTTTTCGAAATCTTGTTTTGGCTAAACAGATAAGATTTTTGACGATTCGCCCAGACGTAACAGCAAATTTTTTGAGTTATTTTTTTATCTCTAAAAGCGGAGAAAAGGAAATGATAGAGCGGTAGGTTGCTTTGCTTCGTGACGCACAGATGTTGGGAAGTTTGCTTGAATGTTTTGGCAAATGAGTGTGTTTTCACACGCTAATTTTTTGTGAAAATATGTCTTTGCATGAGTTCCCATTAGGCTGCACGTGCTACTTATTCCCTCATAATTACAACAGGCTCAGTGCCCATAAATAATTCATATGTCAACAGGTAATTTTTTTTTAAAGATGGTTTGCAGATGACGAGGTCAAAAACGTTCCTGTAACATGTAAATATGCAAAGCTGCAATTGAAGGCAGCTCCACTTTCTGTCTTGTTTTCTTTTTGGGATAAATGGCTCCAGATTAAAAAGAGACCTTTGTGGATAGCATGCTTTTAAGTAGAAATGGTCGTCGGTGCAGCTCAAAAAGTGCAAACACACACATATACACAAACACACAAAAAGAAAACCTGAAAGGTGCAAAGCTTCACTATTTTATTGAGAGAGCACAACAGTTGGTGTGTTCAGCGGCTCTTGGCCAAAAGATTGAGCCAGTAGATAAGATAGAGTGCCAGCGGGCAAATGGACATGGTGAAACAGAGAGGGGTGAGCAAAGAAGCTTAGCAAAGTGAAGAGAACAAAGAAGACCCGGGCTGAACAGCCAGGTTAGTGTCAAGCAAAATGAAGAGAGGATGGTGTGTAGCTTTCAAAAAGAGCCGTGCGGGGGAGCAGACACTTGGATAAAGGGTAAAAAGTGGAATCTTCTGTTGACGCCGGTAGTTGAAATCACCTGTCAACAAATAATGACAGCTGCCTAAAATAATTACCATCCCCGGTCTGCTTTGTCTGTCAACGATCAAATTAACACCTAACAATTATTTTTACCACAGCTTATGAAATGTCACCGATAAAAAAAAAAAGCTTCCAGTTGAGTCTAACGGTGACGATATTGAAACAAGCAAAAAAAAAAAGAAAAAGTGAGTGATGTGAAGCTGTACACACAAAGAAGAGTGAGGACTTCCAAGTGTCCTGAGTAGATTTAAGATTAGTTCTGTGTTTCTAAAGCGAACAAACAATATCTCAATCGAACAATTTCACTGGGTTTTGATGAATTTGTTTGGAGTATCAAAAGAAAAAAAGGCTGCGAGTAACAGGAGTAACAGAAAATGATGTTTTGCTCCAGTCTGCATGTATATTGCATTGTTTGTTTGGGTCTTCGGGGGACTGTGTGTTTCCACACTGTAATTCTTTAGAAAAATGTGGCTTTGAAAGATTCATTTGAGACAGCGAGCGCTTCTCTTGCTTCTTTCTTCTTAATTAATCTTCATGTTTGAGAAGCTACGGCAGTGCATGTTCAGCATTCTGCTTGATAACCGATTTAAACGACTAATACATTATCAAAATTGTTGGGAGATTCATTTTCTGCCAAGAAAACGGCTTTAATGAGCCATCGCTTCAGCACTGGCTTTATCATCACTGCTGTGACGCTCCCCGATTCCCCCAGTTGACCCCGGATCTGTAAAAGCTACATCATACCACACGTATTTGAAGAGATCAAAGAAAAACAGAGGGAGACAATGACCGAGGTGTCAGTTTTATTCACTGATATCTGGCTACAGGCTACTACTGAGCGCCGTAGCTGTTCCTGCTTGGCACCAAACTGAATAGGCTGACCTCAGAGCAGTTGGTTGAGCAGTAGGGTCGCTGGAGAGGAGCAGAGAGCAGCTTGACACTGACACGAAAAAGAGCGGTTTCTCCTTTCAATCAGTCTCTTCATAAATTTACTGAAGGCCTCACTTCTCACCTCCTCCACGCATAATGCTAGCACTCCGCCCCCCAACCCGTTCGCTCTTTATCCACACACAAACACACCCACACACCTCGTACAGCATTAAAGCTGCATTTCTTTTACGAGGGAAAACGCGATTGGCCTGGCAATATCACCCCCCACCCCTCAACCTAACCTTACTACACACGAGCAGCGCATTCACAACAGATTCATTCACTTTCAGCACGTTTCCACTGGGTGATATGTTGATGTTCACACCTTTTCGCAGGGGGGGGGGAGGTTGCGCACTGACTCGATGTTAAATTTTTACACACTGTAGCTCCATTCAGACTGCATTAGGTTTTAGTAGGATGTTAACCGCTAACACACAACATCTGTGACATTAATGAACAACATGCAGGCGAGGAGTGACGGCGCAATCAGCCTCCAGCTTTGCAAAACTTCATTCATGTGTTGCCATCAAATCGAAATAATCCAGCATTAATTTCCACATCTGACAACAACTTGTTTAAACAACGAGAAAGGAGAAGAAATCCTACATGTGGCCCGAAGTGATCTCAGCTTTGGGGTCTGGGCCAGAACAGACCGAGGGGAGAGGCACGCTATTTTGCAAACTATCTGAGGGTTGTCATTTCGGATATAGGCCCGGCTTAAGGTGTTATCAAGAGTTTATTTCTACTCGCCACTGGTAGGTCAAACCACTAAAAGCCACACAAGTTACTGACACGGCAAGACTCAGATGGGGCTGAAATATACAGACATGCTCCGTTTTAAACGGCATTTAAGTGAACATTTAATCCGTGAGATATTTTAATATAAGAAAAAGAAGCTGCAATTTTAACAGTATGTCTCGGTGTTTTTACATGATAAATGTGTAAAGAGACAGAAAAAGTTCTGGTAGCCTTGCTATTATAAATGGAGGGCAGCTTAGTGCCCAGCATTTATATGTAATATTTTAACTGTGGATCCACTAAAGTAAAACTAGAAAAACTGGCTTTTTTCTGTCATTTCATTGTTTATTACTACTTTGGCATAGTATGAATGGGAATACTGTGGAGTCTTTATCAACAGGAAAAACTGTAAAACCTCAAAACCTATGCAGTCCTCACATTTTCCAAAGCTTTCCAGTGGGCCAGATTTGAATCTTTCCCAGGCTGATTCTGGCCCCTGAACCTTATAGTTGACACCCCAGTAGTAGATGTTACAGTAAAAGAAGCTTTAAAAAAATTCTCTGGCACTGATATGTTTTTTTATTAAGTGAGATGGCACATGTAGGCACATTTAGATATTTAAATACATCTAACATGTTCCTTTACTGCAAATTACTGCATCACTACTTGTTTGGCCAAGCAAAGATAATATAGATTCAGATATAAGCATTTCTATATCAATTTTTATATATATATTATTAAAAAATGTTAATAATAGTATGTTGCTATTGATCAAACGTATGCTTCTGTCTGGTCTTTGATGCCGATCCGTTTTGGCACCTTTTTAAGAGAGAGAATATTTAGAGTAAAATAAAAGAGCAGAGTTCTCAATTTTTTTTTTCCTAGCCTCTACTAGCACATCCTGTCTCGCTAGACTACCGATCAGAGAGCAGGGGTGTAGCCTGACAAGTAAAAGTCAGAGCAAAGGTATTCTCTTCATCTCACTCGGGTTTTCTCAGCTGGACTGTCAAAAAGAAAGGAATCATTTTTGCATTTAAATCAAAGGAAAGACTATAAAAGGGAAAGTGTTTTGACTTTTTTTTAAATGAAAGGAATCATGATTATTGATTATATGTCTACTTTGTCATCTGGCACAGTCGCATTAGTTCATTATTTAGTTTAATTATTACTGAATAAAAAGTTAACTTTGGATTAAACCTCATTTAACATTGATTAAAGTTTCCTCTAATCTGCCAGTGGTGCAGTCCCTCCCTCGCTGTGTTTCACCCACAGAGCTGCTACATTAATGTTCCTCACAGAGCCGGATCTTATTTTTAACACAAGGACATGACACTGTACATCACTCAAACAGGCTGTTATGTCTCTCCTGACATCTTGGTTTACACTTCATGCTCGCTGCATTTTCATACAGATTTTAGAAGCTATTTAAAGTTATATGGATTCTCTCAACTGGGAACAATTTAATGCAGTTCCTGCTTTGCCACAACGAGATCTTCATGGCTCACTACACATACTGTGATGTATCTATCCTTGCGGCCTCATCGCGATCCATGTTTGTCCAATTTAAAGTGCATTTAAAGGGCTTTTTTTGGTCAAAAATTCTGTCTGTTTTGCATAATGTGTGTTTGTTCAGCACATGGTGTGTTTCCCCGCTGTGGGACGTCTGTGAGGTCTCTATTAGATCAGGGTCGTAGAAGTCAGTGACATTCACGGATACACATTGATTTTTTGAGATCATCTTGGAGTTTTTGTTTGTTTGTGTGCTCATGATAGGCAGATTTTTAATCACAAATCAGTTTAAAATCAGGAAATCCATATGTCACAGTCACAAAAAGCTGGTGGTGTTTTCACTACTCGTGTTTGAAAACTGGTTCTTTTTCTTTTCTTTAATGCTCGTGTTAAAAATGCAAAATAAAAAATGAAATAATTATCGGTGTCATTGCCAGGACAGAAAAAATATCAACTTTCTGTGATTCACTCCAGAAGCAAATTCTCTAAAGCGCCTTATTCAATGTAATAACTGAGCTGGGATATATATATATATATATATATTTATATATATTTCTTAGTTATTATGTAAAACACCAAAGTAAAAGTCTGCATTTGTGTGAACCAAGTTAAACAAGAAGTATTTTTGCTCCTTTTGGTTACTGTTTACAGTTTTAAAAGTGACCTTTGAACTCAACTGTGTCTACATTAAAAACTCACTCAAAACCTTTTTTATTCTCAAAGGCTTGCACTTAATAACTATTGTGTGTGTGTGTGTGTGTGTGTGTGTGTGTGTGTGTGTGTGTGTGTGTGTGTGTGTGTGTGTGTAGTATGTATGGTAACTTGTATTTCTTTATTTATTCTTTATTTCTTTATAAAGTCTTTTTTGCTGTTTTTTATTACCTTAAGGCACAGTAGAGCCATTCAGGTTTTTATTTTCTTATCTTTTATGTTAAGCGTAACATATTGAAGTGTACTGTGAATAAAATTGCCATTTCATTTGCAGATATTGTGAAGTCTTCCTACTCCTATTCCAACAAACACCTACACAATTGCTGTTTTCTGAAATTTCTGGAAACAAAGTCCAATAAACGTACATATATATTTTTTCTGATACTATTACACACTCACTAAACCCCTTTTCTGCATTACAGCCTTTATGAAGTGGGTGGAGGGGGGTTATAACAGAAACGTGCTTTTAGCTACATCCGTTTTAGGTAAAAATACAAAAAATGGCAACTCGGTGTAAATCACAATATGACAAGAAATAAATAAAAAATAATAATAATCTAAAGCAATGAGTCACCTGGCAGAGCATTAACAGCAGGTGTTTTATAATCACTTAATTGTGCTTTTTTATACACGAGATTCAGCAAAACAACACACATGAAACATTTAAAGAAACAATAATGTAGTAAGAAAATTATATTAAATTAAAGGATGCTGAGAATAATTGTTAGGCGCAGCACTAATGTACTAATTTAACCCTAAAATAATCTGATTGATTAAAAAAAGAAAAACAGCTTGCAATAATGAATGCGAACAAGCCAAAACTGTCAAACAATTGCGCTGATATTTAATATTACTGATATACTGACCTACTTTCCAGTGCGCACTCACATAATGCAAATCAAGCACCACATGGAATAGTAAATAACCCTTAAGGACTCCTCTTATATAACTGAAGCTCAGTGACTGGAGACATAAAAAATGTGCTGATATGAGAAAATATTAAGACTATAGCGTGAACGTGTATAATTATAGGACTAAAGCCTCTGACTGGGTGAGAATGGAGGGAGGTGGAAACTGACTCCACACTCTTCTCTACAGGGTTTTCCACAATGTTAAAGGAAGTTTATATCCGGTGACAGGGGAAACCATATCAGGAATTTGATTTAATTCATAAAACCGCCGCAACACGGGGAGCAGCAACAGTAGTCCTGTAAAATTGCCTCATACACCTTGGCCATTACACCACTGTGCGGAGTAATCGTCAGACCTAATGAGTCCCACGAGACGGCTGCCAATGCTATTACGGACCCACCGCCATGTTTAACAGTCGACAGCAGACACATACGGGTTTTCTCTGCAGGTAAACTCATTAGATTTCGAGAAAAACATTTAGCACCGTTTTATTTTGTCTGCGTTTCGATGCCAGGTAGCTAAGTGCAAGTTTATGGCTGAGCACTGGATGAAAGCGATTTGTGCCTGTTCGAATCATGGTGTGCAACATGCGAACTTACGGTTTAGACTTTTAAGCTGTTTACTAGTAAATATCTCAGTTTTTGTGCTTTTGTTCACATCTGATAGGAGCCTGTTTAACCTCACTACCACATTTTTTTTTTCCGTCCACGGCACTTTTTATTAAAAGTTTGCTATCTCTTTTTTTTTAGTCCGACTTGAGGATTAGGGCCCGCAGATGGAGCTGTAAACAAAACACTGACATATGACGACCAAGTGTTTTTATTCAATCTGTTAGCAAACAACTGCCTAATTACACATCCAGCAGTTAGAGCCCGGCATTATCATTCATTTGGAGTCGCATTTCTGGCCAATACACCCCTCTCTTTTAGCTCTGCCGTGGTCTCCAAAACTCCCGAGGGAAATATCTGGCTCTTAAGCTGCTAAATGCTCCATTATTGGCTAGTTGCTAAATGTGTCTGTCTGTGGTTTGTTGATGGGCAGGTAGTGTGCGTAGGGTTTTTTTTTTTTTCCTCTTTGGTGAAAAACAACTGTCTGCTGCTGCAGTAAATGACACTATGAGAGCACGGAGAGTGGACCAAAACAGTGAAGTTGCAGGCTGTGAAACCAACACTATAATCTAAAAGATGCTCAACGCTCAGCAAATTGAAGGGATTTCTGAGCACAAGAGCCCACTTTTGTTTTTCATGCAGTCGTTTGAGCCGCTGTGATATGAAATTTTTGATTATTGGATTGTTTTGACCCATGTTTCTTGCGTTTAAATTACTTCACCACAGTTTGGCTTCTTATTTCTTTTAATAGTTTTTAGTTGTCTTTTTTCAAAAATCAGGAAAGACCTTGAAAACAATGCATTATCGCTACACAACCATAACAGTTATGAACAATACCTGGCACAGTGTTGAACATTAATTTTCTTTTCTGTGCCCAGTACCTGCTAATTCAAGTAATGACTGCTCAGACCTGCTACTTTCATGTTCAAATGTGGTGCTTAGTCTCTTTTGAAGCTGACTCATTACTGTATATTCAGCTAAGCGCCATTCATCAGAGAAGCAACTGAAATTTAGTTAGACTTTAATTGAAAAAAGAGCAAAAGAGAAAATTGGGTATGATTGATGGCATGTTAGTTGTGGCGGTGTTTGAGAGAAGCCAGAAAATATGATTAAGTTCACAGACACCCGGCATGTCCCAAAGGGACAGTTTTGGAGCCGGATATTCTTCTGACTCAAGATCTGAATTTTAATCAATGTTGTTTAAAAGAAATAATAATAATGATCATTTCAAACTCCTAGTAATCTCGACTTTGTCTGTTCAAATCTACCATCATTTATTGAAGACTGATTCCTCTGAATTAAAGCACCGATTAGAGAAATCCTTCTGCAGAGATTCAGTATTTCACCCATGCTCAAGCTAATATCTTTTAGCCATATTGCCCACATTCACAACTTGGCTGTATTGAGCTGGAAATGAGCCATGGACTTAATATGCACATACGTGGAGGCCTGGACAGTTTTTGTGCTTGTTTTCTTCACAAATCCTTTTTTTTTTTTTTTTCTCAGTATTGGTTTCTATTAATTTGTCCACCCCCTCTGTCTGTTCCTTTGGAAACAAACTCACAGGCATCAATCTACAGCATTTCCAGTGGGAAATGGAAGCTGGTTGGACTTGTTTTTCTCGTTTTCTTTGTACATAATTGCTTTCTTGTGCTGTTCCTGCCTTCGCTGAGACAGTCTCGGGGTTATTATTCAAGAGTGACTATCGCTGATTGAGCTGTAAACTACTTTAAATTTTCATTGTGAAGACGGACCACCGCAGGTTGACGAATGAATGCAACATGACCTCCAACACATCGAAAAAGACTAACGCAGAGCCTCTAAACAGCTGGATGCGTCTCTAAACTCAGAATAGGATTTCTTGCTTTAAATGCACCAAACCTGCGACGATTTGACAAAAGACAGGCTGCTTTTTAAGGCCAAACTTAAGATTTTTTTGTGGCTGAAAAAAAGCAGACGCTAGAATAAAATCCAAAATGTAGCTTCAAGCACAATGCTGCAGATTTCTGCTTGCTAAATTATACGCTTTACCGGTATTTCCACCAGTTCGTCCTGCTCGCTCCATTGTAATGCAAACACGAGGCCCAGTTGAGAGGAGAGAGAATGAATTGGGACAATGATGAAAGTGCGAGCTATAAGAATCAGGACAGCTGTCAGGTTGTGCGGGTGTACAATTAATGGCTGAGGACTGATTTTACTAGAATGCAGCTACGTTTTCAGTAGAGACAGACACAGAGAAGAGCTCTGTGTGTGCAGCAGGTTACACAGTTTGCCATTAAGGGTCAAATGAACAGCTCAGACCTCACTTTCACCAAAAAACTAATTAAGACTCAAGGCTGTGTGGTTTCTGCCTCCAAGAGCATTCATAAATACTGTTTACACTGCCTTGGAGCAGATATGTACCAAAACCTTGAGTGTTTATAGCCACATTTATCAAATTTGAAACTGTGAGAGGACACAAGGACTTCACATTTGGTAAGAGCCTGCTAAAACCATCCGTTAAAGAACTGATCATTATCTTCGTTTTGTATATTATCCCGTCTATGTTATTCGTTTATCCATCTGTGTGACATCTTCTTATTGCCTGATTTGTCCAATCAAAAGTCCAAAGCCCAAAACACATCGAATTATCTCTGATTACAAGCGAGAGAAAAGCCAAAAACATCCAGCCAGAAACCAAAGAATGCTTTGTGTTTTTACTTCTCTGGGATAATCAATCAGTTATCACTTTTTATTTGACCGCCTAATCAATTAATCAACTCGTTTCTGCAGCCTTACCCGGGTTACAAACTTTATTTGTCCGCTTTTCTCTCCTGACATCACATCCTGTGTTGACACATGTACTAAACTTGAAGCATGTGTTTCTGCAAAAAAGGAAAGAAATCGCAAAAGGCAGACTTCTGTGTGTATCCTTGCAAACAAAAAATACGCGGCCACCACATCACTTTTCAATGCTTCAAAAAAACAAAAAAAAAACAAAGAAAAGGCTTCAGTCGATGCAACGCTTTTCTCTGCTGCCAAATTTCCCTTGTGCTGTGGCTTAGCCCAACAGTAGCGTAAAGGATGCATGCTTCTTTTATTTTATTTTCAGCCCCCTGCCTCCGTTTTTCTTTTCCTCCCTCCAGTACATCATTCCTCTGGGTGTTTGTGCGGTGTCCCTTAGTTACCGGATAAGAGACCCAGCAGCTCAGAGAGTTAAAAGCCTGCCCTGTCCCACTCATACGAACAAGACCATCAATAATTCACCCTCATCGGGAAGCATTATCTAACAGCCTTATAAAAATTTCAAGGTTGTGGGTGACAACATGGAACCAGTGAAGAAAGTGCTCCGTAAGAGAGCACTCCAGGTGCCAACAATGTGGGCAACAGATATGTTCAACTAAAGGCAGAGGTACACTCGTCTGCACTATCATGTAAGCCAGTCCCGCAAGGTTGATTTAACCGTTACACGGAAAACACAGAGGTCCCTCTGAAATAAAGGACAGCCACCGCATATCTCCTCTTGTCTCCACCGTGTGTGTGTGTGAGTGTGTTAGTGTGGCACAGAGGTGGAAGCGTTTGCTCGGCTGTATTAACGCCCAGGCTCATTCTCATTGACAGTGAAATCCCTCTAAGCCTAGATCAATTACATCCAGCTCTGCTGTAATTAAAATGTCCTAACAAAGGTCTTAGGAGCACAGGACAGAAACCTACCCATTCAAAATAAGCTCGGTCCAATCTATAGCAATAACCCCAAGAAAATAGTTTAAAGCTTCCTTTGGTGATAAGCACATGCACAAAGTGTCCACGCACGGCTGCTGCTCGGCTCAAAACAACCCCAGTTTATCCTTTAATGAGATCAAGATATGATTTAAGATGTGAAAAGCACACGGGCTCGCATTAAGCACAGTTAGCAGTAATATTTTTAATCATTGCAAGTACATAGTATAAAATACTAATTAATCCATGAAATAAAAAGCTAAAACAAACCCGTGCACGTGCTTGTTTGGTAGCCCCAACTACTAAGACAACTAATTATTTGTTCTCTTAAGTACATCTGATGCTTGACTATGCTCTGCTGAGAAATGACAGAATGCTTATGAGTCTCCTAATTAAAACTCAGCAGTGGAGTGATTAGCAATCACAACTCCACTCTTCAAATATCAAGATCTGGTTTGCTTGGCTGATCAACAACAGGCTTCCTTCTCTCACTGCAACCCTGAGAGCCTGCAGCCCCTCTCAGTGTGTATTAAGGAGGCTTTTGAAATGTCGGAAATCAGCAAGAAAGGGCTCAGCTGAATTTTGAGTTTTATATTGCTCTTCTTCTCTCTTTTTTTGCCAGAATGCCATTTGCATTTCTTTTTCCTTCTTTCTTTCTGTCTCTTTTTTAATATTGACTGCCAGCAATCACAAAATAGATTACACACTGACGGTGATGAACGCCTAAATGTTTTTGGTTTCACAAGCTAATTCATCATGCTACGAAACCCGAGTAAGAAGAAAAACATCAATAACATCACTTATGGTAACCAGTTAAATTAAACTTGAAAGCTGCTCCCTCATTGTGCCGATGAGGGGACTGTTCCTGACACGGAGAGCGCAAGATGGCTGACTGCACTGACACATTGTGAAAGCACGCCTCGCAATCCTAGGTAATAGATTCTCTTTGCTGTGCGACTCCCACCACTCCTCATCTTCTGTGACAACGCCTGCCAATCAAAGCCCGAGGAACATTCAAGGGCTTTGACAATATCTCCTCACCTTGAAAATACATTGGCTTCATCACAAGGCACCGAGTGACACCAAGTAGGCATCAAATAGCCATTAGACATGGGAGACAAAGAGCCGGCGCACTACAGGTGATCCCGTGCCTCTCTCCTCTTATTTTTCTTTTCTTTTTTTCACCCAATGTAGCAAAACAGCTCCTTGAAAAATTGGCATTCAAAGTATTCTTTCTGTACATAAAGACACAACAAGAACAAATGCCAGCAATACCGTGGGAGGTGACATTTAAGAGTTGGACAGAAAATGCACTGCATGAGAGCACTAACGGTGGAAGCGTTTTTATGATCATTTGAAGGAATCTGCAGCAAAATTGAAGGAAGTGAAAGAACCCCAATATTATGTTCAATTTAGCTTTGTAATACACTAAGTAGCTTCTCGGGAAGCAAATGCTCCTGTGATGTTTGTGCGAAAGCACTTAATAGCAGAATTCGTGCTGTCCATCACGCGCGGAGGCCATGACGATTACTCATTTGGAAAATAAAACATGGGTGTGGGTGTATACCTGGTCCGATCTCTTTGAGGAATAACGATGTTACCCCACATCAGCTGACTCATTTCCATTTTTATGTGATTCATGAATACCATGAAGGATGAACAAGGAGATCTTTCTGCAGTGAAGCATGGCCTGAGCTTCAATTTCTGGGATAATTATATGATACTATTTAGGAATTTGAAGAAGAGAGAAGCGCTTCCTCGGCTCAAGACAGATGACCTGTCAGATACACCTAATACCAACACAAAGCCTTCAGCCTTTAATCTGCACACTTCCTGTGACCTATACTGTGGCAGAACCAAATAAAGAACCCTATCTTCGTATCCCCCTGAGACAGAGCAGTGTCCTAATATGCTAATGCCAGCCAGTGTTGGAGAAGAAGCTCTGAGGGCTGCCCAGACAGCACAGGTCAGTGCTAATCTTCTGATATATGGAGCTTAAAGACCTGGGACACATCCATCACATGCCGCTGACGGCTCCCCTACTGGGCGAGATCTGCACACTCCAAAGGGTTAACACACACCCCAAAGAGACCTCTGACGATCCATCACTCAAGAACCGGTCTCTGTTTGAGCAGAGTCCCCTAACAACACAGAGGAGGTAGCTTTCTCCGCGGTGAGCGCATCTACAGCCAGCGTGACTACTAGACCTAAGCGCCAAGCCTCTGTTGATCATTAAACATCCATTTTTAAACCAGTGGGGGAAAGTTAACTGTCATTTTAAACGCAGGAGGTGGTAGTATGGGAGAGAATTTTTCTCCCTCAGATCTCAGCGAAAAGGAGCGAGACCATATATCTATCCATCGGGTTAACTACCCTAACACATAATCATTCGTTCCAGTCATCTGTCTCTTTATTTTTGAGGCGAGCCACAAAATGGCTATGATAGGATTCTGCAGCGAGTGAGAAACTCACCCCGAAGCACTTTGTTAAATAAACAAAATGCCCTTTGCTTTCTTCTTTTTAAGCCCACACTCCTCTGTTGTGCATTTTCCTCCCTCCTTCTGGCTAACAGGCAAGAGTACCGCTTCAATGTGAGCATCACCGGTAAATATCAGGTTTGGTGTCAGCCCCTAAGATTCAGACACTACTCTCCAGACCTGAGACCATTTTGCAGCAACACTCAGCCAGGACAAAATCCATCTTAGAAGGAGCACTGATGTCAAATCCCTCCACTGATAGCAACCTCAACAGAGCAGAATGCATGTACTTCTCCTCTTCAGCAGCTTTTTAATAATTTGAAGAACCGGGCTCGGCTCAGCACACCGCAGCATGGTTTCTTCCCCACTCTTGTTTCTTTCCTGACTCACCAAACTCACCACAGTTGCTGCTGCCCTGTCCTCCTACACATACACAATGAAGGCAGCCCTGCTCTCTGAGCTTTGTCAGAAGCCATTGTAGACAACACAGGAGTAAGTCAGTCCTAACAGGGAAGGAGAATTCAACCATTCATGAGAAAAGCATCTAAAGTGTGCTTCTCCACTAAAATGAATATAATCCCACCTGCGCCCCTCTCAGACCTTCTTCCTGTCCATTTGTTTGTCCAACTTTTTCGCAGCGAGCCAGTCAGAGGAACAGAACAAGTCAGCTGTCAAACCCGCCTGCCGTGAGTGAAGATGGCAGGTGAAGTCTTGCTTTATCCACCTCCGCCCCCCCACCTCCTCAGCCTTCTCTATCCTACTCTTTGGTTCAACACGGAAAAGTGGCCTCCTACTCTCGCCTCTTTCACAAGTTTTGTGATCATATTTTGTCCAAACATAGGAAGGAGAGGAAGCAGCGAGGTCTCTCCTCTTGAAGGTTGGGAAGTGGTTGGCTCATGTTATTACCCAGGAGCAGGATGACCACGAAGGGGCCACCGACCCCTACCGCGCTTCCAATGGCATTTCCATTCCCTGTCTCTGTGTAATAACATCTCACACACTGCACTTTCTTTCACTATTAACCTATGCTGATCCTATTTTCAAAGTAAGGGCACGCACAAAGCATAGAAATGGCTTTTTTTTCCCCGTGTCTCTCCTTCTTTGCAGTGCAAACGTGCGAGTGTTTATTTTCATCTACTTAACCTGCCTAAAATTGCTGTGAACATTAGGCCACGTATCCTCACACAAAGGGAGGAGAAGGGAAAGGGGGGGGAAAAAGACGAATCCATCAAAATAAACAGCGTCTTGCCGCATTCCTTCTCTGACAAACAACAGCTGCACAGAATTGGAAATAAATATTATCTCTGCGACAAGAAAAACAACACCGCTAGGTTCTCGAGAGTCGTACACAAAGCTTGAACGCTCCGTGTCATTACATCTACGCTCGCTCGGTTTTGGAATTAAACCATTTAATTTGTCAGAAAGCGACTGAAAGCAAATTGATTTTGGAGCCTTTTTAGATGCAGGCCGCGGTGACCAAAACGGCAGTGAAAAACAAGCAAACATATTTTCAGCAACTTCTGTTCTTTTCTTTTTTTCCCCAATCGCCATGATTGCTCTGATGGTGTCCCATTCTCCTAAAGAGGTTGAAACACAGATCTTTGTTCCTGGTCTACGCTCGCCCCGAGAAATACTGAGCGAAAATGTTTTAACAGGCAAAATCTTTTTTAACATGACCACGTCTCTGAACGGCGTCCAAAATTTCCGCTAAATACGCGGCTTTTGGTGTTAAGCTTACGGCCAGCAAGTTCTCCCAATCCACACTAAATCTGTTTCCAAGACAAACACTTGCCTCTCGCACACACACATAAACCATGACCAACTGCAGTGTCCAGCAATCCTGTCACTAGCTTCCACCAGCAACAGCAGCAGCAGCAATTCTCTATCAGAACAAAACTGCTTAGAGGAAGGGGGCTGGTAGCTCAAGTTCTCCCTATTGAAATGCAGACACTTTGATATGGAAATTGGCAGTTACAAAAACCCGCTAGAATTCACACTAGCATGCACTGAAACCATTTGCGCAATGTGAGATGAGATGGCACTTCCTCCCAAGAAAACACAAGACAAATGGACTAAACCAGCATGTCTGGGGTGGGCGAGAGATGGAGTGGAGGTAGAGACAGGGTAGAGGGAGGCAACAGACCATTTGTCCCCCTCCTCCTCCTCCCTTCCCCTCCTTCTCCTTGAATTCCTACCATTCACTGTCCAAGCACTTGTTTCAAGACACAGACCCCCCCACCCCCCGAACTGAGGCATTTTTTTTTAAGCGCAACATCTATATTCAACAGTAAAGCCTCCTATCGGCAGGGGAGGAAGTGACCTTTTCATCTTCAGCAATCACTGATGGGTACGTCAGTATTAACCAGACGCTCTGAGCATCATCCCAGCCGAGGGAGACTTTTTTTTTTGTCTTTGACCGACACGACACAAAAAAACTTATCCGCCACGGCCCCAAAATATGCCTGGATTTGTCTGGTGGCGAGACAATTAGTCACACTGTGCATATAGCTTATATAATGCTGCAGTTTTTCCTTTCGCTTTTTCCCCCCCTTTGTAGTTCGTGACTGAATTGTGAATTTTGTCAGGTTTCTTTTAAGGCCAGCTCATCCATACTTTTCTGCATGAAGCTGTTATATAAGCATATGAAAGGGAAGCTCTCAGTTTCCCCAACTTAGCTTATATAATGTTGCACCACCATCCTGATCTGGTATAGACAGTATGGATTATGTGCAAACGTTATTTAACCTTCCCACGTCTGCCCAGCACAGTCATGCTCTCCTCTGGCTTCTTGCTTTAGTCTGTGCCTCCCTATCTCTAAAAGCTTCACGTGAGATTGGGAGATGGTGCCTGTAAAAACTGTGTGTGTGTGTGTGTGTGTGTGTGTGTGTGTGTGTGTGTGTGTGTGTGTGTGTACGTGAGAGACAGAGAGTGTGAGTGTGTTTGTGAGTGTGTCCCATCATCACACATGGCTGACTCTGGTCTGTGAATTATACATGCCCTGTGAAATGATCTTATTTTATAGCCGCAAAATGGAGAAGTAAATGGAGACAGTAACTGACATCCAACTACTTAGCTCCTGGTGTCCTGGACTGGGTGGAGATGTTTGTGTGAGCGCTCTCTTTTTTTTTAAATATCACTCTTGAATATCCTATAAATATAAATCAACTTCTCTTTGTTTTTTCCTTATGAAGAAAAACAGGCTTCAGCTTCATGCTAAGGGATTTTCTTGTCATGTGTGAATCTTGATTAAAAGAAAATCCCATTTGTAATGTGAAAACCCAAGAACTGTCATAGAATAATCGTTTTTTAAAAAAAGCACCTCTCAGTGGGCATTTAAGGTAAATTACATGGGATTATATATACATCTCAGTAACTAAGCAACTTCACATTAATTTAAAGTCTGGATGCGAAAGCCACCTAAAAATAACGTCGCCTATACTCTGGGCTTTATATTGATCCCATCACCACAGTTTTAAACTACCGGAGGAGCCCGTGGGCCCGTTTTCTGACATTTGCCTTATCCTATCCTGGGAGTGTAAATAAATGGTATTGATTCAGCAAGACATAACCCAGCATCTCCCCTGAAAGACTCAAAACATCCGCTTTTAAAGGCTACTTACAGAGGGTATACGCCGTGCCAAAATACGGATCCCGGCGCGGAATGTGAATCTCAGATCAACACCAGGAGCCCCCTTCTTCTTCTTCTCCGTCTCTCCCTTCTTTTCTTTTTCAGAAGAGGCCCCCAGAAACTAAACAGCGGGTCGCACAAAGACGGCTGGGGTTCGGCTGCATGCTCCACTTTCCTCACAGTGGAAGAGAAAGGTGGGGTTTCCCGTGCCAGGTATCTATTCTTCTTCCAGCCAACGCGCCCGGGACCGGACGAATAGCTCCATGGCGAAGGGTCTGTTCAAAAGTAATGATCGTTACTCCCCCGCCTCCTCCTCCTCCTCTTGTGCATGCACCCAGGCTCCTTCCGACGGGAGCGCTACGGATAGACTGCATAAAAAAAGGGATCACTTCAAGGAGACTGAGTTGCGCCCCAGTCTCGTTTAAAAAAATCAAACTCCGAGCTCTGCTCCCGCACTGCTAAGTCTTTCTTAAAGTCTCCAGCGGTCGGGTTCGCAGATAAAGCACGGAGGGGGCTAATAGGACTTCTTCAGGCTGGTTTTCAGTGCGTTCCCTCGGTTGTTCCCTCTGCGCCTTATCCACACGCCGTGCAGACAGTCGGAGCTACAGCCGGACTGGAGGCAAACAAGGCGAGGAGAAACGGCTCACCGGTCCCCTGCTCTGCAGCAGCTGGCTGTTGAGGAAAGCGCGCAAAACCTGGAGCGGATCGCCAGGGAGCGCGCGGATTAGGATCCTAATGCCAATTATGACCGCGCGCATTAAGGCTAATATTAAACATTTATCTCCCGGGTGTTCAGATTTTATGCATGCGTTAAAGCGCGAGCGTGTTCTGCTGTTTTTGCTCCGGCTTGTGAAGATGGACTTTTTAACAATCCACGAAGCGCAATATTTTAATCAGCATTCCCCGGTGTAATCAGGAGAAAGGAAGCAAAAAAGCAAAAGAAAAGTGCAAGACCATTCATTACCAAAATCCACCTTATTCCAGGCATATAAATACGATACTATTTTTAACCCTATTAGAATTTCAGTATTGTGGGCAGTAGTTTTCACCTGGATCATTAGTATTAATAAAAACAGCACAACAACACAGGATAATGAGGCCGGAGCAAGAATTGTTCTAACTGAATCAGGCCAAAGACTGGAAAAAAAAGCAGAATAAGAAACCTTTAAATAGAAGCAGTCAAAAAGAGAAAAATACTGACCACTGACCACCAATGTTACCCCTCAGTCTCCTAGCAGGCACACCTATGGTACTGATTTCAAAATCCTAGGTCGCCTTGTTCTCAAGTCACCGCATTCCCAAGATTTTCAGAAAACTTAGTCTACCTTCAGCTCAAGTTCACTGATATCTGAACTTGGCCAAGACTTTTAGTAGCTACATCTGTGGTATCAATTTGAGAATCGTATGTCCCCTTGTTCTCGAGTTCATGCTTTCACAGTTGAAGGGTAAAAATCAGTTTCTGTACTTCTTCTCTCCTCTTTTAGCTATCATACTCAAGTGTAGACTAGTAAACTACTACAAACCAGTTCCTGGAGCTAACTCATTTAATCATGATATCTAATTAAACAGGGACAGAGTGCATCTACTGAATAAGCAAAGTGTGCTCAAATATGACCAGTTTGCATCATGGAAGAAGAAAAAAATCCAGCAAAAACTACCAAAACTACCAGCGTATACAGTGATATTCAGTCACTACTTCAGAGCAGATGTTGTGCAAACATTCAATATCCATCCATATGCTCGTGGAAAGAAACTGCAGCGTACAGTTCCTCCCTTTAATCTTGTCGACACAGAAAGAAGATGCTCATTTGAAACCTCGGATAATAGAGTAATGCCGCTAATGATAACATCTTCAGGGACGTATTCAAATACATTTAATTTCATTTAGAGTCCATTACGAAATGTCACATGGTAAATTCTGCTCTGAACTCATGCAGTTTGTTTTATGTGACAAAGGATTCCCAAGTTTCACACTTCAAATGTAATATAGATTAGATTAGATAGAACTTTATTAATCCCTCGGGTGGGTTCCTCTGGGAAATTCGATTTCCAAAAAAGCACAGCACCGACAGAAGTTACAGAGTTACAGAATATTATATATATATATATATATATATATATATATATATATATATATATATATATATATATATATATATATATATATATATATATATATACACACACACACACACATATATATAAATACAGAGACAATATAAATAAAATATACGAAGGGGATAAATAGAATAAATAGGAATAAAAATAAAAATACAAGTGAATTGCACATTTCAAGTATTGAGTCTATTGCACCGTTGACTATTTACAAAAGTATTGCACAAGGTATTGCACAGTGAGGTGAAGAGGCACTACAGCTTAGTTGTTCCCCCCTCCTTTGTCCTCCTGTTTCCCCTCCCTCTCCCCTCCAGGGAGGAGTTAAACAGTCCGATGGCGTGTGGGACAAAGGAGTTTTTAAGTCTGTTAGTTCTTGTCTTTGGGAGAAGCAACCTGTCACTGAACAGACTCTTCTGGTTGTTAATGGCCGTGTGCAGAGGATGCCCAGCATTGTTCATAATGTCCAGCAGTTTCTTTAATGTCCTTTTCTCTGCCACTGTCACCAGAGTGTCCAGCTTCATGCCGACCACAGAGCTAGCCCTCCTGATCAGTTTCTCCAGCCTGGATGAGTCCTTCTTTGCTGTGCTGCTCCCCCAGCACACCACAGCATAGAAAAGTACTCCAGCAACCATATATGCGTATCTTTAATACGTATCATATGGAGCATTTAGGCATATGCTCAGCAGGCCCTCTGCTGGGCCAAAACACCAGAGGTCTTACGTCAATAATCTTTAGAGCATTGATCTCTGGTGTCCTGTGGCGTGGGGCACCTGGGTCCTTGCATGCTGCAGTTTGTAGGGTGGGGTCACTAAGGATTGGGTGTGTTCTGTTGCATCTCACAGATGCAAAATCCAGTTGAGATCTGGGTAAAGCTCTTTGTCATGTTCTTAAAGCAGGTCCTAAGCAGGTTTTTATGGTGTGGATGGGCACAATTTAGTCTCAGGCCTGATTTGGAAATCTACGTCGTAACTTACAACGTAACCAGAAACCCCTTTTAAACCTACGCCGTAACCTTCCACATAACCTGACGTGCACCTCCAGAGAACTGTAACGACACGTCAGGTTGACACAGTCCACAACGACTGAATGGAGTGGAAGGTTAGGCAAGGGGTTAAAAGAGGTTTCCAGTTACGTCATAAGTTACGATGTAGATTTCCTGCGAGTCTAAATCACAGTTTAGATGAGGCTGCAGCCTACTGGGAGTGCCACTGGCTGCATGAATGTTAAGTGCACGTAAAAGTAACAGGCACATAAATGCAAGAACCTAGCAGAACATTGCTTTGTAATGAAATGATCAGAGTTATTACATTACGGTTTTAATTGAATCTCCTCCCCGCTTTAATGTTGTGGCAGTGAGAACAGTCATGAGAAAAAGAAAGGACTCTATGAAGTCCTAAGTTTGCCCTTACTGCTTGACTTGGAATTAAGTGAGGGTGTGCTAATCAAATTCAGTTGATGAACAGATCATCAGTAAGTGTGCGCACATCTATAAAAACAGAAGTTTTGGGAATTTGCAGGACTAGTGTGTTAACACAATGCCACAGTCTTCCCAGGAGTGGATGTCCCAGCAAATTCACCTCTGGGTCAGAATGTGCGATCAGAGAAACTGCAAAAAGAAAAACAAGAGCTACAACTCAGCATGTTAAATGTTAAAGTTCATGACAGTACAGTCGGAAAACGACTGAAAAAGCATGACTTGTTTGAAAGGGTTACCAGCAGAAAGCCTTTTGTCTCTAAAAAGAACATTGTGGCATGGCTTAGTTTGAAAAGTTGTATCTGAACAAACCGCAAGACCTCTGGAACAATGTACTTTGGACAGATGAGATGAGATCAAAGATCATAATGCACAGCACGAACACCTCATACCAGCTGTGAAGCACGGTGGAGGAGGCGTGATGATTTCGACTTGTTTTGCAGCCATAGTACCTGGGCACCTGCCAGTCACCGAGTCAACCATGAACTCCTCTGCATGGCAAAATATTCCAGCGATTAGTTCAAGTTATTGCTGTCAAATGTGGTTCTACAAGCTACCAAATCATGGACGCTCCTTAGTTTTTCAAAGGGCTGCAGAAATTCCTCTGAAAACTTTTCTCCACTTTGACTTTACACTAGCTTCAAATGTGCAAATGCAAAAGTCCATACTGGTGTGTTGTTTTCCACAAATACAAATCATGTGTATTTCACATTTTTGAAAACAGTGTTAACTGCATATTATCTTGTACTGTGACAGCTTGGCAACCTGTCCAGGGTGAACCTCACCTATCAGCCTATGGCAGTGGGGTTAGGCTCCTGCCGCCCACAACCCTAAATTGATAAAGAACGTGGATGTTTGTTTGATTTCCATTCATCTCTGTACAGCACATAATCAAATAACGACTGGCCCTTGACAGTAACAGCAACAATCACATATTTGGTTTTCGGTGTAAGACATTACAAAAACCCAAGAAAAAGTCGAGAGTTTGTTTACTTATTTTTTATCCTGTATACACAATTGAATGGAAAACAATGCTGCCAAGAGCGAATCAAATGAATAGACTCAGATTTCGAGAATACAATAGTACGGCTTACAAACTGGTTGGCTTGAATGAAGCCTTGTAGACTGAGAGTAATTGCACTAATGATGCAATCATAAAAAAAAAAAAGAAAAGATTTAAATCGTTTGTTTGCTCAAAAAGCACATGTGCTCTAAATTCCAGTTTTCACATGAGGCTTCTAAAACACATAACTACATGCTATCCCTGTTGTAATACTCTATTGCAACAGGAGAGAAAAACATCAGGGTGCTAAGATCTTGTCATGCAGGTGCAGTGAAAGCCCTCACTCAAATCCTCAAGAAAGAAGGCATGGAGTTAATAGGCACTGTCTCGAGGAAGATGAATATATAATGTGTAATGTATTGTCACTGTTCCACTGAGACTTGACTAAGAATGATGTACGACGCAGACATTTTCTACTGCATTGATTCTGCCTTCATTTTTAAAGCACACTATACTTGCTCTCTTGGTCACAATGGAGAGGGGGGCAAATTGAATCCTGATTTTACGGTCGCGAGCGGGGACTCGAATTGTAACTGACTTGGCAACCTCCAAAAAACATGAAACTATAACTGAGTTGACTGGAAATGATTCGGCTTTGTCGATGAAATTACACTTCAAAGCTGAAAGCCCATTAGGATTTTACTGTAAGCTGCAAAACATTAGCATTAAATTGCCATTTGCTGACAAATATGATATAATCTTAATGACAAACTGGACAACAGCGAGTTTGTGCACAGCAGATCCCCAATTATGAAGTCATGATTTGTTGACTGCTCTGGATATGCCTGCTGCAGGCTACATATTTTTGTCAGGAACTACAAAAAAAAGGAGATATAAATGGATTTCATAATGTTCTGATTTATTCAGTCATTGCACTAAGGCTATCATTACGAAGCATTACACCCATGATAAGCCAAAGCAACACGGTGCACTAATGGTTCACGAGACGTGTAATATCTACCTGTGCTGTACTACCAGCTGTGTCCTCGATACGAGCAGAGGTGCCTCTGAACAGCAATCCTTCTGCTTAGACAACATGCAATTTTTTTGACATGCTGTCTGAGCTCTGTCATTTTTCCCTCTAAATATCATGCGAAGCTTGTGTTGTTGTCATTTCTCAACAATCGATGCACTGGAAGAAAATGATCTGCCCAGCTGGAGGCAGGTTTATAGTAACATTTTCCTCAGGTTTCTAAAGTTCAGCCACATGCGGCTTTCTTTTGAACATGATGTTATACCGCTCGTAGGAGCTTTCATTCTTCCCCACCACTCCTCCTATTTTTAGAGCCTTACTTTGCAGAATTGTAATAAAAGAGCTACCTCGGTGCTGCAGAATCAACCGAGGGACTTTTTTTTGCATGAGAATATATAACAAAACGCTTGATTGCCAAGTTTGGATGCATTAATATCCGAAATATCTCTTCTCATCTCGTCTTCTCTTGAGCCAAAGTACATAGCTAGGTCAGTGGTCTCTGTTACACGTGGCTTCAATAAAAAAAAAAGAAAGAAACAGTCCCCTGGTCGCACAGGGGAAATGTGAATTTGGGTCAAATTCACCAGGTGTAAAGCGAGAGGATTAGTGCCGAGATCGCATGTTTTCCGAGGCATAGTTTTACATAATAAAGAAAAGCAGAGTAAAAGAAAGCAGATGTAATGATGCTGATCTACTGGCCCATATTTTTATTTAGAGAAACAATGTTTATGTATGGCCTACAACAGCAAGTGTAAACTCTCTATTTCATCTGAACTGACCCAGGAGAGCTTGGCTCGCTGGTGTTTTATTCATTGTGGTCAACGCAGTATATATGTAAATACACACAGCAGGCCCTCGTCTCTGTTTTTTTTCCTCCCCACGTTTTTTCTTTTTCTTTTCGAGGACTGATGAAGTTGTCAGAAAACGCTTGGCTTTGCTTTTTCGCTGGAGCCTGTCGTTCTTGCCCGTATTCAATGTGCAATCAAAGCCCTGAGTTATAAAACAAAAGCAGTAAAAAAAAGAAGAAAGAAGCAAGTCTCAGTGTTGCTGCTGACTCATCTAAAGGGTGTAAATACATTTCACAGTGAGAGATCGGAGCAGTGTCCATGCTGTAAATTACAGGTCTTTATGAATGTTCAGTTTAAGCCAGGCTAAAATTAAAGCAAAAACAATGTGCTCTTTTTTTTCTTTCCTGTATAGGCTGCTGACGTTTTGCCATAGCTTAGCTACTTTTCACTATAGCTCTTGCTTGCTCATTTGCTGTTAATTAGCAAAGGAGAGAATTACTACCATCCAGGCATACTCTGTACACATTACAGGATCGCTCATGATTGCTAGGTTACTGCTTCCCTCTTCAATGCAGCTTAATCAACAAACAAGCACAGGCATGGTTTACTTTGATCAGTACACATACCGTACTTCAGCTTTGTGGTTATGTTGTGTGTATGCATTTCATTTGTTGTTTAGCTGCAACTAATCCGACGCTATAAAACCGTACCTGCGTTGCTGATTTCTCTACTTTAAAATTAAAGGAAACAACGGCATTATAAAACAACCTCAAATCCATTTCCTGCGAATTAAATTTTTAGATGTTATTTTAGATTATAGGAGTGATAATTAAATTTTTTTTCCCTTCCAGTGGTAGACTTTTCTGTGGCTTTTCAACCACAGCGACCTCACAGAGAGGCACATTTTAAGAATTCAAGTCCTTCCACCTCGACATCTTTTCTTTGATTTTGTCCTCTCATGCATTCTGTGTGTTCCCTCTCCAAAAGTGCCATTCACATTATGGTGAAAAACCTCATGCAATAATGTGGGGTGTTTCAGCAAACATTCATGCGGTAAATAAGAGAGTAGCTGGGAATGCTGTGGCGAACGCTGTGGTAAATATGTCATTATTAGATGGTTTTACTCATTAAGATCAAAAGCCACAAATTCAAAGGCGATCTCAAACCTTGAAAAGGGAAAAGCTATTTATTGAGAAAAAGAGGAAAAATCAAAGGATCTTAACTGACTTTTTGAGGATTTTCTTCAGGATTTGTTAAAAGCTCTTGTTCCACGCAGACATAAACACTCTCTGTTCTTCCGCATCAAGGAGAAATTCTTTTCAGCATTAATTTCCGAGCTTATTGGACAAACCAGCTTTCTATAGTTCTGTAATCACAGGGCAGCATGAAAAACGATGGGAATTATCACGATCCTCATAATGGCAGTTTCCGTGATGGAAGGAGCTCAACCACAACTGAACTCTACTACATTCATGACAAGACAATGTCTTAATTCACACTGAGGACTAGGACTGCAGTCTGCACAGTGTATTCCTAAACCCATTATTTAGATTGTGCATCCAGTTTCCTATGATTCCAAGCAGCTAGTTTCAAATATCTGAAAACTATGCCACCCGATTCAAAGGAAACATTTCTTAAGAGCATCCAAACGAAAGCAAATATGTAATTTCCAAAATTAAGGACAAGTAAGGTGATAAACCTTTACCTCCATGGAGAAATACAGCACGTGTTTTCAACTTGGTATGGGGTAATGATTCAATTTAGAGTAAGTAGAAAAAAAATGGACATACTGCTGTTTTTCGGCTCAAAGTTTTGGATATTTGAATGAGATGGCAGAGTAAGGGTGATACCAGTTCATTTCAGTTTGATTCTATGTTATTGAATCATGACAACAGTTGCCTCAAGACACTTTACATTGTAAGGTAAAGACTCTACAATAATAGAGAGAAACACCCAAAAGCTCTTTGGTGACAGTGGGAAGGAAAAACTCCCTTTTAACAGGAAGAAACCTCTGAAAGAAACAGTCTCAGGGTGAGGGGAGGAAGACAGGACAAAGACATGTTGTGGGAGAGTTTATATTCTAAAGGTGCATCTGTAATTGAGAGTGATTTTACTTTCTAACTGGGTGGTGAAAAACATGTAAAACTAAATGTACTAAGTAGTGTGAAACTTTTAAATCAAACTTAAAAATAATACTATAATCAACTGTGCATGTTTAGGATTGTTGCACAGGCCAAACTTTATTTCTAAGTAAATACGTTACAGATAAAAGGAAGGTGAACTCTGTTCTTTAGGTGTCATATATATGCGTATATCCCCCTATTCACTTTTATTTCACTGTTATTTCAGCAATTTGGGGGTTTCAGTTTGGATGTAACCATAGATTGGCAACATCTGACAATTTTAGAAGGTTTCATGACCTACATATACTGTGTCACTTCACACCATATTTCTCTCCCTGTGTGAGAATGAAAAATTACTGCAGCAATTTCTCAGAATATACTGCTGCTTCATTTTCTTTGTGGTAGTTTCCATCATATTCAACCAAATCTGCAGACCTCATGACTTTCTGGTGACTTTCCCTTATGAGCATAGTTCTTCTGACTAAAATAAAAATATACATATACTTCATGTACTGTACTTTGGGTAAAAGCCAGAATTTAGACAGGTTACATAGGCTATCATGAATGTTCTTGGTTTGGGGGAGGAAGCCTTCCTAATTTATGTTTAGCAAAAACTTTAACTAAACATAAATTAGGAAGTAAATTAATAGTTTAATGACCTACTTGTAGACCTGCCCTTTACTGGCTGAATGCACCTGCAGGGGTTTACAACAGCAAGTATGCTTCTACTTTTTTTTAGTAACAACTAAGCTTGAACTTGACAAAGGAAATGTGCAAGCAACTCAGCTCACATAAAAATGTCAACTAAACAATTAGTAAAAAGCACACAGGCAGCTGCATATTGTGAATCATAACATAGAGTGACACTCACTCACCGATGCCTTCATTTAGATATATACTTCAAAGGTCCTTTAGAGGAAGCTCTGAGTTTCAGAACTATGTTGTATTCTTGGTAGAACCACAGTGAAACTATATAGTCCTCAGTTGTTTCCCGTGAGACTTGTGTCAGCTGCAAACTCCACTGACAGAAGTTAGATCAAGCATAGAAAGCAGATTCAGCTCTCTACAATAGATAAAATCTGACAAGCAACATGGATCCAGACTTGTCTCCACTCTAGATCTTTTTGGCTCGTAACACTTTGCCTTTCCTCTGTCCTTAGGAAGCCTGTAAAAATGCTCTTATATGGGGAAAAACCCCGAACAAATAAACGTAATGCACCAGAGCCACTGCCTTCCAACTGGGTGAATTTGCTCCAAAAATATCACTGTGTCCCAGCCCAGAAAACAAGGTTATCTGAAAAAGGCATCTCAATCTATAGTCAAGCATTTTTAAGCACTTGGTAAAGTACTCGGGAACATTTTGTTTTAATTTAGTTTCCAATGGTGAATGTTTATCTTATGTGTAGCTGTATGTGTTGTTCCTCTGTTGTGCGGCAAGTTTTTTCACATAGAGACTAAAACGCTGAAAAATGGAAACAGATGCTCATTGTCCCAGCGTGAAAAGGCAGACAGGAGGGGGGGGGGGGGGAAAGGACAGGAAGAGAAAAAGAAAAGATTTATAGAATCTAATGATTCCATACAACAGTAGCAGATTCAAGATGAGTTACTTTTTTCACACATTTGAGCTGCTGAGAAAACTACGTAGCACTAAAAATATATTTCAAATAACTAGCTCCAAATAGAGGCAGTTTATTCTGCTGTTGTATCATTTAAATAGCAATACAGTAACACATTTTTGAGATATCTTTGCTGACTTTTTAGGGAATAGGGAAATGGGACATCTTTGCGTGCCACTGAAAGGAATCCTGTCACTCAAGCTGCTGTTCTGGGACTGCCTCTATTTTTGGTACCTGAAGCACAGACACATGCCATACGGTTACACTGACACAAACAGAGACGCAATAAATAATAAATCCACCAAACAGGAAGATATTATCCACTCACGGCTTGTTGGAAGTCAATAATTTGCAAAGCAGCTCACAGGGAAAATTGGTTGCAATAAACCCATTATGCAAAAATGCAAAGTGGAATAGAAGCAGGAGGAACACAGCTAGCCTTGAAGTGAGGTGGGACTTTGAGGCAACATCCACCTCTTTCCATGCTAGCTTCGGTTCAATTAGCATCCGCAATTTATTTCTCAAAAATGTGAAGCTTTTATAAGCCTTTCTGAAAAGCTGCAGCATGGAATATATCTGAACACCATGTCATTTTAATAAGCCCTACACAGGTGTTTTCATTTGGCTGATTAAACTTGGCTGATCCTCATACGACCATGTACTAACTCTGACTCTCCTGCTAGGCTTTCTTGCAGGTCCAAAGACGGCAAAAATAACAACTTCTGAATTTTCCTTTGTATAAACACAATTTCAAATTAGCCTTTTGTCCAACAAAATGAATGCACCTGGCTACAAATATTGGATTGTTGGCTAATTCTGCACAAGAAGAGCAATAATACACAGAGGTGGCAAAGGTACAGACGTGCTTTGCTTAAGTAGAAGCACTGACACCTGTGTTAAAAAAGCACTGATTTGACTTCTTTACTCAAGTAAGTCAGTAAACTGAAAAAGTACAGACTCTGAAATGCACCCAAAATACAAGAGTGAAAAGTAGTTCTGATGATAAACACCACAACTGCTGTGCACCAGTCCATTGCAGTGCTTTACAGTAAATTCAACACAATACAGCAATCTAAACTGTTTATCCTGCACTAAACTGCTGAGCATTTTCATGCAGCCTTAGAATAACACAGTCAGTATATCTCAGTTTGTTTTCCACATTGACATTTCCACCAGCTATTTTTCTGCAAAGATGACTGAACCTTTTATCAGTATCATAATAAAATTATATTAAGACATGGGAATAAAACTTTTTTTTTTTGCCTCCACACCTAAACATAAAGTATAGTCAGGGGAAGATTTAAGCAGATGTCATCTTGGCTGATTTCCACCCTTTACGCTGACAGTATACTGCTTATTCTGTCTTTATACTACACAGTATATAAGATTGATTTCAGTGAATGAATTTAACCATCATTAGCTGAAATTGAAATTGATCTCTGCTACACTTGATGTGACCTAACTGGCCATGAACACCACAACCAGTACTGCAATAACAGGATGATAGCAGAAACATTAGTTTGGTTTGCAGGATGTTTCACAACATGAAAAAACATAACTTCACATCATATAAAGATCCGGTGCAAGATTCAAAAAAATGAAGCCATTACAAGCTTTAAAATTCCAGTTTATCAAATGTCACCGAGCGGTCCTTACCTTTAAATCTAACCTCTCTTCTTCCTCTCCTGTCCTGTCTTTCTTACATCTTTCTCCATCTCTGAGTGAAGTTATCGCTCACTCTTTTCTCGCCCTGGGAAATACAGAGGCTGTACCTTAAGCTAGCAGACACACTGTGCATCAAACTGCACACAAACATTTTGTAGGCTTGCTGATATTTGTTGAGCTGATAGAAATGATGCATTTAAAATTACCTGACACTTAAAAAACACACTTTACTCCCTTTAGCTCTTCTTCTGTGGCACTAGCTAGATGTTGAAGTTCTGCAACCACAAATTTCTGCACCAAAAATAAATGGAACTCTAGATCGTTCTGACCCAACCTAACCCCTGAGTAAAGATGATACATAAACTATATGTTTTGCCTCTTTAATCTTAGGTGATGGATACACCAACAGGATTGTCTCTTATGTTATTGTTCCCTCCATTTAGGACCAAATAGCTTTGATATTTGAAGGCTTGTCTTCAACATAAAGTAACGAACACGTTTCGAAAATGTCAAGAGTAGGCAGGAAAAGTAAATCATTTTAAGAAAAATAAATACTCCAAGTAGATACCTGAAAATTCTACTTAAGTACAGCAACAGTGCATTTGTGCTAAATTACGTCCCATCTCTGATAATATATGAATAGTTTATTCGTGTTCACCACTAGACTTCAGCTGAATTATCTGACACCAGATAAATAGCCTAAATTAGCAAGTGCTGTTGTGTTATATATTTGGAGCAGTTCATTGCCAAATGAAAACAGACACAAACAAAGAGTGTAGACCTAGTTTTATAATTAACTCAGTAGATTGCATTAGTGGATTTAAATCAGTGGCTTTATTAGTAAAGTATTTGTTATGCTGGTTAGTACATTTCAGAGTGCTTTGCAGGTAATAAAGTAATAAAACTTACAAAATAAACACAATAATATCAGTGAGAGGTGCTAAAATATGAATAAAAATGAATTAATTTGATATAAAACAATATTTTTAAAAATCTTCATAATATATTAGTGTGTCTGTCCCAACAGCTCAGAGCATAAAAACTAAAACAAAAGTTTCTGTCCTGAGCTTTGGAACAACTAAAACACTGCTGCTAGAAGTCCTGAGAGACCATCCTGGTCCATGGTATGTCAGACATGTAGGCTGATGTGAAACCTGAAAGTTCTTTAAAGTAATACAACTTTAAAATCAATACGGAAACTGACAGGCAACTAATGTAAAGACTTAGTGCAGTATGTTCTCTCCTTGTGATCCCTGTCAGCACCTGTGCGGCACAGTTCTAAATCTATTGCAACTGATTTATAGCATTTTGGGGGTAGACCAGATAGGATAGCTTTACAAAATGCTCGCCTTCGAGAAATAAAAGCATACGTTAGTCTCTCTGTGTCACTCAGAGAAATCCTGGTAGACTTGTAAAAGGTTTTATGGGGGTACAAGCACAGATATCTAAACTACATCTAAAAGAAGCATCGGCTGGACCCGTACAGCTGTGAAAAGAAACCCCCTGATAGCACTATCTGGGGATAAAATGCATAAAATAAAAAAAGTAAAGGCCCCACAACTGTTCCTTGGGGAACACCATAAATTATCATTATTTTTTTAAGGGGGGAGGGGTGACTATTAACTGCCAAAGGAAAAAAAATGCAAACCAGCATAATCCTTTGTTCTATTTAAAAGAATTTAGCGATTAACTTTAACTAAAACCAGAGTTCATGTCAAATAGTACCAAGAAAGAAATATAATATTTTAATACGTCCAAGGATTATTTTCTACTTTTAAAAGGACTACATCTGCACCAGGACAGATATATCAGAAATATATAAAACAAATCTAATTTATTGTTAATAAATGAATGTTGATTAATCTAGGCTTTTTTTTTAAACAGACTTCATAAACTTAAATTGTGTAATAAATTAAGTTTTATAGGAAGACTCAAAACTATTAGAACTTTTGCACCCATCCAGTTGGTTGGCATGTGTACATATCTCCTCACCATCTGGGAGATATCATCTGTGTCATAAATTTACAATATGTCTGACCATCCGGATAACTAAAAACAAGATTATACGAGCGGTTCTACCCACTCAGCTGCACATAATAACCATTTAAATGATACAGCATGAATGCAACAAAAAGCCTGCTGTGGAAAAGATATAAATTTAAAGTTGTTGAATGCCCACACAAAAATAAGTTTTTTCTCTACTTTTAAAAGAAAATGATGTTGTAGAAAAGCTTACATCATTTGGAAAAGAATTTCTGAGAGTGGGACAATAACAACTGAATGCACAATAATTTGATTTACAATTTATTTTCGGTCTAGTGTAGAGACTTTACTTGATGATCGAAGGGCTCTCCCAAGTGTGTATTTAGTGAGGTGGCTTACATTTTTGCTTTCATGCTTTTACATTTCTATAAATGGTTCTTTTCACTGCAGTAATTCTTTCTACTTAGTTTTGGATATGGACCCAAAAACCACAATGTTTAGTGTTTTAGTTAAAGTCTACCATCAACGGGAGAACTAGTTATCTTGACCACTGGGTATCAAAAGCATGTTTTCAGTAGATACTTTTCAAGACAGATTAATCAAAAATATGTCAGTTAACACCATATTAGAAATAGAAATGTATAACAGTGGGTAAAATATCTCATTAGCTTTTTCTTTTGCCAAATTGTATGCATCTAGTCAATAAGCGATCCTAATTGGTCAATCAATAACTGCATGAAAACCATCCCTGCCTGTAGGAAGCTTTGTGTGAAAATTACCTTCGTGCTCAAGTGAAATCAAGAAAACAACATGCTTCTTTGACTACCACTCATCTCTTAGAGGCCATCATCTCTGCACAGCTCCTTTCTGTCCAGCATTGACTAAAGTGATAATCACAGCATTTCATAGCCACAGGTCAGTACTGAGTGAGATGCCCTAAAGAGACTGTTGTGGTACAGGTTTCAGGCATCTTGTTCTCATTGCCTGCTCTTGTTGTTATCTGAAGTTCTACAAAAAGATTGAAGCTACATGTACGGTGTGCCACCTGGCATAAACTAATTTTATAGCTCCTCTATAAACGGCACCAATTGGCTTTAACACATTGAGTACCGAATACGGTTGTTCGGCAGCACCTTGCTGTATATTTCTGCAGCCTGTCCTGATTCTACTATCATCATAATTACATTAACGGCAAAGAGCTAAAATATGCATTTTCTATAAATAATCAACTCTATTAGTCTCACTGATGGTTGAGCTGTGATAGATGTGAGGTGGGAGGAAGCAGAGGAGGGATTTACTTTTTTATCTGGTTTTTTCCAGATAAGAGCAGCTAGGATGTCATGGCGACCGTATCAATCTGGACCCAAGTCAAACATGTTTGACATAATTCAAGAATGCATTTCACGCCATGGCATTCGTCCTGAAAGTAAATTGAGTCTGAACAGCAGGCAGAATAAATACGCCAATCACGGCTTCTGGCAAATTCTATGATTTATGCCTTTCAAACAGGATTGTTTCACATATCAGTTTTTCTACCTTTCCTTTCATGTGCATGCCATGTGTTGAGTTCTGTGGACGTACTACTGTGGTAGGATTCAAGCACAAGGCTTCATGACAGATACTTTACACATGCCAGACTGTTAGACGATGGAAGAACTGTGAGACAACGATAAAATGTTCATATTAAAAGCATTTACCCCTCTCCAGGCGCCAGACTGTCTGACACTGGCTCAAATTGATTCTTAATTGGGTTTGTATGGACCCTGGATCTACTGTTGATGAGCACAGTGAAAAGTGGACAACTACGGCTTCGACTCGTGCTTCGCAGAAACGTGATAACACCACGGACCTAACGGAGGGAGAAATTACTTCTTATAGTTCTCGCCTCTCTTTAGAAAAAATGATTGTTATGAAACGGATAATCTGCACATCTTGAGAACAAGTTTAAAAGAATGATCCATCATCCAGACACGGCAGAACAAAGCTACTGACTCAAAGGGATGTCATTACTCATCACAAGTCACAACCAGTTGGCATTAACCAGCTGTGTAGCTAGATGTCTTTTTGGGAGACTTTTTTTGGGGAGGGGTGAGATGCAATAAATCACTCAGAGTTGCTGTGGAATGCAAGCCAGTCCTCTGGAACAGTTTGGTCTTGGTAGAGGTGATTTTCTGTTTCTAGGCTGACATTCCTCATGACCTTTTTTGGCTTGTCGTGCACACTGACTCGTAGAACATGCTGGTTAAAAACTAAGGATTGAAGGGGAGAGGGACTTAAATGCTCCCCAGTGTACCTCTACCACCACCGTTTCCAATGAAGCTCAGCATGCCTCTATTTGAAGAGGAAGGGAGCAAGGTTATCCCTACCTTTCCCTTACTTGTGTTTTTTTTTTCTTCCCCAGTCACAGAAGAGGCTTGTTACCAGAGCAAGCAGACGTAGTGGAGAGCTGTGCTGCAAAGCTTTATTCGAGCTGAGGGGAGAGTCTGCTGTGGATTAAGTCTTGTCCACAGCCTGGTCTGGTCTTAATTTCACTGCTTTTGTTCAGTCAGACTGGAGGGGTGCTTCTGATTACTGCCTATACCTTTGAAGAGTCACTGCAATTAATACATTTCAGGATTTACTAATAATAACAGTAAAGCATTAGTATAGGATTATTTTTAGATTATTTAATGACAGTTTGAAATATCTCATTGGGCTACATTTAATTGACTTACAGGAATAATCAGAATCAGTGGAGACTAAGATACCATTGCATTAGGCTTAAATGCAAACCTATCCTCATACATGTTACATTAAACTGCACATGTCATCAGAATCGATTGAGTCATATTTTTTTGTGTGTGTTTGTAATTAAGCTGAACTTCATATATCTAGAGGTCATAAATTCAACTAAGGTTAATGGCCTGTATCATTGCACGAACTGGTAAATGTGTATTGCTTACTAATACGTGACTAGCATTTTCAGTTTTGAGTTGAGTTGCTGGTAATTGGAGTGGCAGACAGTCAAATAAGCGCCACTGACATGTAATGTATTATGTACCTGGCAGCAGCAAAGTGAAATACAGTTAATTTACTAATTCTTAACATGTTCATTTTTGGCGATGACAGGAAACCTTGGAGACAGCAGGGGGAAGACACAAAGCAAATGGCTTCAGGGTGGATTCAAACCCAGGCCTCTGCAATATCCTTGCAGCATATGAATCGCCTGCTCAACCCAGCAAGCTAGACCAACACCCTTTTTTTGTGGAACTTTCGATTTCAATTCAACACATACTGTGCTCTTATATATAAAATTGATCTGAATGGCCCACCATAGCCAGTAATGAACTGGACTGTAAAACTAATAACGCATAAACCACCTGTGCTTGTCTGTTTGTGTATATATTTGATCCATGTACAATAAATATAAAATATCAATGGACAATAGCTAACATACACAGCCACTGGCCAGTTCATTAGTTACACTTGTTCAACTGCTCATTATGCAAATATCTAATCAGCCAATCACATGTTCGCAACTTCATTTTCCATCTGCTGAAGTTCAATCTGAGCATGAGAATGGGGAAGAAACATGATACAAATGACTTTGAATGTGGTGTGGCTGTTGGTGACAGACAGGCTTATCTACTTGGATAACCATCTCTAGGGTTTACAGAAAAGGATCCAGAAAAGAGAAAATATCGACTGAGTGGCAGTCCTTAGGGGGAAAATGCCTTGTTGATGTCAGAGGTAAGAGGAAAATGGTCGGACTGCATAAAGCTGATAGGAAGCCAACAGTAACTCAGATAACAACCAAGTACGCAAAAGAGTATCTCTAAATGCACAGTACATTGAACCTTAAGGCAGATAAGCTACAGCAGCAGAAGACCACACTGGGTGCCATACCTGTCAGCTAACAATAGGAAACAGGCATAGTTTGGTGTTCAGATAGATAGATTCATACTTTATTCATCCCCAGAGAGAATTTCAGAAATTCCAACAGTATCCCCAAATATGCTAGACATAAACAATACATAAGTATAATAGCATGCTAATAAATACACATTATGAAGTTAAAAACTGAGTCTTGATTTCCAGTGCAAGTCAGATAGCACAGCTCCTCTATGACAACGTCACCAGTTCAGTCCGATGCACCGCTGGACTATCACCTCCCTTCCCAGTTAGTGTTGGTGTCCACCAAGGATCAGCTCTGTCACCCCTCCTCTTCATTCTATGTATGGATACCATCACGGCCAACCTCCAGTTACCTCATCCATGGTCTCTCCTCTTTGCCGATGACATATTCCTCGCCAGCAAAGACAGAGAAGAGACCCAAACGCCGACTCAACACTGGTTCGATGAATATGGTATGCGGCTCAACACGAAAAAAAAAACCAAATACCTGGAAGGAGGCCCCCAAACTGATGGCACCATCATAATTGACAACGAAAAGTTGAAGAAGACAGAAGAGTTCCGCTACTTGGGCTCAGTCATCAGCTACGATGGAAATATCACCTCCGATGACCGAGCACGAATAAATGCAGCCTGGTTAAAATGGTGACAGGTCACCGGTGTCCTTTGCAACAGAAGAATGCCAGATCGACTCAAGGGAAAAATCTACAAAACAGTGGTCCGCCTTATAGCCCTGTACGGCTCCGCATGTTGGCCCGCATTGACCACACATGAACAGGCCCTAAACACCATGGAGATGCGCATGCTCCGATGGAGCCTGGGAATTACAAGACGGGACCGTGTTACGAACAAAGACATACGGAAGCGACTAGGCGTAGCCCCAATTAAGGAAAAGATGCTTGAGTCCCTGAGTCGCCTGAGGTGGTATGGACATGTGATTCAAAGCGATGAGAACTCTAGCAAAAATGGCTATGACGATCGACCCAGAAGGATGCTGGCCTCGAGGCAGACCGAAGATAGGATAGAGAAAATTAAGGAGGACATTAAGACCGTCAACACATCACCTGAGGATGCCTTGGAGAGAACCAAATGGAGAAACCTTTGCCAAAGAGCGGATCCTGCACCAGCGGGAACAACGCCAGGATGAAGAAAGAACCCAGATAGCACAGTCAGAATTTGGCACAAACAGCATGAAAGTGTGGATTTGTGCTGTCTTGTATCAACAGTTTAGGCTCATGGTGATGTAACGATGTGGGTGACATTTTTGGCACACTTGGGGCCCCTCAGTATCAACTGAGCATTGTTTAAACAATACTCAGTATCAACTGAGCATTGTTTAAACAATATTGCTGCTGACTATCTCCATATACCCATCTTCTGTTGGCTTCTTACAGCATAATGTCACACAATCTCAAACTGGTTTCTTGACCATGGCATTGAGTTGTATTGTACTTACCTGACTTCCACAGTCAAGAGATTTTTGGGATGTGGTGTAATTGGGAGATTCCCATTATGGATGTACAACTAAGAAATCTGCAACTGTGTGATGCTATCACGTCAACAGGAACCAGAATCTCTGAGGAATGTTTCCAGCACCTTGTTGAATCAGTGCCATAAAGAATTAAAGCAGTTCAGGAGGTAAAAGGGTCCCAACCTGGTACTAGCAAGTTGTAGTAAGCAAACTGGCCAGGGAACATTATATGAAAATAATGGATTGTTTAAAAATGTGTAAAACTGCTTGACAAATATTTGTAGCACAACTTTGAGCTATAAATCACCAAAAGTGGCCTGGAAGAGTAATAATACATTACAAGACGACACAAGTGTGATTGCTGGAACAGGAATAAAGCAATGTTTTGCCTTTTAAAACAATCAAAAAATGACTCAGCCACTTGCTTTCTGAAGTGTCTACATTGCAATCTCGCCTTGTAGGTGTCATAAATTGGCCCAGGCACCCTGGGCTTAGCTGAGTGCCGGGGTGGTCCTCCACCAGCCCCATCTCAGGGTGGGCTAGCGTCAGCCTGCAGGCCCAGAGGGCTCGTCAATGTCACTTTGCTGCTGCTATTCTGGTCACAGAGTGGAGAGGAGTAAGTGGGTGAGTGTTTGGGTAGGACTCAGAAAAAAAGGAGAACCTGTTGCAAGCGAAGGTATGTTCCAAGCACATGGTGGTCTATTCATTTTCAAAGCACTGAGATGCATTTAAAGCCAGAGCAGAGGAATTTACAAGTCGAGACTGCAAAGTGCTTCTGTTTGAGGAATGGGATTTAAAAACTAGTATTGAAAGAATGTCATGTGTGAAATGCAAAAACCTGGAGTGACGGATCTGGTAAACTGGTTGTAAGAGAGTCACAGTCTCAACCACTGATCCCTAAGCCTTCTTAATCAAGACTCACATTTTGACAGCCTTTTGTTTTATCTTTCCTTTAAAATGTTATTATTCTTAAAAACAGTAATTGGATACATATGATTGTTGCCAATAAACAAGATTTTAGTGTTTCCCAGCAATGGGATTTTTGTTACATTACCCAGTATTTAAGCCATTTTTCAACTAGACTAAACAAAGGAGCTAAGTAATCCCAAATGTCCAGATGTTTTAAGCCTTCCATTATAATTCTCTCAGTTGTCAGTGTTGCAGATTTTCAAAAGGGAGGGTGGTATGTTATAACATATTAATTCACATGCAAATAACAAGTAATAAAACTGCCAAAACAAATGTGTTTTCTAAATCAGTTGGAAATTAGCATTAACAAATTGCAAGATCTTATGTGCAGTGCATTTCTTTGAAGTCTGCAGAAAGAAAATTCCTATGTTATGCGATAACCAACACCCTATTGCAGGATGTGACCACTCCTTTCTTTATAACCCATAAATAAGAAGATTGTGATCTATTTGTTCCTTTATATCCCTCTTCTGGTTCTGTGACATTCTTAGATCCTTTGTGTAAAGTCAAATTTGGCTTTCTTTTATACTTTATTGCATTCCTTCTCTAACCAAATTCCTCTTGTGCTTTAATGGGTAGATGCTCCTCTGTATTTTCACTGAGCAAAAGCTGCTCCTGCCAGATTTGTGGCCTGTTGCGGTCCAAAAGAACAGCACCACAGGGAACTTCAGAAAAACTCACTCAAATTTCAGTTTTTGAAATACAGTCGTGCCTGGGGGGCAAGAGCATCTCCCAGCCCAATATTTCAAATGAGAGATGGAGTGCTACTCTGTTCTGAATAGAAGGCACAATGGCCTCACGCAGGATAAAGTACTAAATAACACGAAGCACCATGTAGGATAGGCTAGCTGCGTGGTTACAGGCTGACACTTAAGTAACCCCTTGACAGGTGCTGAAGTCTTACGTGTCTGAATGGCAGCTTAAGAGTTTTCTGCCTTTTACAAGCCCAACCTTGGTTTATTCACCCAACACATGGATGGCTTTTATGGTGCTCAGGCAAATGGCATAGCACAATGGCGCTAAAGGTGCACAGAATGAAAAAAAAATATTCTGCATTTCTGGTAAGACATAACTGTCTACAGCATGAGTTGTTCAGTATGCATTATGTCTCCTAACTTTAACAAAGAATTTATTTTAACCCACCCCATGAGTCCATTTCAGCAAAGCTTTTTTTTTTCTTCTCTAGGCCAAAGCAAAATACCATAACAAAATGAGATGCCTGAAAACATACCAAAAGATACCTGACCTACCTACTAACTATGTGAAGTTAACTTATCTGGCCTTGTGAATATGTGAATATTGTGGTAACAATGCAGGATCAATGCAACCATCTGGTAACAATTGGCTGTGAAGGAAAAATGAATATTACCTGACTGCAAGTGGCTGCTGGAGGACAATGGCAGTTGCTGCAAAGAATTTTCTAAAATCCCAGTCATGCAGCACAACAAATGGGTCAGGTTCTCCAACCAGTTAGCAAAAACTTCCTAATGATCGCTTTGGTTTCTAGCATGTTCCTGTAGTAGTTTGAATAGAAGTGGTGGGCTTTTCTACAAACAATGGCCAGCCACTCTCCGAGCTGTAGTGAAACTGTGAAATGTTGGCTCCAGTGTTGAAGACAAACCTTCTCCATTTCTGGTTTGTGTCCCACTTGTTCAAATTTTACAACTGCTCAGCTAGTAGTTAGGAAGTATTCCATATATAGGTAGCCTTGGCAATCTGCTAGCAATCAAAGCAATCACTTGAAGGTTTTGGATGCAGCACCTTCGTTGCATTGGATTTTACCCAGTAAATGCCAGCAATCTCCAGGTGCCACTGCCAACCAGTTGGGGAATACACAGTGGTTGCATCACATCAAGCGCCTTGAGGCGACTGTTGTGATTTTGGCACTATATAAATGAAACTGAACTGAACTGAATTGAATAAGATCCATTATGACACAACTCTGGAGTAATGTATGCATGATGCCATGTGAGCTTAGGTATGTCAAATCAGAATGGTTCAATGTATCCTGCTAAGGGGCAGAAACAAACTAAGCCCAATTAACTAAAGCCGTTTACTCAATGGCCAGTAGTGGACATTTCTTGAGTTGGTTGTGTAAGTAACCCTCTGATATTCTTTCCAACCAATAACACATCAGGCAGCATATGCAGTGTTTTCAGTCACTTACCTCAATGCTGAGATTGATTTATTGTGCCCACTTTGCGTCACTAAGTTATTCCAGCACAAGTCTTCATGGTGTCACTGTGTCACATCGGTACCTGTCTCTTCCTGTGTGTTACCACTTAATATTAATTTTTTCAAACCACCAAAGAGGCTGCAGTATCATAAAGCTGGAAAGTTTTTTTTTACACAGCATATCGAATTATCAGATGTTTTTGACACATTTCCTAAAAACTATGTTTACACAGAGATTAGAAGTCTCTGTACCTTGCATACAGCTGAGGACATACTTGCTTTCAACAATGCACTGGTGTATACAGCCTGACTACCTCTGCACAGAAACTGAGTAAAGCTGGTGACATTGCTGGTGATATGGCTGTTATCAATTCTATAATTGATAACAGCCATATCACCAGCAATGTCACCAGCTTTACTCAGCCATTAGTCTCCAAAGAGTGATAAAGTAGTGTGTAGGGTTGACCTACTTTATAATTGACAAGTAGACCAATTTTGTTTTGGCACTCTATATCTAGCTAGCTAGCTCTTAGAAAGCTAATGTTAGCTATGTGTTAGCAAGCTGCTGTAGTTAGTTAGTGACATAATTTCCTTAGGGATTAATAAAGTACTCTGATTCTGATTGATTAATTAAGGTGCTTGCAAACATAACGTTGCCAATAATTTTGGTATTTCAGCTTGACAGAAAGAAATAGCTTTAGCTTTAGCAGGGTAATAATATTTGTTATTATTACGTCTTATTTTTAGTCTGCATGCTAAAGTTTAGGAGTAAAGTTCAGACAGGGATGTTGAGCTACTTGACACATATTGATGTGCTACTTTGTGGCCAGCTACAGAGCTGTGGTTAAGCTAATATAAACACATTAGTCCTGGAAAAATAGAGAATGAGGGTAAATGGCATTATATGGCAGGAAGAAGATGCCAAAAGCATCTCCATGCACAACATGAGGTAAGTCATTAATATGCTGTTGCATGTTTAGATTACTCGCAATGAGAAAATCCTAATCCTCCTAAGTTTAATGTCCACACTGAAATCTTAATGTCACACCGAAGTCAGCCTGAGAGTGAGTCATTTCTGAAGCATTCAAATATTTTGTGTCTGGGACATTGTGAGGCCACAGGCTGTAGTTACTTTGGAAGTTTTTTAACACTTAATGTGTTGCACATGAATAGTCCAGACATAAAGCTGGAGAGCCTCAGAATGACCAGCTGTTATTTTGGGAAAACTTGTTTTTATTCAATAAAACAAGACAAGGCATTACAACACCTTAAAAAGATAGCAGAGAGCTTCACTGAAGTCTGTAGATACGTGGACAGAAACAGGGCTGATACACGATTACTGAACTAGATGATATGTTAGAATTTACCAGTCATGTTAGAATTAAAACGCCTATTTAAGTGATCATCAAATGATCACCTAAGTAGCCGTTAGCCAAATTATGCTCAAGGTCAGTCAGGGTCACGGTCATCAGCACATATTTTTATGCCTTTTATGTGCCTGGTTACTATTGACCATGTAACCACAATATTAGGGACCTCAAACACTTTATTTGGTGATGAAGGAATTTAATTTGCCCTGGATGCGGCTGTTTTCAAGCATCCTTGACTTCTCGATGGATTTTAATCCTCACACAACTGGGCATCATTTTTATCTAATGTATTTGTTGTGTTTGTTTCTGTTGTATATCTGTAGGTTTTTGTTTATTGCAGTAAAGCTTTGACCTGCCCAGGGACTACAGATGTAAATTAGCAATTTTGGTGTACTCTGGCATGTTTACATCTTATATTTTTATGTACTGATATCCAAGAAAGAAAGCAAGAAAACATACACCTTGTGAATTCTGATGAATCATGAGTCAACCGGCTATGTTACTGACGTTCTGGTCTTCTTGTTGTTGAGTGTTTACATTTATTCTGCATTACCATACCTTGATCCAGTCTGAAACAGGATAAAGCAGTACATCCTATTACAATCAGTAGCAAATGTACATGCAAGTAAAGCTTGCAGTCATGTATAGACGACATACATTGATTAGTTCCTGCATGGGCTACACTCTCAGCTCCCCCGTCTCTTCTTCTAATGTTGCTCATTGGAAATATGCTAATGAGATTCGTCACGATCGCTGATTCTCTTTGAACTTTTTATTTCGTCACGGGCTGAGTGAAATCACAGAGGTACAGAGCAGGAGGTTTTCTGCCGCAAGCCCATGGCCCCTCTTCTACCATCTGCCGGACCTCATTTCATTTGAATAATAAATGATTGCCTTCTTCTTTTTTTTCTGCCCTCTGCTACACAGAGGCGCTTCGGTTCCTCACATGTTTTTGCGGTCTGAGGAAAGAAACGGCCACCAGCCACGACGAAGAATTGTTGTCTCTCACTATAAAGCCCTGCCCAGGGTCTACGGGCTACACCATCCCACTGACTGCCATGAACCCAGCGGCAGCACAGAGAATTTACTGTGCGATCCAAAGCTGAAATGTTTTCGTCTAAGCCTCACACCGAAGGGACTGAAGTCTTCCTTTATTTTGAGTAGCTGCGCAGGAATTGAAAAGCCCAGGCATCCTGTTTTTCTTTAAGAACAAAAAGATACTGAAAAATATTTTCATGCTGGGTTAATTCCCTGAAATGAAAAAAAGTTCAGTCCTAAAGAACAAGGACCAGACATAGATTTTATCAGCAGGATATGCTCATATGGTTGCATTCTTGCTATTGATGGCTGCCAAGATAAGAAGGAGAGCCCATTCAGTCATTGTTACGTGACCATTTATAGGCTACCCATTTATCAGAGAATATATAAAATTCTAGTGTCTGTCGCTGCAGAGCTGATGGCAGAGGCTTTAACTTATCTTGCACAGATAAGGTCCCTTACTGTCAATTTACATAGTTCCCAGCTGGAGATGTGCTGAAGCAAATCTAATTCAAACTTTTCAAACCTCAAAGACACACAGCAGTGCTCCAAATAGCAATAAAGCCACTGGCCTCTGCCCTCTGGTATACTTCCCATCGCCACACTTTATAACCCCAGTTGCTGTGTTGAGATTGGAACATGTGCTCACCAATGGATTCAAATAGTCAATAGGAGCCTCTTTCCCCTTCAGCAGTCAGCATGTGGATCTCAAATAGCATGGCGGTGTGATTAGCATGCACATACTTGGTTAGAATTCAACCCATTATAATTTCTACTTCATATGTAACAGAATCGGGATATAAATGTTAACAGGATGCTAATCCGCCTTTTGTCAAAAACAAAACAAATGATGCCTGAACATTACAGTGTATATTTTTTTTAAAGGAGGAAGGGGGGGGGGGGGGGGGGGCTGTTTACGGGACTGTTAAAGCCGTGGTATTTATCAGGAACAAACGTCCTGGCCGTTCTGTCAAAGAGAATGTACAGAGAGTACATAAATCTGGTCCCCTGCTGTTTGCCTCAGCCAGCTTTGAGAATGATTGACCTCTGCATGTTTCCAGAAGCCTGGAAATGGGGAATGCCCTTGACTCACTAGGTATGAGGGAGGGGGGAAAAAAGGAAAAACTAGCTGAAACCCAAGGGATCAGTGGGGGCAGTGAAGCAGGTTGTTCCATTTCCCCTTCGTTTAAAAACTACTGCCAAGCTCTGCATAGGCTTGGACCCATGTGCCTGGCCAGGAACAATGGGAGCCTGCTAGAATTAATGAAACAGTTATCGGCAAACCCTGCAATTAACCAGCTCTCCAAATTCCACTCTGCATGAGTTGCTGACTGAATATCAGTTTGGGTAGAGTATACACGGGTGCCATGGTGGAACAACAGCCATTGTAATAGCCTTGGAGGGTCTTTGGTGCCCCTGGGACACAGAGATGCCCCTCCCCCTCTCCAATCCTGTTTCCCATTCCGATCAAACTATTAGTAGTGATAATGGCTAAGCATGCATCCCAGCTGCTGCCTTGTGCCACCATTTCAATTAGCAGTGTTTAAAATCTTTCATTATCATAGCTAAAGTGTGTTCACTGGCCTATATCAGCACTCCCGCGGATAACGTAGCGCTAATCAATACGATGAGCTTATGCCTTACTGTGAAAACACTATGCATTGTCACCTTTGATCAAGTTCAGGCCAGACGTAGGAGAGGTAATCGCGCTAACATGAAACAGCAGGGGTTGCAGGGTGTTGCAGCATTTGCTAGTGTTTTGAATCGTTCCTGATCTTGAAATAGGTTTTTGATGTAACTTGACATTGTGGTGCTGCACCATTGGGTACCTATTAAGTCTAATTTCATAGGCAGTGCAGTTTGTTAGTTATAAATACAGGCATTATAAAAGATGGACATTGCATCTGGGTTGGAAAAGTGAAGCCAACGCCAAAGTGCCTCAATCCGGGATTTTTAAAGGACACTGGTTGAAAAACACTTCCGTTCTGACCTCTGTAAACACTTCCCTGCTGAGTTTATGGTTTCAGTCGCTCAGTTAGGGTCATACTGAATAAAACATTAAGTAAATTGTGGTCATTCTATTGATTAGTCAAGTGAGCCTGCGGTTTCACAGTTGGATACGCCCCTCGCTCATCACATCCGGTTTTAAAATACCGAGATAGGGACGCCGTCATCTCCAGGCTTCGAAAACAGGCTGCGTTGTACGTGATTAAAATTAGCTTAAGACCAAACACTGACTTTTCAACATCTATATTTCAGTATTGCTATATATGTGTTCAGTTATTGGAAAATGGCTTTTGCAGTAGCTAAAACAGAGATAAAATTAAAGTCAAGTGAAAGTTAGCAGGCGAGATGGCCATGGATAGCCTCAGCAGGAGCTAAAATAAATTTTTCTCATTGTTTTTTCTCCACTGTAATTGCAAAATGTCAAACAACGGTTGTGAAATTAAGCTTTTTAATCCACATTTAACATTCCTGTCACAAAAAATAAAAAACAAGGACCTCGTACCCCAAACAGTAACTACCTCTGAAAATAAAACAAGAGGAGTAACAATGAATAATTAAAATATTAACGCAAGCAGAACAGTGGGGTTTCTCTGTGTACAAAAACCAGCGTGTGTGCACAGTGGCATATTATATACAGTCCAACACACATTAGTAATTTAGAAATAAAGGGCACAACGGGACTTAAAGGCCTCGTATTATGAGTGCTGCAGCACAATCGGTCTGTTCTGGTTCAGTAATTTTTAGAATGAGGGTTAGCGCAATGAGAGAAGTTATAAAGAATCTTGTGGCTTCTCTTTTTTTATTTGTGTAAATTTCAGAAAGGGCTGGGAGCTAGACGAAAATACTAAACTCTTGTTAAAGACTTGACTTGGTAGGATTTAATTACCACTGAATCATAGTTTAAACTGTTCAACTGTAAATCAGTTTATCATCAGACGCACATATTAATATTCGCTGGATAAACTTTTATGAAGAAAAACATTTAATCCATAAACTGGAGCGTGTAATTAATCAAAATAAAGTTTATTTTTTGAAAGAAAACATTTTAGCTTACTAAGTAGGTCCAATTAGACGATAAATAAAAATAACTAGTTAAAATGTATATTTTTATAAGCTTTCATTGTGATTTAAACTCCTCCCAGCCAGCCTGAACACTGAGCCATACCATCATCGATGGTTTATTTGCCATTTATTGACCCGTTGTTTAGAAGGGACAAGAAAAGTTCAAACTCGGGAAAATATGTGCAACCGGATAAAATGTACGACCCTATGAGTCTTAACAATAAACATATGCAAATGTATGTTTGGAAAGATAGTCACATAAAATGTTTTTTGCACAACTGGCTCTCTGTCCTCTGGTCAAACGCGGCTCCGAGCAGAGATTGCATTTACCAATAAACAAACATAAGGACATTACACTTCATGCCGTGCAGTCAAACAACTGTTCAGGTGATTTCGTTTTAACTGTTCTCTCGGGGCAACCTTTCGGTTTTGCTTTTCATCTTGCTTTTACTGTTTGTGATGAATTTGAATATTTGTCTGTTGCGCTGCCAGGTTGATGGTCTTTGTGTACAAATAAAAAATGGAATAGAGGGGGCTTGTGGTGCACTGGCGCACATTTGTCTGACAGTCCAGGATGATGGTAGGCAGACTGGATATGGTCCGTGAGTGGCAAGAAAGAGAGCAAGACAGAGAGGGCGAGAGAGAGTGAGAGGGCCCCCGGCAAGCTGCCCTGGCTTTGTTTACAACAAAAAGCCATTGTTTGATGTGGTCGCGCAGCCGGCTCCAAAGCTCCCGCTCCCACAGGATGTGCTCTGGGTAAAATGCCAGACGGAGGCCACTGCTGGATGACTTTAACCTAGCCATACTGGGACTCTGAGCAAAGTCCTCCCGAGGCCTTCCGAGACTTCAAGAAATACATAAAACAATGCATTTTTGTTCTGTATCGATTACAGGTGAAAGGTATTACAAATATTTGTCAGCAGAGTTCAGGAGTTTTTCAAATGGGGGAAAGTAAATGGAGCCGTATCACCTGTACTGGAAATAGAGATTATCCCTAACTATTTTCCTTAACAGGTCATGTGAGTCAGCTGGAACAGCAGGAAAAGGGACATTTTGAGTCACAGAGTCATATTAAATATCTTTTTATTCAGTCTCCATTAAAAAAAACGTAAACTGTGTGTGAGTTGTGGCTCTGAAGTGACCGCAAGTCGACCCAACCACACACAAATAATCTTTTGGGAGGTTTTGGTGGAAATAATCTAATAAAAGGTGAGAAAATGGTTCCCGAAAGGCCAAATTGTATAAAGCAGCAAAGAAATACAAAAAAGTACAATTTCTTTTTATTATAATGCTGATGTAGCACATAAATAAGAAGTAAGGGAGGGCTTACAGTAGCAATGCAGGCTTTACAGGTGAAGCATTTCAAGTTAAAGCTCTTAAAAGGCTTCTGGCTCAGCTGGCTGTAAATCCTTTAAGGAGCTCTTTAAATTTCTTGATGTTTGTGTATATTTTTTATCAGTGGAGTAAGGAAAGGGGGCTTTAGTGGCATAAATATGGAAGCAAAGAGTCTCTTGATACATCAATCAGGATCTGGCATTGCGCCGCCACACAAATGTAGACTCTAAGAGTCGCCAGTGTATGGTGATAATCTGAGCCTAAAGCAAGACTGGGCAAGCACAGAAACATGTGGTGGTGAGTCAAGCTCAAATCCCCTCTGACCTTGCCCCTTTCATGCAGCTAGGATGAGATGAAAGGAAGTGTTGATGCCTCTACTGCCCCACAGAGGTGCTGGTTTCACAGGCAGGAAGAGGAAGCATCTTCAAGGCCGATCTTCAAATACATTACTAATAGCTTAAATGTTAAACTCCACATTGGCTGCAGAGTGTAGATTTTAGATGTATTAAATCCATACAGAAGCCGTTTAAAAGTTTGATTTACTGCTTTTGGACAAGAGAGGATCTCGATAGGAGACTCGCCGTACTGTTAAGTCCCAAATGTTTAATGCAGAATCCTTTCGTTTAATTTTTCATGTCAGTGGAAGCACAGAGCAAGCACTAAACCCCTGAAAAAGGGCCACCTGTAAAGTCCTTAAGGACTCCTAGGAAACAGTCCTAAGTGAACTGTTAGGAAATCAAATATTCTTTCTGTCATTTCTCTTTTCGTTTCTAGTAGAGTTGGGGAAATGTAGAACAAGCGATGATAGAGGGAACAAAAAACTCACTGACACAAAGGCTGCCTAACGATACGGCTATCCTTTTCTTTTTTTCTCCACACAACTCACAAGTTTGTCAAGATAGTTTATGGCCAGCTGTTTCATCTTTCAGCAGTCATGGCTGGAATTAATAGACCCTTAAACACAGGCAGCTGCGAATTTTCTATACTGTGGCTTGTGGCAGAATAACAGTTGTTATTCTGATATGATGAAACCTCCTTCTGCAGCACCGTATGACTGCGTTGTTTCATCTCACGCAGAACAAGGCGGCGGACAGGCCGCACATATGCCGACTCGTTCGAATAATCAGACAGCACTGAGGTGGCTTTGATGGAAGCCGGTAATCTCGCATTTACTTGCCGTTATTAAGTTAGCTGTGAAATATCCTGAGCAATCCACTCGCCATTTTTGTGCAGGCACTGAAAAATGGGAATTAATACAACTGTAAGCAATGTTTTAAGTCAGGGGTTTCTCTTTGATGGCCACCTGTCATATCTAAGTGACCGATTGGCTTTTATGTGTGGCGATATCAGTGACAAGGTAAATCATTTTTTACTCTTCCAGTGATATACAGCAGCAGCATGATGAGTCAGGGTAAATCTATACACTGAATATAAATAAGAATTGTGCCTGCAGAGCTACGGAGCCTCTGTGTGCACCTCCTCGCAGCAGCGGCCGACTCTCCACATGGCACGACCAGAAATGTGAACTGTCAGTGACCTGAGCAGTGAGCAGCTCCGGCTGAATCTGCCCGGTGTGTGTTTGTGTGTGTACATGAAGGGTTTGTACAGCTCACCGGGAGCCTGCTTTGCACCATGCTGCCGAAACAGCTGTTTCTGGAATTGTCATGACAACATCACAGGCGTTTCACCCTGTGATCAATACACCTGGCTGCTGTGCAGATATGAGCGCCACCCTGCACGAAGAGCCAAACTTCAGACGGCACCTGCTGCATGCTCGCTGTATGTTTTAATCCCACATCAAATATATTAATCGTAACTGGTGGCTGCAATTGATGGATTAATTACCATGTAAAATTATATATATATATATATGTGTGTGTGTATATATATATATATATATATATATATATATATATATATATATATATATATATGTGTGTGTGTGTGTGTTTTAAGTCAGTTTTGCCATTTAATAAGCATCCTGAACAATCCCGAGGGTTCTTTCCTTGGAAGGTTATGCAGACTATTTTCTTGTAGAGCTGGATTTACGCTTCTCCAAAGACACTTGTTAACATCTCCGTGAACCTAAGCAGAAAAGAATGCTGTGGTAAACAGAAGGCCACAGAGGTTCGCAGAAGAGTTGCTGTGCATACTTCCCAAATCTTAGCTGCATGTTTTGTTGACCTGCACATTCAGTAAGTTTGTTTGCGGATTCGACTTTTGTCTGTGAGGGAGCCGGAATAAACATTACCATATTTCATGCAAACATGAAAGAGGCCGCCATGTGAGTATACTGTATGTACAGCCGATAGGATGTTTTCCTACAAGCAGTCCATGGAAGCTTTACTAGGTATCCGGCTCTTCTTAGTATTCCCCGTGCATAACACAGCACGGTGGCTTCGAATGCAGAATCCTAATGATGTCTGAAAGAATACTTAGCATTTCCTTCTTTTCTGTCATATAACATTACAGCGGATGTCCATGTTAGACAGTGTGAAAGTTTCAAATTTTGATATTAAACATGATCAAATAATAAGGTCAGTGTGGGTAATCCCAGTGAGTCAAAAGCTTAGGCTTCAACTGCTTTAAACAGCCATTCATACGGTGGGGATTTTTTTTCTATTCTTGTTTCAGGTTGAGCAGAAACCATAATAATCTTACAGGTCTGGCTGTGAGGACAGCAGCCCCACCCACCTGTTGTTTAAACCTTTTGTTTGCAACAGACAGCCAATCAGAAGAAAGCTGGATTTAAGGGAGGAGAAAAGGAGATAAAACAGTGGCAGAAGCGAGGGCCTGCACCAATCTATCTATCTAGTTTGTGTTTAGGGTCTGTTTCTCAGTCATTCCCGATCATCCTGTGTTCAAAGCTGATTTCCAAAGGAACTCGTGATTTTGCTGTAACAACTTTTAAATCCGGAGCTGAAGATGTACGTTTTCCCTCAAGCTTTTCGAAAGTGTTGAATATGTGTAGCAAAGTGTAAAACACTGTGGGTTTAAATGTGATAGCTAGATGTCTTTTGAGAGCATCGATGACTAAAAGTCTAAAGCAAGGCTGTTTGATGATGGTGGATGTTAGACCTGAATTTCATTTACCTCACTGAGGGATGTTTATGCATGTTAGACAGATTTTACTCCACTTGTTTTTCTTGGCTAAATGCATTTATGTATTCATTTTGGTCCTAATTGTTTTCATTTAAACGTTTATAACAATGGCAAAAGCCGGTTCAGGTCAACAGGCATAAAAAGGAGACACAAAAACAACAACAACAATGATAAAAGATAATAAATTAAAAAATGCTAAAGTAGATAAATTAGCATTAATGTTTCCCATCTACATCTTTTCTTTGAGTACTTAATTATAGCTTGTCAGTAAAAAGGTAGCCACAGGTGTCACAGAACAACAATGGAGGGCATTTTGTTCAGCTTGTGACATTTCTGACACATTGTTGCGTCTGTCCGAACAGGCTCCTGTGTGCATTATCCTGCATGGGTGTATTTGACAGCTCCACTGCTTTTAAAACTGCGATTAGGATAATTACATAGGACCTCTTTTCAGCTGAAACTGAGGACAACTTTGAATGCAACACCGGAATTTCAATCAGGCCCATTTACTGGATCTCACCTCTGTGTAAAACCATAGAAGAGTCAGAGGCAGAAACTTAGGAGAGAACAAAGTATTTTCGAATGAAAATCACTTTACAGCCAGAGTAAACCAACATCAGACAGCTGGGAATGCAACATAAAAAGAGTTGATGATAAATCTCAACAGAACTGCTTCCATATCAAAGACAATGATTACACGGGCGAAGCCTTGTCTGATTGCAATCGCAGCAGATGAAAGAATAGTTAACCATGTGATGTCTCCCTCTACGCCTTTGAAAAACCTCCACATGTGCCATGGGGGGTGGAGGGGTGGGGGGTGGGGGTGTTGACTGCTTTCACCTTTAAGTGGTGTCACAAAATGTGACAAAGGCACCCGGGAGCCAATTGGACATCGATGTGACACCATTCGGGTGGCAACATTTCTTGCGGGCTGCAAAACATCAGTCGTGACTTCTAGCGTTGATTGCGGGAGGTGGGCAGATGTGGACGTACGCACGTCTTTCAACTAAATGTTCATTAGTAAAAGCGCAAAAAGGATTTAGTAGAAAAGTGTGTTTGAAACTGTAAATTTATTAATGCATTCAAAATAAAAAATATGATGAATTAACCATGAAATTCTTGCCCCTTTCATCCTTGTTGAATGTTGTGACTTTCACCCTCGCTTCCTGGCAACAGGCTAGCCCACCACCAGTGGATGTTTTCCAATACCTGCGGCGAGTCTGTCATCCTGGACTGACAGATCATGTGCTCTCTGTCCTTCACCTTCATTCTTCCTTTTTCTTCTGGTCTGTTATTCTTTTTTTTGTTGTTCTTGCAGTAACTTTAATGTCAAATGTATTTTCTTTGTCAGAGGACACAACATTTACTGCCTCAGTTATTGCAGCCCAAGTCCCTGTGATTCATTCTCTCACTCTTTCTTTCTTTTTTTTAAACATTTTCACTCCTGAGGACACGCTTTGAAAAACATGTGCCTTTTCTTGGGTATCCACCTAAGACACTACTGTTTCTTGAGCCACTGTTTCTCTCTCAAAACAACTGTGCTACCTTTTCTGGGATACTCTCATATATTTCCATATGTATGTGCAGCTAATAGATGCTGCTCTGGCATTGTTGAAGGACCCTGGTATTTGTATGTATTTGTAATCTGACCATTTTTTAAAACCTCAGCCAGAAATTATTGAGCAGATAGTTTCTGCCACTTTATTTCATATTCGATCAGTTTATTAGTTTTATGTCATGTTTGAGAAGACTTTACACCGAGCATTAATTACCTCCAGCAAGGTGGTTATGTTTTTGGTAGGTTAACAATCCATTTACATTTGCTTTACATTGACTGAGGTCTTCAAGGTCACCTCGATGATTCATTGGTTTAAAATTGACAAAAGGCTTATAAACTAACCAAAGTGTTTTATGTTTCTAATGTATAGAAAGTACTGTATACGGATTTAAAATGTGACCTCTGACCTCTCCTTCAAAGTCAATAAATGTTTATGAAGGTCAAAGTGATAATTATGCTCTATAGAGCTATTTAAAACTATTGTTTTTATGAGAGCATGTAGGTGTGGAGGGACTCATAAATGGATATTCTAAATATCACATTATACTGTAGTTTGCATCTAAATATGATCTGAAATTTGACCTCTAATCTCACTTTTGCCTTTGAGATTTGCCTTTCTTTCAAGTCGACTCCAGAATGCATTATTTTTAACTGCACTACAAACTTCTCAAAGCAGGTTTAAAAAGAACAAAGAAAAAACAAAATAAACACATTCCCTTTAAAGTTGCCCAGAGACTGAGCTGCCTTGCTGCAGGTTTGTGCTCTTCGAGTGCTTCTTGTTCTTTGCCGTTTTTTTCCCACTGCCATGACTAACAACTTGTGGCGCAAAAAGCATTTTTTAATTCAAATGACTAATTAGGGGAGCATCTACATCCATACATGCTTGGAGAGGAAATTATGTTTGCGCACGTGTGCAGAATATCCTTGAAAGATTCCAGTGCCATAGAATGGATATGCACATTTCTCCCTTTGCACATACGCAGTCTTCACTCCTGAAAATATGCAAACGCTTATGCATCTGGATCTAGATATGATGTCAAAACATGGGGTCTGCTTTGTGTATGGCCAGTTGTTTATAACAGCACATGTTGAACTGAGAACCTGATACTCAACAATCAGATACAGTGAAGCATATAGTTACACCACTAACAGACAGAATAACATCAGGAGGGAGATGGAAGAGGTAAATGTGCTAGCACTGGTGTGCAGAGGTTCTCCTAGCATACAAAGGGAAAGTTGTTAGTGTTCACTGGCCCAGCAGCTCTGCAGAGGCCTGGGGATAAGCCTTAAGCCAGAGCACAGCAGATAGCCAGCGGTGAGGTGAAAAGCTCAGACAATACCGTTAGGCTCTGAGGCAAGCATCCTGCTGCAATGGCAGACTACACCAGATAATGTGTCACGCAGCAGTATGTTGGTGTCGCCAACAACAAGACCCTTATTCACGCTGTCAGGGGACGCGTCATGGCAAGAATGAAAAAGTACAGAGCGAAAAGTTTGAGAAGGGAAGACCAAAAAGATCGAAGAATGAAAACCTCTCGAGTGGGATCTCATGAATAGGATAGGAAAAGGTGTGATGCGGCTGGCGTAGAGAATAGATCCAAATTTTTCTGTCCTTCCCTCTGTAGGAGTTGAATAGGCTGGCCGGATAATATAATTGGTTCCAGGAGTGGTGAATGATGCTGGGAGGGACTTGAACATATCCTAAGAAACCTGACAGTACATGCCGAAGAAAGAAAAGAAAAAGGAAAACAAAATAAATGCAACTTGACAGGCAAAATGGGGGACAGTTAGGCTTAGTGTTATTACCATGACAAAGAGAAAAGAGCACAGTGTCTGCTCCCTGCATGGAGGGTGAAGAGGTTTAAGGACAGAGCAGCAGGAGATGAGGAAGTGGCACACTGAGCTCTGTGTGTGTGAGTCTCTGTGCTCTTGTATTAGCCTGCGGGTGTGTGCGTGCGTATCTGCGCGCGCTCCCCGTCGCTCTCTGACTCTCTCTGTCATATATGTAATCATACGTCTTGCAAGGCGTAGCACTTTGTCTGCTCTGATATTAATACTGCGCAACTAGAACATAACTGAGGCTGGGTGAGGATTTTCTCCACTTCTAACGACAGAAATGATTAAGTATGTTTGTTATATGCTCGCGGAGGGCCTGAAGTGGTGTTACAGATTGAATCAGCTGCAATAGAGACAACTATCAAAGACTGATCACTCCTAAGGGGCCCTTCAGGCATGCAGGAGACTGATTACTCCTCTGCAGGGCAAAAAAAGTGACATCATCCCTGGCTGGAAGCTGTTAGGAAGAGGGTTAGTGCAGAACATGCTCCTTATACCATCTCCACATGCAGCACACACAGCTCCGAGCATTAGCATGAAGACTGGTTCCTCTTGAATGTGCCGCTTTGCGTCAGTTGACCACATCAAACGGCGCAGGACAGGGTTAATCTCTCCCATGGTAATGCCCAGAGGTTTCTACCGGGATGGATGCAACTTCACAGTTTGCAAGCAAACCTCTGGCAGTAGCCGGCTTTTCCATTTGGTTCATTTAAGACTGAATATGATTTAAGCCTTTAATAAACAGCAAACTATACAAAAATAATTGGATGAATCCGTATCAAGCAGAGAGTTTCGTTCCAAAATCATTTCCACAGAGCATAGGTAATTACTAAACCGCGGCATACATTTCTATCAACAAGAGGGCAACCTTTTGCTTTTCTTTTTCTTTTCTGTTTTCTGATGTGAATTTTAAGCAAAACAAGGTTAGACATACTGCAGAGGTGAATGTGACAAGGATTAGCACATTGGCATTATAGCATTGTCATTAAAAAAAAGCATGCTTTATGACATAGTGAAAATTATGAGCAATGTGTAGCTACCAGCTAACAGTCTAGGCGAAAATGCATCTTATATTTGCATGCATATTTATGAAAACTTGGGAGGAAAGGACAAGTGCTGTGTTGGGAATGTAAGGAACTAAATAGAGTATGAAAAATGTCTTTGATTTGTTTATTGATAGTAATAAAAAAAAAACGCCCCTAATTTAATGTCATTTAAAACTAATTGACATTATTTATTCATTCATTCGTTTTTCTTTTTTAAAAAATTTTTTGAGCTCCATAGAACCGCGTTTAATCCAAACTTACAAACAGTAATATTGAGAGTGGCCACTTGTACTGAAAATCTTCCCCCTTGGGTATCTACTATGTTACTGGCACACTCTGGGGGAGGGGCTAACTTCTCTCCATTTGGCAGAGCTTCGCACACCTTCATAAAAATATTATGCTGTCAAAATCAAAAATTGCATGGTTATCACCGGCTGTGATGCAAACATTTTACTAATTCGGTTTTTGTCGTTTTCGAGACTCAATTATCTGATTATGCTGTCTTCCTCGGCTCTGCAGAATTAGACCCACCAACATGTGTTATTTTCTCTCGCTGGCTGAGGCTTTTCCTGCTGATATTTTCTACTTGTTTGGATGTTCTTGCCCTCAGAATGAGTCGAGGCAGATCACACTACATCGCCCCAGACAAGCAGGTTATGTTATCCTAACCTCTTGCTTTTAAGCACCATACAGTGCGACAGAATCTGCTCTTCAGCTGTAGAGATCTTCACTAAGTTATCTGCAGAAAGTGAGGAAGAACAGCAAGAGCACAGCTCTGCAGTTTTATAAGAGCCCACTTTTGCTTTTAGAGATTGACCCGTCCATATGATATTCATTGTATACAATAAGCTTAGCACCTAGGGCTGTTTGCATTGATTATACAGTACACACCCGGAGTCGCTGGACACCTATTATAGGAATTATGTTAGTGTGAAAAGGACATGTCATGACAACATCGAGCGATGTGGATTTTTACATAAAGACAGGCACTTGTCGTCTTAACAAGAGAAATGACACTAATAACAGCCAATTGCTGTTTTGCTGTTATCCTGGTCGTGTTCAGGCTCCTAGTGGCTGCATTTCGCTCCTTGTCTTGCTGAAGGATGTTAAGTAGAGTTCCCATTGAGTATCCCAACTCAGTTTACCGTGCTGACAGTGCCCAAATGTTTATCCAAACACAGAATGATGGGAAGAACAAACTAAACAGGGTGTACTGGCAAATGCGTTGCGGTGTTATCAACATGGCATGTCACACAGCAGTGGTGCGGTGCGAACTCTACAGCAGTAAGACGTTTAAGAACATAAGCAGAGCAGGGATTATGGCACGGACTCAGGATCACCTTAAGTGTGAGTGTCAAAAGATATTTCGGTCACAATTATTGTGTTGTTCTTATCACCGTTAAAAACTCCAAATTGTTATTTTAACTACCCAGCTTGTAAAAGATTACCTACCTAGCCTTTTTTTTCATGAACTTGTAAGAAAATAAAAGATTTTCTACTGTGTTAGCAAACCGAAAGCCCAAATTAAAGATTGTACAAATTAAAATTAAATAACGAGAAAATACGTAAATATTTCTATGAGCACTTTTGACGTTGACACAGCTAATATTTACTTTATGAAATAAAGGTAACATTTAATTGAAAATAGCATTGAAGAGCCAGAGAAAGACACTGAAACTGATTTAATTTTTTTTTATAGCAGAGACTGTATGTGACACGTTGTGGTTAATCAGGTAAGAGGGGTTATATTTATCTAACTAACTCCATGAAACATTTTAGAGAAATCATTCTTCATTTACTTGTTCTTGTTTCCCGTTTGTCTTTCTAGCTCTGATTATTCTGACCTCTGCCGAGGCGATATGTACTACTCTTAGATTATTTATCAGCTATTTGTCTGTGAAAGATGTGGTTGTGATTGGATGTTATTGCCACCGGTCATGGTCCTGTGACCTCTCACAGGTGATTTAAAATGATCCCGCCCTATTTTTTATTGTCTGAGGTAGAGCGAGATATTATTTACTATTAGATGAATCAAATGAGGAAATTGAGTTTTACAAACTGTTCATTCTTTTCTGTGTTAGATTTAATCATTTTTCCCAGGACCACATGGTGATGAGGATGTTTATTTACATCTAAAGATCCTTTGCCATACTTCAGAGGGTTAAAATTTTTGCAGTGGATAATTAGTCCAAAGCCACTGAATTTATTCCAAGCCTTCACAGACGCTGGCCTTGTTCAATTTAAGACTGGTCCATTTAGTGCTGTGTACATTTATCCATATTAATGGTTTTAATTAATATATAATATTGATTTTTTTTTTTTTTAATTTTTATTTCGTTTTCTGTTATGGTAGTGTACAATTATGTGCCTGGTAATGTACAATGTTGTAGGGCATAACATGATTACCAAAAAAAAAAAACTGTGTATATAAGATGTACACAGTTTTATTATGAGAATTTTCTAACATATAATGTTAGACGTATAATATTGAGTGTACATATATGTAGCACCACTGCTCTAATTAACAGACCTGCAAATGGCAAAAATCATTCTCTACTACTTTACTAATAGACTCCTACTGAAACTACAAATATAGCTGTATGGAAACAGTAAAAGCTAAAGTAGAAAAAAAAAAGTCTGTCAGAGGGCTTCAAGTCTCAAACTGTGTGAGAACAAAAGGTTATTTTCTCTATTTTTGGTTTTTTATTTATAATATAAATGTTAACTAGGGCACAAAGGAAGCAGGCACAAAAGGGGAAAAAATACTGTCTTCTTATCTTTTTTTTTTCTCTGCCTCATCAAGCAAAGGTTAATCTTCATGTGTGGCTAAAGGAGCCGATAGCAGAAATATCACTGATTATTAAAGAAGAGACAATTAAATTCATAACATAGGCAGAAAATTACAAAACGCACCAGTTCGACATTGAGAAGAAAAGTCTGACATTCCTTTGGCTTCCCTGTCGTTCTGCATTAGGTGTGATCTACGCTCTGCGCCTAACTCCACAAAAGCACAGGAGCAGCTTGTGACCCTGAGCGACAGGAAGCAGTCTGACTGTAGCCTACACGAAAAAAAGAAAAGCCTAAAATCAATCATATCAGACGCGAAAGCTTTCCTAAATTTAGGACTAGAGGCCATCCTTCACCCTGTAATCATGTTGAAATAGTCAAGCATAGCCAAACCTTCTGACCAACACCTGAACTGTTAGCGCCGCTTAGCTAGCTTGCTAACAGAGCAAACTGAGAAGCTTTTTTTCTTCCCGCCTTGCAGATATGGCAAACAAACACAGCGACGCTCTGAAAACGCACAAATTAACGGTTAACACCGTTCCTGCTACTTATTTAGCTTTTTGACTCCTGAAGCAGTGTTAAATTAAATCACCATGACTGTACGTTTCATACATGCAGAGGAATGACTGGTTCGGTTTCTTTTTTTATTATTTCTCCTCATCGAGAAGAAAAGCTTTCTCTTTGTGCTCGCTTTCTCTGTACTGTTGCTCACCATGAATAGGATTTCCATGGAGTCCAAGGACTATTGCGTTTGATTCATAGGCATTGTGCCAAGTGCAGGGAAACAGGGGGTGAAGCATTAGAGAAATGAATTCACTTATACAAAAAAAAAATAATAATAAAAAAAGCTGTTTAATATTTCACTGTTTAGTTGCTCTGGTAAAGTCCAAAGTCTGTGGCTGTGTGTGCAAAAACATCCTTATTAAATTGAAAAAAGAAGAAGCATAAAAGTTGGAACAGGATCTGTAATAGAAAGGTAATTAAATCATCAGTTAATTAATTTAAAGCTGAAGCTTTTGTTTTGTTGTTTTTGTTTGTTTGGCTTTTACATTTTTACATTTCATGGGCTGCATTGTCAAAGTTTCCAATCCCTGCAACCGGATGTCAGACAAAAGCAGGCGATGGGATGCCGCTTGGCAGGAGGTTCTCCATTTCTGCTGGTATTCCAGACAAATTAGATATGCTGCAGGCCTAGTTTCTCCCCCTATGGAAATGACCCGCATAGTGTAATTTAGGAAACATGCCGTGGACGGCATAAACGCTCCGCATTCCCTGTAAAACCCTCCTGCTGGAGGTTTCTAGTGCAGAGTGAGCAAACTGTCTGCAGACAGCAATAAGGTTCCAGTTCAGAATCGCACGTGTTTCTGAATGGAAACCTGAATAGAAAACTGATCATAGTTTAACTGAGGTTTTCTTTTCATGCAGAAGAAGCAGAAGCAGTTTCTTTAAGGCTAGCTTTGTAAATGTTTTTTTTTTTCATCTCAAGTGAGATTTCAAGGATATTCATCTTTTCAAGAGATATGTTACATCTTATATTAACTACCATGTCACTTGCTGTCATATTTCAAAAAGGCATAGTTTTGGATTAAACGGAGAAAAGTAGTGAATAGCAGGAATCGATATCACACTAAGCAGAGCTCATTATTGTGTGGCTCTGTATTTAGCAGGAGATAAATTCAGCAGGGTGGGTGCTCAGACTAATAACTATTTCAAGTCCCAATAAAGCCCAAACATCTGATATGACTTAGGGAGCTGATAGAGGCTTGGAGAGGGAGCCGGTACAAAATGCTAAAACCCTTGTGCCAGAACTAAAGAGTCCCTTCAGACTCTTTAGTATATATACATATATATATGTATATATATATATATATATGTATATGTATATATATATATATATATATATTAGGGGTGCAACGATATTCGTATCGATATTGAACCGTTCGATACAGTGCTTTCGGTTCGGTACGCATATGTATCGAACAATACAATTCTTTTCAATTTTTTTTTTTTTTTTTGTGTCCCGTTTGGATCTATAGCCATCAGAATTGTTGTCTTGAGGCCAAGAAAGATGCCAAGAGGATTTATTTTAAGTGGATCATCATATTGGTCCATTTGATTGACCTTTATTATAATTATGAATTTATTTTATTTTCAGTTGCAAACGGGACAGACATGACTGTGGGATAGGACAGGGGGAAAGAATGAAAGAAAGAGGGGGAGAGAAAGAAAGAAAACCAAAGGGGAGAAAAAAAAAAGAACAATACAAAATTTGTAATTTATTTTATCAACTTTCCTTCTGACGATGTGTCAAGGGTAGTGTCGTGGATGAGAGAAGGAGGACCCAAACGCTGGACTCACAGGCAGGTAGGTGAAGGTGGATGTTTATTGCCGAAGGAGTGAGCAAACAGTACAGAGGGAGGAAATGGCTGGCTGACCGAATGAACAAAGGACTGACTGACTGACTGACTGACTGACTGGACATACAGACGACATTGACATCAGACATACATCATTAATGACCCGACATTGAATGGGTAGAACAGAGGGCTTAAATACACAGACTGGTGATAATGATGATAATGAGAGACCGGTGAGTACACAGCTGAACATAATGAACTAATGATAATGGGAAGAGGACTTAATGGGATTATAATGCACACAGACCAAGGCTAACACAATAAAACAGGAAGTGGAACAGGCAGTAGATAAACAGTGAACATGAACTAAGAATACTGGGTCAAAGACCCAGAAACCCTGACAGTACCCCCCCCCGCTAAGGCCGGCACCCGACGGCCAAAAGAACGAAAAACCAGAACAGGGCGGGCGGAGGGGGCCCAGGACGGAGGGACGGAGTCCACACAGAGACAGTTCAGGGGGCCGACCGTGCGGACGGCAACGGCGACGACGACAGCGCTGGTCCGGGGGCCGACCGTGCGGAAGGCGACGGCGACGATGACAGCGCTGGTCCGGGGGCCGACCGTGCGGAAGGCGACGGCGGCGATGACAGCATTGGTCCGGGGGCCGACCGTGCGGAAGGCGACGGCGGCGACGTGGACGCAGTTCGGGGGGCCGGCCGTGCGGAAGGCGACGGCGGCCACCCAGGAGAAGGGGGTCCGGGGGCCGGCCGTGCGGAAGGCGACGGCGGCCACTCAGGCGATGACGGTGCAGTTCAGGGGGCCGGCCGCGCGCGGCGGCTCTCCAGTGTCAGGCGTACTGGCCGAGGCCCGGTGGGCACAGGACCAGTCGAGGCGGGACCAGTCAAGGCGGGACCAGGCGAAGCACAGGCTGAGGCTGCAGCAGACGAAGGCTCTGAGGCTGCAGCAGACGAAGGCTCTGGGGCTGCAGCAGACGAAGGCTCTGGGGCCGCAGCAGACGAAGGCTCTGAGGCCGCAGCAGACGAAGGCTCTGGGGCCGCAGCAGACGAAGGCTCTGAGGCCGCAGCAGACGAAGGCTCTGAGGCCGCAGCAGACGAAGGCTCTGGGGCCGCAGCAGACGAAGGCTCTGGGGCCGCAGCAGACGAAGGCTCTGAGGCCGCAGCAGACGAAGGCTCTGAGGCCGGGCCGGGCGTGGGTGCAGCTGAGGCCGGGCCGGGCGTGGGTGCAGCTGAGGCAGAGGCCGGGCCGGGCGTGGGTGCAGCTGAGGCAGAGGCCGGGCCGGGCGTGGGTGCAGCTGAGGCAGAGGCCGGGCCGGGCATGGGTGCAGCTGAGGCAGAGGCCGGGCCAGGCGTAGCTGAAGCCGAGGCTGAGGCCTGACCAGTCGAAGTTGAAGCCTCTGGCTGGAGACAGGCCGGGCCAGCGGGTGCGGAAACCCCTGGCTGAGGAGCGGCCAGGCCAGCGGGTGCGGAAACCCCTGGCTGAGGAGCAGGAGAGCTCACAGCTGGCTCTGGGTGCTGTGGCTGCAGGTCCGGGAACCGAACAGGATGGTGTACGGGCGACTGGGAAACAGGAGGCGACTGGACTGACTGGACAGGGGACTGGGAAACAGGAGCAGACTGGACAGGGGACTGAGCTACAGGAGGTGACTGGAGGACAGGAGGGGACTGGACAGCAGGTGAGGGAACTGACTGGAGGGAAAGCTGAACAGCAGGTGAGGGAACTGACTGGAGGGAAAGCTGAACAGCAGGTGAGGGAGCTGACTGGAGGGAAGGCTGAACAGCAGGTGAGGGAGCTGACTGGAGGGAAAGCTGAACAGCAGGTGAGGGAGCTGCTAAGGGAGGAACAGAGGCAGGCGTGGCTGACAACGGAGCTGAGGTTGGTGTGGCTGACGGCTGAGCTACAGACTGGGCTAGACAGGGAGATAAAGCTACGGCCTGGGCTAATAAAGCTGGTGCATGAGCAGGGGACACCTCAGCTAGTCTAACCAGTGATACTGCGAGGGCGTGAAAAGCTGGATCAGGAGGTGGATGAAAGGGTGAAGTAGTAGGTGGACCGGTTAGCTCTTCCAAGCCTCCAGGGAGGTCAGGCTGGGTTCTGGCTGCCCTCAGCCTGGGCGCTGGGACAGGCACAGAAGGTGGCTGGACACCAGTCACCCCCACCCGAGAAACAGGAGCGGGTGTGGAGGTAGACTGGGTCGCAGCTGCCCTCCTCCTGGGAGCTGGCACTGGAGTGGGTGTAGGCTGACTGATAGGAGTGGAAATAACGACTGGGTGAGTGACACTGACAGGTCTATCGGGTTGTATTCTGGTCTTTCTGCCACCACTATTTACAGTTTTTGACTGAACAGTCTTTGGGGAGCCAGAGCAGAAAATATCTTCCCAGTCCACATCATCCTCAAGGAGGGAAACTCCCCATGAATCAGAAAAGAGTCTGTTGTGTGTTTTAAGTGGATAATCAGATGAGGGGTGTGGAAAACAGTCACTAGAACTCACCACCGGGAGTTGCTGAACAGAGTCCGTTTTATGGCGGCGTGTGCGCCGCTTTCCCCGGGAAGAGGAAGCGGGCCGGGTAAACGGCTGAGCCTCTGGCGCGGTAGCCTCCGCTGAGCCGAGATGGGAGGTGTAGCCGCTGTGCCGTGGCGAGGCGGAAAGGCTGGAGAGTGAAAAGGCTGGCGGGCGAGCGAGGAGCGAAGCAGCGGGAGAGCGAGCGGCCGAAGCTTGGGCTGTGACGCCCACTCTCCGCGGCGAATGCTCCGGTGCAGCTGAGGCAGCAGGTGGGGGAACGTGGCGTCTCCGAGGCCCGCCCAGAGCCAGGCGAGTCCCCTCGAAGACGTGCTCTCTCTCCGCGAAGAGCCGCTGTTTTCCCCGAAGCCCCTCCGTCCAGCGAAGGAGCGCTGCCTCCTGCCGCTCGAAAAGTTCAGGGTCCGCTGGGTCCACAACGCGGGGTCGGGTCATTCTGTCAAGGGTAGTGTCGTGGATGAGAGAAGGAGGACCCAAACGCTGGACTCACAGGCAGGTAGGTGAAGGTGGATGTTTATTGCCGAAGGAGTGAGCAAACAGTACAGAGGGAGGAAATGGCTGGCTGACCGAATGAACAAAGGACTGACTGACTGACTGACTGACTGGACATACAGACGACATTGACATCAGACATACATCATTAATGACCCGACATTGAATGGGTAGAACAGAGGGCTTAAATACACAGACTGGTGATAATGATGATAATGAGAGACCGGTGAGTACACAGCTGAACATAATGAACTAATGATAATGGGAAGAGGACTTAATGGGATTATAATGCACACAGACCAAGGCTAACACAATAAAACAGGAAGTGGAACAGGCAGTAGATAAACAGTGAACATGAACTAAGAATACTGGGTCAAAGACCCAGAAACCCTGACACGATGCTGTCTGTGTTGAGCGCTCAGTGAATCTGCATTTGACTACTCCGCCTAGGCTCGAGAGTGCAGCCTAGGCGGAGTAGTCGAACGCAGATTCACTGAGCACTCAACACAGACAGCATGGTCAGAAGGAAGAGCGCAGGGCAAGCTAGCGAGACAGAAGTGGACCTCCCCACCCTCATTCAGATCTGGCGTTTGGAATTATTTTGGTTTTCATGTGACGTATGACCCTGAAGGTAAGCGAGTCATGGACTAAAGTAAAACAGTATGTTGGATGTGCCATGCAATGCTCAATTACATGGGTGGGAGCTAGTGTGTTAGCGCAGTTAGCTCGTTAACGTGTTGGCCGTCTAGCCCCTCTGTATAGGGTAGCTCGTTAACGGAGATTTGCCGTGTTGTGGCGTTAAGGTTATTTCAACGAGATTAACCTGAAAGCACTAGTGGGAACACAACGAATATGACTGCACATTTACACCGACATCATCCTAGTGCAAAGACAAAAACAACAAGCATGCATGCTACAAACTTTAGCCGAGTCATTTAGACAGCTGTTAGCACAGGATTCTCCTTATGGAGACCTGATATGTTTAATATGCTGCTGAGAATATAGCCCAGAAGAAGCGGATAGTATAGCTTTTATTTTGGAAAGAGACATTTCTCTGTAATAAACTCTCTTTTCCAAAGATGAGTGATTCCTCAATCAGATACAGGGCTCGCAATATCGCTAGCCCGATGTCCCGGGGCTATCTCTGCCCTGCCTGTCGGGCTATTGTAGGAAGGAAAAATATATGTCAATGCTTTTGCATTCTTTCAGAAATGTAGCTGGGTAATTATGTCATTGGGTGAGCCACTGTCAATATGTGACATATTGAAATCGTGTTTGAATTTGCGCTTGTTTTTTTGCTTTCACTTTGCAATCGTGCGAACTGTGTATAGAGAGCGACAGCACTGATCTGTGAGTGATGATAATTTGTGCACCAATTCCTCTGACATCGTCTTATTAATTGTTAGCTTACTATGCAAACATGACAAGTGAAATCTCCCGCAGCTTAAACATGTGAGAGGTTGATCGCGCAGAGAATCGCTGAGCTTATGTGAGTGCGGCAGGATATATATTTCACTACGATGACCTGGATGACTGAGAACCTTCACAGACAGATATATATTTTAGTTCTGCTGAGCCAAATAAGACAGGTCAGGGTGAAGAAGTGACAGCCAAAGAAAAGCTTACCACAAAACGGAGAAGTTATGACAAATCAGACTATAAGGCAAAAAGAAAGTGCAGCTTTATGGTTTCATGGACAAAAGAATTTCTGTGGCTGCAATATGACGAGCTAAAAAACAACACGCACAAGGGTTAGGGTTAAATTTAAAAACTGTACTTTTGTGTTAAAATATATATTTATAATTTTAATAAATGACAAATTAAAAAGGCATGAACATTTTTTTTTGTATCGAAAAAATATCGAACCGTGACACCAAAGTATCGAACCGAACCGAACCGTGAATTTTGTGTATCGTTGCACCCCTAATATATATATATATATGTATATATATATATATATATATATATATATATATATATATATATATATATATATATATATATATATTACATCACCTCTCTCTCTGTCTTTCTCATTTTATTTATTTATGTCATATTAATGTTTGAAGATGGCACAAAATGCCAAATCGCTCACTCTGCCGGAGGTGATTTACCAAACATAAATATGGCAAGAGAGCCATTTTCACCACCCCGCCAACTTTCTCATCAATCAAACCTTTTATTACCTAGATTTGATAATAGGTCAAATGTGGGACTAGTTTTGTTTTCTGGCATTTTTCCATTGCAACCGCCTGCTCCTGCTGCTCTCTTTAAGTAAATAAACACGTGTTCCACTGAGTTGGCTAATTAGTTTGATTGCAAAATTTGGACACGGATAACCTTGAGTATAATATTTTTCTTTTTTTTTTTAGCTGGAAAGAAAAACACAGGGTTACCAGTAAATCCTTTGCACATGGTGAGCGACAGAGTGCAGTGACTTTCACAAAGTCTCATTTTGATAATGGCACTTGTTCGATCATTTTTCACACTTTATTAAAATTGTTAATTTCTCTTTTAAATATTTTCAGGAGGATGTTGGCATCTTTCTGCATCTGCAGCCAACGTGTTTCTGCCCACGCTTTGTTGAAATATTTGGACTGAATAACAACAAATTATGTGGTAACAGCAAAAGGCTTTCCGGAGTTGCAGTGCCTTCAGTTTTTTGTTTCTTTTTATTCAGCCTCTGTGACACTGGGTTGTATTTTGTCACTAAAAGTATGTGCTTGAGTGAAACGTCTAAGGATACATTAGACCTCGAGTGAATTTTAGATCAAATCAGAGCTGCCTCGCACACCACGCACCAACCAATCCAACGGCTCCTCCTTTGTCTCGTGAATGTCTATAGATCTATTGTAAACAGTCCTTACATGAGCCACAGGTATTCTGCACAATGCACACTTGTCCTGGTGGGAGGTTTCACACACATTACCAGCCATAATCCTCTTATTTCCTTTCTTCTTTAAAAAATTTGCCTTTCCTCTCGACCTCATCAGAGGAGGTAGTATTTCCACACTACAAGTCGTCAGGCAGCTGCTGCAAGCTCACACTTCATTTTTGCGGGGGCTCCGTGAACCTCAAGGTCCACAGAAACACAAATAACACATGCTGCAAAAAATATAAAATATCTTTTTCCATGTGCTGCACGTCTGTACTATATAGGATGAATCACAAAAAAAGATCTGGCTGTCGGAGAGAGAGCTTTGAAGGTTTTAGTCATACCCAAATGTGCTGCTTTTCCTCTCATGCGCCTCGTCAGGGTCCTCCCTTGTGCGTCTGGATCGTAGATGCTGGGAGAGGATCTGGTACAAAGAGAATTACAGATCAACTTCAGCTTGACAGTAGATGAATGCAGCCAAGCACAAAGAGCCTAAATAGCATTGCCTGCACCTCAACATAAGCATGAGGCACATTTCATTTAGAAAGAAATGTGCAGAGAAGAAATGATGCTGGTATATAAGAGCTAAACTTAAGAAATAAAAATACTTTCATAACTGGGGCACATCCTCATCAACCGCACTAGTTAGAAAACGGGTGAGAATATTAGACACAAATTACGCAATCCATTAGAGTGCATCTGCAGACGGTGGATCAGAAGCACATGGCTGTGGTTTTCGCAGGACAAAGCAGACAGACTAAGCTTTTCAGACTTAAGCGTCGCTGAGGGTGCTGCTGTGATTGTCCTTGCTGAGCATGATCTTTCCAGTATCTCATAAAAGAAACCACTTTTGCTCTTTTTCACGTATTGGATAACCCACAAACCTCCAGCCTGGCAAAAAAAAAAAAAAAGAGGAAAAAAGAGAGACAGAGAAAAACAAAACCCAGCTCATTAATGCTCAGGATAGAGGAGCTAGCAGGAATCAAGTGAACTGGTGGAGTACCAGCAAGCAAATAACAGCACAGTGTGCCATTCAGATAGAGGAACGGCACGATGTTGGATACATGCTTAAAATGCCTGCATGTGTTTTTCCCCCCCTTTCTTTTGTTTATTCTTTTCTCTTACCTAAACCCATCTACAGTTTTGTCTTTGAGACATGCACAATTTTGACAATTTCATGATTATTTATGCTGGAACTAATACGGACTGGGAAGCTCGGTTTCTCACATTCCATCCCAATGTTATTAAGCTATCTTAAATATTTCATAAACAACATAAAATGTACCAAATGACTGCATTTACACCAACTGTTTACATGCTCCTTTTTTTTTTATACTTTTCCAGGCAGATTTCCAGGCTTCATTTTACAGTAAATTATAAGTAAATACTGTAACAAGACTTAAATTGTTTCATGCCCATGTGTATGGATGTGATTAGACCATTAGTCGTGCGCAGCCGTTACACTCCCAGTTTCTCCAATCAGGTGCAGGCTGCATTAACACTGGGCAGATGTTTCTGTTAGTTCAAACCCCACATGTGTAAAAGGTCTTTGTGAATGAAAACGGGCAACAACAAGCCACGATGCATGTGGCAAGAATTAGGAGCACAATCATTAATGATTATAATCAATCATTAAATTCTCACACTTTTCCTGTTAGAGTTAGCAGAATTATGAGAGTGGGAAAATTAGATTTTAGCGGTGAAAATGATCACCTAGAGCACTTAAAGCAAGCAGGAGGTACACACATTAAAAAAAAAAAAAAAAAGAAAAAGAAAAAGAAAGAAAAGTTACTTGTTGCAGTACATCTTCTGCACTTTGGCTGTTTTGATGCTGAGAGTGATCTGGGCAGCATATTTTACTTAATTAAAAAAATCTGAATGCACCACCTTTAGTCAGAGCATTTCCAAAATTGCTATGTTGTTACTTCCTCGTGCCTCCACTAAAACTGTCCCATTTTCTGCAAATGTTAAAGCCTCTCAACAAAATACCCCCAAAGACTCAAAAGTAGCATTTTTAAAAGTGCCAATGTAACTTACAAATTACGTGTGGGCCAGGATGTCACATTTCACTCCCTGTCTTTGAGGCGGAAAAACATGCTCTCTGTATTTATCTAAAAGGCATTCTTAAGAGGTTTTTAAGCCATTAACAATAGATTTTGTGAAGAACCTAACAAAATAAAAAAGAGAGCTCTAACATGCCTTGATATATTAATAAAAACTACAGCAAACACAAACCTCAGTTTCTAAAAATCTCACATTTCCATTCCTGATAACAACAGCTGGGTGCATTTCAGAGCACAAAGCCCATCAGCTGCAGCAAAGGGAGTCTGGTCTGCTGCAAGCTGGATGTACTTAATAAAATAGCCAGGGTGTGAGGGGAATCTAGGCCACAGAAGTGTTTCTATTTACCACTATTTACCCCCAGCGTGTTCTCAGAGGGGGAAAAACAGGTGCAGAACCATGTTTCACCTTATGAAAACAATTGTGGAAAATTAGCATTGTTCTCCTCTTCTCCTAGCACCAGAAAAGCTGCCATCAATAAAATCAATCCTCCCTCTGTCATGCTTAAACCACTCACGTAAACAGTTTTAATCAAATCTGCAAAACTTCAATGATTTTTTTTCCCCCTTCAAAGACTCCACGTGGCCTCTTTCACACCTATTTTCTGTTCTCTGATTTCTTTGCATGTCAGCTGCTTCTCTTTGTTCTTCCTCGTGTTTGTCTCTTTTATTCTCCGTCTGTTCTCTTTTATTCTCGCTCCGTCCTTTTGCTCGTCTGGGCTGCAAACCAGCAAAACTTCCACTTTAAGAAAAAGATCGGAGGGGAAAAAAGTGATCATATGGATTTGAATTGTCCACATTTTTTTTCTTCACCTCGGTGGATGATAGAAAAACCATAGAAGACACCTAGTGTGCTGAAGACATTACCAGGAAAATGAAGGGCCTATTTCACAGACGTGGATTAAACTAATCCTGGTCTAATACACTGAAAAAGAGAACTTTGGCTGTCTTTCTGTGAAACCAATCCCTAAATCTCATTGAATTTAAAATGTCTGATATTTCTACACTCTCTATTATTACTTTATTAATAGCATATGTTGTGTCACACAGGCTCCCATGTTGATTTATAAACATGTTTACGAGTCGTGTGTGATATACGAGAAGCGCCGAACAATAAAAGTGGCGCAGCTCTGGAGTTTACTGTGCGTTAGCCTTCAACTTTCCACAAAATTCAATCAAAGAGCGATCTCACTGTGTGCTTTTCCCCTCCTCTCTCACCCCTTTCATTTGCTTAATATATTAATCTATTCCCTTTAATCCATATCAGATGATATCAGGCAGTTGCTGTATCACTGCAGTGGCAGCATATACAGTTATGTGTCGCCACTGTGCGATATGAAGCCGAGGACAGAGAATGAATCACTAAAACACAGTAGTCCTGTCTGTTATGTTTCCTTTAACATGTGAGGCATTTTAGCTGACTCTTCTGCACACATGGGAGTTACGATGAAAGAGGCAAATAGCCATCAAGGGTGCTGTCTTTGCTTTCATCCTGTAACAGTTTCTAAGCAGACCACAAAGGCAAATGCTACATATGCATTAATCGCACCGTCTCAAATGTGTTTTGCTTCCTAAACAAAGCTGACTCTGTGCCTATGAGCCTAATGTGTGTGTAATATTAAGGTTTACAAGCTCTTTGTGATTGTATTACCTCTGTACAAGATATTGCAATCAATACCACAGCATAAACATGATCACTGAATACCACTCTGCTGGATATGAAAAAAATATTAGCATTGTTACCATCAGAGCCAAGCCTGTGATTCCAGGCTCATCTGTCCTTGACTCAAGTGTTGCCTTTATGCTACGTGTCTGGTATTTTTTGATGTGAGAACATTGCCCCCTGCTGATTCCATTTTGTACACTATCTAAAAACCCTTACAAGCAAGGAGCTGAGTGACAGAAGACATGTGGGATTGGGAGGGGGAGGGGGGGGGGGGGGGGTCACACAAATGCTGCAAAGCGATCCATCTTATCTCTGACGCCTTTTTTTCACTCCTTTCTCTGCTCTCTTGTCACAAAGCTGGTGTCATCTTCTTCTGAGCTTCCTCTGCTGGAGCAGGCACGTCAAGTTCTCAGTATGATGCCGATATTTTTATGGACGTTACAAACCAAAAACGAGGTAAAGTCTCAGGACTGTAAATGTTTCAGTAATTTTCCAAATAAATATTTATAACACGGGAAAAACACTAATTGAGTCAGTGCATCTGGGCAACGCTTTATTCTCGCTGCAGCGTTAAGGGTGCTGAAAAACTTGGCTTCGAATCTGACTTAGTTCTACAGCATTAAATATTCATGACTAAATACACAGCATTCAAAGTTGAAAAGGGGAAAACATGCTGAAGTTTTTTATTATTATTATTTAGAGTTTAGAAATTCAAAACTGACCCAAACTGCTCCATAATAAAACTGATTTATTCATGGAAATATTTGACACCACCTTTTGGGTGCTGGCATTCATGTGTATGTTACTTTGACACAGACCGCCCACCTAAACATTGTTGCACACAAAGAAGACCCCCCGTGGCAACAGCACTCCCCCGGAGCAGTGGGGGGGTTTCCTCCACACAGCAGCAGGAACCAGAAGAACCAGAAGAACAAGTACTGACCAAATGTCATATCATATGATTGTTGGGTTTTCTCTGAATCTATTATTGTACGATCTACTGTACAATATAAAGCGCATTGAGGCGACTGTTGTTGTGATTTGGCGCTATATAAATTAAATTGAATTGAATTGAATGCCCACATCCACAGATCTAATGTTATTAAATTTAAGTCATTTGTGATCTAAAATTAAGCTCTAAAGAGGTTTAATATTCTGGCTAACTAGTTTTGATGGTTGAATAAACATGTCATCATGTCATACATTAGACTGAGAAGGTGGATTAACTGCAATCTGCAGTCCCTTTAAGACCCGTGTACCTCCAGGACACTGACAAGGGCCTATAGACAAATCAAGTGTTACAATAACACACATAACTTGCTCAAGCTATAAAAGAATTGTGCACTGGACTCATTACCAAACATTATGCATAATGTGTTACCTATATTTTGCATTTTTACATATTTTTCTTCTTTTTACTCCCATATCTCTAAGTTGTATAACACACATACAGGCATTTGTAATATTCATACCCATCATTTGCACACAGTTACTATAATTACCCTGCATATGCAATCATACACAAACGAAAGAGAAAAACATCCTTGCAGTAAATATTTGCTTTTTATATATTTATCTACATCAACTGTTTGTACCTCACGAAAAAGGCCACACTACTTTTACATTTATGTAACATCACTTTAAGAACTAAGCACTGTCTCTATCAAGAAAACATCATGTCAGCAAAAAGACACAAGTTGAGTAAATAACAGTTTGAGATGCGTCCTATTAGAGAAAACAGGACATTATTGTCTGCAGGTTTTCCAGATTCTGTTCCATATAGGTTCATCTGGCAACTGTGTTCATATCAACTGTTTACCAGCTGGTTCCCTGACAACAGCTTGTATAACTGCATCAGCACAATCTGCTGCCTGTTGTCATATTTCTTGTGCTATTTTCGTGTCTGGGGCTAGCTGCTGTGAGTATGTGCGCATTCTGCAAAGCTCTAATTGGCTGACAGATACTTTGGCCAAACATTTGCATCGACCGATATCGGCTGTGCTGACTGATATCAGACAAATAAGTGGCCGATATTTTAGCTGTTGTGTCACATTAATTTTGTGCTGACTGAAAGGTTCGATGTCACAATAAAGTTTGTTTGTTTTACTTGCACAAAAGAGGAAATCTGAAAAAAATGGTATCGGTATCAGTCAGATTCTGATTTTAAACATTAGTAGTGGTGTATTAAGACTTTCACAATCAGTGCATTGAAAAGACGGTAGCCAATGACTGCAATACCATAAAAGGTTCAATTACTAAACATATCAGAGGTGAGAGCAGTGATTCATGCAAGAGGCAGAGTTGGTAAACAGAAACCAATCCAAACTCTTATAATTTTGGCACAAAAATGTGTTTATGTAGTAATAAAAGCTGAATTAAAAATGGTTCAAATGCCTTTCAGCAACATAAAAATAGTTTGGAAATGAGCAGTGCAAACTGGGCAAATAAAGGAAAAGCTCATGCATGTACTTTACTGTAAATTATATGCCTGGGCCCTGATAAGGCATCATACTGGAGCTGTCAGAAAAATCCGGTTCATAAGTTCAAGCATTTGTCACAGTTATAAATACCATGTAGATCCCATTTCATGTGTCAGCCAGAAAAGCATGAATTAAAATTTCATGTATACGCGTTGAGTCATCCAACATAATGGCTAAAAGATTCTAAATAAACGTTAAAATCGCCCGGTGGGAAAAAATTGGTATTCTAACAGCAGTCGTGCTTCCAAATGATGATAATCTGTATTCACACAGTCTGCCAAGTCAGATGAAAGCCTTCAATTAGCAGTCAATTCTATTCAGTATTTTCTATCATGCCACCACTATTTACATTCCCTGTCAGCACCCAAGGCAGCTCCATGCCCGAACGTTGCAGGAATCACGCCTGGTGAGAATATGAGTAACCCTGCTGTGAACAAAGTGCGAAAACAAGTGTTTTGTAATAATCAGAGACGTGGGCTTCTAATGCATGATGCTCCCCACCTCATGGCTGTAGATGTGAGGAGCCATAAGTTGAAGTGTCATCCCTTCAGTCGCAACCTCCGATAAAAAACTGGAGATTGCAGTGGAGAGATGAAACACCTCTGATGCTTTGATTTGCAGCCTCACACTGACAGTGTTCTGCACAGGCCCGCAGCATGATGCTTGTCCTCTCACCAGGTGTTCTTAGTGGAGACGAGCCACTGATTGAATTTTGCTTCGCTACCTATACAACACTGCTGGGCTCACAGCAAATGCATTCAAAACAATACAGTAACTGCCTTCCATTTTAATGCACTTAAATAACAGGGCAGCCACATAGTCTGGCTAAGCTATGATAATATAAGCTTTGTAGTTCCGTGGATGGCATCGTGCTATTATTGTGCACTGACAAGCATTGCCTTGAGAAATTCTTTTCTCGGGGATAATAAAGCATCAGCAGTAGGCCTCATCTTTTGCACTCAATAATCAACTCATACTGGGGTGCTAAGGAGCATCTCAGTCCCTTTGTGTGTGAGAAAATTCATCCAGTGTAGGGGTTTTCTTTCAGTATCATTATTATTAGTATTGTACTGTGTTAGTATGGGGGCCAGACACATAAAAGAACATATTTGAAAGCCAAAAGCAGACCAGTGGGAGTCTGTTTTCAGTGCAAAAAAAAAAGAAAAGAAAAAGCTAAAGGCCAGTCTGCAGAGGCCCAGCGTCTACTCACGTGTCTTGCTGGGTCAGCCCAATAGCACTCCAGGTCAGCTGGATTTCTGGAAGACCCCATGCTGGAAGTGACAAATTGAAACAAAAACTTATACTGTGTTTTATAGTTTGAGTTGAATTCATGAAAATATTATGCAAACAAGACTTCTCAGATGTGAGGATTTGCAGCTTTTCTTCGTTCTACGCCACAGTACGGCAAACTTATTTAATTTATGAATCACAGACTGTTGCAACTCGCAGAGGCCCTGAAATTAATATACATGTTTTCTGATTTTGATCCACAACACGATAAGGCAAATAAAGGCAATATCTGTAATATCGATACCAATGCTGGTATCGGTATTGGACTAATACTAGCATGATAGGACCAATACTTTGTTTCTATCCTCTAGGCTCAGTCTGTAGCCCACTGAATTGTGTTGAATAAATTATTGCTTTTAGAAATGAAAAAATAAACCTCAGACATCTTTTTTGTGTTGACTGCCATGTCTATTTTAATTATAGCCTATTGCACATTTAAACAGCAGAATTTGGGCCAAAGTTGTTTAGAGACAGACACATTTACATTCCAGGTCTCCAAAAAACACAGCTTCGAAATATATGAGGAGCTGAATGGTATGTTTTGTTGTGTTTACTCGTTGTTGTGGAAAGAATCACAGAGATTTAGTGGTCATTAAAATGTGTTCAGAATTTATTAATTGTAATAATGAAATAATACATATAATAATCATCTAACTTCTCATTAGATCTGACACAACACCTTCCGTAAGCTGCCTTAATAAGATGAAAGTATCAGTATTGGTATTTACTTGGTAGAGGATCGATACCAAAATGGGCAGTGTCGCACAGCACCAGTGCAGAAACAACTGGGAGCTGTCGGGACATGGTCATGTGGCCTACAGCGGGTGTCTTGTGGTCTTTGACACAGTGGCAGTAAATCCCTTTGTTTGCAGGCTGTGACTGGGAGTTTAGAGCCTGTGTCAAGGCTGATTTGGCTCAATTCTCATAAGAGAGAAGTCAGACTCACCACTCTTCGTGCAGTTCTCAAAACAGTTAATTTTTCATAACAGAGCTCACCTGTGCAAAAGACACTCCAACAATCAAACATTTTGCCATTTGGTAAAGCATGAAGAGTCCATCAATCGCTTCAACACCATTTAAAGACTGAGTATTTGAAATGTTGAGGTTTTTTCTCAAAACCTTACTTACTTTGGAAAGAGTTCTGGAAATGAAATGTGAAGGATTTAAAAAAAACAACTTTATAAAACTGATGAAGAAAAGCAAAATAGTGCTCAGAAACAGAAAACAGCCAAAGAATATACATAGTGAGAACATAGCATCAACTACTGTACAGTCCAGTAAAGTCAACAACATGCATTCAGCAACCACTTTATTAGGTACGCCTGTTCCACTGCTCATTACAGTAATCCAGCATAACTCAAAGCATTTAGAGATGTAGTCATGGTGAAGACAGCCTGCTGAGGCTTAAACCGAGCATCGGAATAAGGAATGTCGGACAGGTTGGTGTGAGTATTTCAGACATTGTTGATATACTGGGTTTTTCCTGCACAACCATCTCCAGGGTTTCTGAAATACGAAAATATCCAGTGAGGAGCAGTTGTCTGCGTGAAAGTACAATGTTGATGTCAGAGAAGAATGGCCAGACTGCTTCGAGCTGATAGGAAGGCAACAGTAACTCAACTCGTTGCCTGCAAACTATGCAGAGGAGCATTTCTATTTGTTGCAAGAAAACCTCTGACAGTGTGTTACTGCATTTATTCTTTCACACATATCTGAAAAAAGTTTAAAGTAATTTGATTGAAAAAATTAATGCAATGCTGGACAGTATTCGGGAAAGCGAGCAATCTAGACTTGTGACAAAAGTACAAACTGTTTTGATGAGCTGTCAGATTCAAGGTAGAAGTGTGTGAACACAGTAACGAATACTTTTAGAAGTGAAGTCTGTCTAGAAACAATAGCAGTGTGTGTAAAAACAATGAGAATGTCAAATGTAAGTGAGGAAATGCGTCACTGATTGGAGCACTGCAGTAAGAGTAGTGAGAATGACTTTTGTGCTGTGAGAATTGAACCAAAGCGACCGAGGGAAACTGTAATTAATGTATTTCTTCTTTAGTCTTCTCATTTGTTTGACACAGCAGGTAACCTGTGAGGAAAAAGGTAGCATGGAATTTTTTTTATTAACAAATCACAACTTGGCAACATTTTCCATCAAAATATGATGACATTGATAAAATATCACCAACACAGAGCAGACTTGAGGGTTTTTTTCTTCTTCTTTGCCTTAACTTTGATTGTTGCTTATTTGTTCATAAATATTTAATTCTTTGGAGAATTGTAAGATTTGAAGCCAAGTTTTCAGGGAATTTAATCCTGCAGTGAGAATAATGTTGCCCAGATGCTCTGACTCAATTAAAGATTTTTCCTTTAAATATTTATTTAGAATATTAGTGAATTATTATTGTTACCCTTCAGCCATTCCTTAGTATTTTCTGTGGTTTGGCTGACAGGGTATGTTGTCCTGCTTGGGGAGTCCATTCCCTTCAGGGTGTGTGATTGATCTTCACTAGTGTGTAAGTGGGTGTCAATATACCATCCATATGAAAGCCAGAACCTAATGTTTCCCAGCAAAGCAGTGCACAGTGAGTGAAAAATAATCAGTGTTATTCATTTTACCTGGTAGTAGTTTTAATTTTTAATTTTTGCCCAGAATCATTAATGTTACCATTTAAAAAAAAAAAAGAATAAATACATGAATAAGTAAATACTGCTGAGGGAATAAAAGTACAAAGAATTTTTTTTTTAAAAAAAAAAAAAGCATAAACTCTTTTACTTGTGGATGAAAATGATCACTACTTTAAGTCCCTATTTTTAAAGTGTATAAATAGGATCTTATAAAAGAATATCATAACTGAACGAGTACAATCTCTAATGTAGGTGTAAGTGGATGCAAGTGTTTGCTAAGTTATTTTTTAACCACAACAACTCCTCCTGTTGTTAAACAGCATATCTTTAATTTGCAATAAGAATTTTTTCCATGTTAATTATAAAATGTCATCATGATTTGTATTTTAGCAACATTATTAAAGCCTATATTTTAAAACAGTGCCTCATCTAAAAACATGGAAAAATGAAAGAACCAAGAAGTTAACATATAAACCCCTATTGTTATGCTATTATAAACTTTGTCCCAATTTTATCACAAATACACAAAATAAGAGAGAGAATTATATTGTATTATATTTATCTGATATTTAAATTATGTGTGCCATGTGCACAACACTGTTCTTAATTATTGTACTGTAATTTACATCCTGAACTTAAGTGAACTTTATTTATTTCAGTCATTATAGTCCACTTGAAACCAAAAAACAAAAAAGTAATAAAAGACAACACAAAAATACAATCATCAGTGATTACACCGTGAAATTTTCCAGTGTTTTGAGAAGTAGGAAAACATCACTTATCAGTTAAAGAAGGCACAGTTAAAACTATTATGACCAGATTTTCTGAATCAATTGGCTGACACATTTGCATGTAACCTCCCTCAGCAAAGCATGAAAGGTAGGAACATTACAAGACAACAGGTGCTTTTAAAGTATATAATAGACTGTAATCAAATGATTAAATATTCATAGACTGTCGTCTGTTTTCTTTAAAGCTCCATCAAATTTTTTGTTTCATATATATTTATATATGACTCAGCGTTATTGCACCTACTCTGTGTTCCACTGTTATCGGTCTTCTTTGATTTGCAAAACCCTGGCTCACAGTGACAGATTATAAGTCATTTACAACAGTTTAAATATTATCTGTCACTTTTTGACACGACCGTGCGACTGCTGTCTGTCTGTCGGGGACGGCTGGTGTTTTGCTCCCATGGCTCGCTCCCTGTCAAAACGGAGCGCAGGAAGTGGCACCGTTTTGGACCAATGAGCTGTGAGATTACTGGGACGCCCTACCCAAACAACACAGGCAGCAGAACAAATTGTTGTTGGAAATATGTTTACGATATGACCGACAGGTTGTATTGATTTATTTAAACACTTGAATGCTGTGTTTCGGAAATGACACAGGTCAGAGCAGCAAATTTTAAAATTCAATGAGACGTTGTAAGAGCACAGCGGCGACCAGCATTAGCAAACGTTAGCAAGCTGTCAGATGCTAGCCGAGGAAGCTAACCGGTAGCGCGTTTAACAAGTTATTTTAGAGAAGCTCCTTTATTTGTCGGAGGGTAACGTCACACCGAACACTTTGTTCGTGCATTATTTGTATGGTAAAGAATCCAAAAAACCGATGTGTTTTTATCTATTTGCACCATTGCCTGGTTGAAATTTAAGCTAGCAAAAGGACGTTAAGTTAGCTTAGCTCCGCTCCGTAAACTTAACATCTACCAAACTGGACAAAACATTGGATTTAGTGGGGTTTAAATCGGGCTCGGCGGGTTCGCTGACCCCTCAAAAGAAGATGAAGAAGAGGAAGGAGCTAAATGCTTTGATTGGTCTCGGGGACAGCAAGAGGAAGAAGACCAAAAAGGGCTCCGGTCACCGGCTTCTCCGAACCGAGCCTCCGGACTCGGAATCGGACTCGAGTTCCGACGATGACGACTTCAACGGCATGAACGGCGGAGTCAACTTTGGGAAGTAAGTAAGCAGTTTAACGAGATTTTGTTACGTGTGTATAGCATGTTTTTTCCTACGCAATTGACCTCATTAATAAGATGCCTTAAATTCACTTTGAGTTTCTAAAGAAAATCTGAAAGTGAGTTCTACCTCTGAATTCACTTTTAATAACGTGTGCTTGTGTTTTAATGTGTCATGCTTTGGGACTGGCTTGTCACTATTTTATAAACTTCAGGGATACATGGGAAAATGTAAAAATAATAAATATGTTTTTCAGCATCATTTCAACAGTCAGCTCCCATCGAGCACACTGCCTTTATAGTGCAGAGATTAAAAGAAAACCTCTTTATTGTCAGATCAATTCACTCTCCTGCTTCTGTGCTCGGAGCATCAGGAAAATCATTGACTGTATAGAATCTACCCATCCAGATTTCTGAAGCATGATTGCTTACAAATAATCCTCATAATTCCCATAACATAGCACACAGCTTTCTGAAAATATCTCCTTCATTAAAAATGGAAGAATGTGTACGGCTGTAAAGCTGTCTCACGTTACTGTGTTTCTTCTCTTTACAGAAGAAGCTACACACAGTGCTGCAATGTGTGCTATCCCTTGTTTCTGTTCATCATATTAGCTGCCTGTGTCATGGCCTGTGCTGGGCTCATATGGATGCAGATTGCTCTGAAAGAAGATTTGGACTCCTTGAAAGAAAAGCTGCACAGCAGTAAGACTCCTAAACAAACCTTGTTATCTTTTTGTTATCACTGAAAAGAAAAGAAAAAAAAGGTCTTGTACTTTGTACACAAGCATTTTATATGCTAGTTAAACAGTCACATATTCCTTTATTTTAACACTTATGTTGTTTTTTGTTACAGTGGAATCCAGCCAGAAGGTTTCGTCAAGTGAAATACCAAAATTAAGCGAGGACCTGAAAAACAAGGAGAGACAGCTTGATGATATTGAGAACGGTGGCAGAGGCCTGAACAAACTCTGGTCCAATCTGACAGAAATGAACCGAAAGGTCAGTCATAATGTCTGTCTGGAGGTTTTGAAACCACCTCGACATTTACTCAGTCATACATACAAAACTGAGCTGTTAATGATAAGCTACTGAGTGGTAGTTAAACTTAGAGTGAGATTTAACTCAGGATGATGCACTTTTCATACCATGTAGCTGAAAATTGCTTTAGAAAAGTTTTCGAAATTGCAGATATAATGCATGAAATAGAAGTGGTGCCAACAGTAGTAGTTAAAGTATATTTTTTTAATTTGTGGTGTTAACTTGTAAAAAAGAAAATGCATAATTTATGTTCCTACAAATTGGATTGGATTTTTTTTAATTTTCTGAAATGATAGGTAGGAACAAAGAAGAAGATTTTTACATTTATTTAGTCTCTTTAGTCTTAAGTTTAGGTTTGCTGAGATAAAATGATTGAATATATAAAGATGCCAGTTTGTTGAAGTCACCAGACTAAGACGTCAGCTTTTTAGTAATTTATTAACAAACATGTTACATTTTTACTGAAACATTCAAATTCAAAGCAAGATGGACAAAATAACATACCTAGTATAATAATGTAATAGTAATACAGTCCAAAAGCACCACATACATTTGTTTTAAATATGTAAAACAAACAGAATATTGTAACATTAGTGATGGTGAATTTGAGGGATGTTCTATTAGATTGCATTTTTTGTTAGGTGTTCCTAATAAAGTGGATGGTTTGTGTCTTTTATTTGTACAGATCAGTTTGCTGGACTCTGCTGTAAACCATTTAAAGGCCAACTTGAAATCCGCTGCTGATTTAATTAGCCTTCCAACAACAGTAGAAGAGCTTCAAAAGGTGAGAAGAAAAGGGTAATAAAAACAGAAAAAAGATGCCTTGTACTTTTTTCCCCCTTTTAAAAATTTTGTTAGAAGTGACTTTACAAATATTTTTCTTTTCCAGAGTGTTGCTACAATTGGGAGCACGCTTACAAGTGTACAACACGATGTGAAGACTATGCAGGCTGCTCTTGAAACTCAGAAGAAAGATGACGACTTGAAGGAGACAGTGGTAAATTTATCAGTGACATTTGTAATAGTTTGGATTGAACAACTGACAGTTGGTACAACTACATGTTGTGACTAAAGAGCATATCAGATCTTGAAAGCGCTTCCTCCACACATTCACACTTTCAGATTGCTTTTGTACTTCTTGCTTGTGTATGTTTGCAGTTGACTAATTGTACTTTTTCCTTATTTGGCCATTGTTTGCATGCAGTTACATTAATGTATGTTGATAATAAACCTGGGAAAGATTTCAGGTAATAATTACATTAAATGCGCAAACAATTTCTGAAAGCAAAAATCTGAGACCGCTTTAAACACTCAGTTTTTCTTCTTTTGTCTTAGTGTCATGTCAGGGAGCACAGATATCTTTAATATTTCTGAAGGAAAAATGTCTTTTAAACTGAAGCGAAAATGGCTAAAGCTACTTGATTCAGAAAGTGTATATAGGTATAAGCAATTAGGTTTTACGTTTTGTTTTAATTGTTAATTATGCAGATTTAAGCAAACGAGAGAACAGAAAAAATTCCCTTTAATAATTTGCTCTGTGTAGTTACACATGCAAAAAACATTTTTAGTCACTTAAATGTAACTATTTTTATTCTTAATTTTTTACTTTCCTTCTAGAATGTACACAACCCTCTTGTTTGTGTTATTGAGTGCATGTGTTATCTGAGTCAGTGACCACTCTATTAGTTACACCTGTTCAACTGCATGTTTAGGAACATCAGCCAAACACGTGGCAGCTGCTTCATGCATTTGGGCATGTCGTTATGGTCAAGATGAGCGAAAGTTCAAAATGAGTATCAGAATGGGGGATAAAAGTGATTTAAGTGAATGTGGTATGGTTGTTGGTGCCAGATGGGCTAGTCTCAGTATTTCGCATATTGTCGTTCTACTGGGAGTTTTCCTCATAACCATCTCTGGGGTTTACAGGGAATGGTGTGAAAAAGAGAAAATATCCAGTGAGCAGCAGTTCTCTGGGTGAAAATGCCAGAGGTCAGAAAAGAATGACCAGACTGCTTTGAGCTGATAGGAAGGCAACAGTATCTCAAATAACCACTCGTTATGTACTAAGAACTGAGGTTGTTCTGAAGGAAAAAGGGGATCCTAGCTGGCACTATCAAGATATGCCTAATAAAGTAGCCAGTGGTTATATATCTCAGTGTGTCTCAGTAGTTACGACTGTTTCTCAATGTTGATAAATTGTATGAGAGGCAGAAGGGTCCATGAGTATAGCCTTCCCAGCAGTTTTTCACAAATATTGAAGGGTTAATGCAGTGTTGGCAGCTGACAACCATCACAGAATAATCAGTAGCTGTATTCCTTCAGAAATAGGATAGGGCTTCAAGCTTTAGTATTTCACATGAGCAAAGCTGAAAAATTATTTTATGAGTCAATGTCAAAGTTGGATTTCACTTATGTTGTTTGACAGCTTGTCTGTTTTTATTTACATCTCTGCTCCCTTCAAATGCTGCTGAAGGCTGCAGATCTTATTTATTATTTATGTATGGACGTATAGAGACAGGTGTGCGCATAAAACAAGTACTGCGCGCACTGGAATGAATGCGTTAAATAACTTGGTGTCCTGCTGTCTAATGTACTTTCAGTCTCACTCAGAATTGAGACATATCTACTCAGACATGACCAAGGCGTTTCAGTCGATGAAATGTTAGTTGATCTGCTTAACTGTTACACAGATCCAAACCAGAAGCTGAGGTGAACTTCGCCACAGCGAGATTAACTTGTTAAACCACAAATGCATGCATGCTTTTGCAGTTCTTGTCAAGCTTACATTGACGGAGTTGCTGGGTTAAGAAGGTCCTGTCATTTCTTGGATTCATGCCTTGTGTTTCCATCCATAATACATGAAACAAGTGCCAATCTATTTTGGGAGCTTAGATGCTTTAGTTTGCAGAGTGAAACTAGGTCAAATATCCGAGACGACTGCAGAATGTTTTCTCCACATTATTTTTCATTAGCACAACAGGAAGATAAAAGACACACAGAAAGTAATTGTACACTTCCATCTACCTGATACCATGACTGCAGCAGTCATATGAGGTACACTGTCAACCTGAACCTGTTAACACCTTGGTATAAAATCTATTTTCCCTTAACTATGAGATGGTTGACATGTTCTTTTTAATCATTATAGGACATAACAGACCTGAGAAAAGCCATGAGTGAGGTTAACAAGACAGAGGAGCAGCACCACACATGGACTGATGAGCAGATCCACATCCTCCTCTCTACAGTGGCAGATCTTCATCAGAGAGTGGCCTCATTAGAGAACGGCTCAAAACAAAGCGTCAGTAATATGATGAGCCTTTTTTTCCCTTCCCTTTGATGATTTTGTGGCGTTGTGTTGATACCAGGATTTACAGGAACACTGTAAGCACTTTTTATTTTATCTTCTGCTGTACAGTTGAACAACAATGACCCAGCACCTGAAGCAGCAGTCAGCAGTGAAAGTCCAGCAACTGAGGCGGTGAACGAAGCTACAACAACCAAAGCAACACCGGGGGATGTGCAGGGTAAAGTGTAGACAAAAGGGAGCTCATATTTGCCCCGTGTTGCATTTTAATGCTTATTTCTTCTTTATTTATGTATTTTCTGACAGAGATCACCACCCCGCTGACAGAGCCACAGACGAGCAGGCATCCTCCCTTTTTAACTGCAAACCGCTCGAGGAGACATATTTGGACAAAATGTCCAAAGACTGTGTCACTGCCTGGCATCGGTTCTCTGACAGGTGCACTCTAACACTATAAAATACATATCTCAGCATTCATAAGAAAAAAAATCAAAATATTGGGAATTACACACGCTGGCTTTATTGTGAAGTTAAATGAGACGATTGATTCTTCGCTGTAATGAAAGGAGTCTCTGCTTGTTGCCTGGCAACCTTACCAAGATGATAAGACTACCTTTCAGCCAACAAATAGCCCAGCGCATAATCCCCTAATCTTATTTTGATACTTTTTTTGCATTGATTCAGCAAAAGGGATACATTGCGTTAATGAGCTTTCGAGGCGCTGCAAGAACAAAACCATCGCAGTCCTTTCATATCCTTGTAGTACAGTGAGGCTAAATCCACACTTATATGAAAATGATCTGTTGTCAGAAGAATGTTTTAGCATCTCCACACATACTAGCAAACCTAATATCAGGCATTTCTAAAAGACTCAGTTGTAGGGTTCCTAATGCTAGAGTGGTGCGGAAATGCATTTTTCTTAGAAAACTGTAAATGTGTGGACATGCTCTAAACCTATGAAATTAGATTTCTGTCAAATGTCCTGGCATGAAATGAAACATAATTAAGAGCAAATAATTGAATTTCATGAGTGCAGGTATTGATTGCAGGACGGAAGAAGGACACTACTGTGAACGGTCACTTTCTAAGCAGTGATGCCACAACCTCTGGATTAAACAGGTTCAGTTTTGTGTGGTAAACTGAGCCACACCATGGCAGTTATATACCATATTTGTTTACAATTAGGAAATTGCAGTTTGCATTTCCACCCAGTCACTATATGTGCAGTACATGTATCTGCTGAAGACTGGGCAACTTTTTGTTGGTGGTTGTATATGCCTTGTATTTCGGCTCTAACTCTAAAATCATAAATGCTGAATCCTGATGTTCTTTATGATTTTTTTTTCTTTAAATCTTAATAAGCTATGTGATGTTTTAAAACAAACTAACAGGACAGAAGTGAGGAGGCTCCAGAACTTGTTGCTTTGCTTTTAGCAGAAAATTAAATATTTCCAAAGTGTACAAATTTTGTTTGTAATTAAAATATTTTTTGTTACAGACTTGGAACGCATGTTCCAGCAGACAGATGCTGAACAAAATTCATTGAGTCTGACCTACGAGGACCTGAGGGAAATATTTGGAACATCAACACCCAGCCATCGTATCGTCAAGTGCTTTGACACTGACGGGGATCAGAAGTATTCGCTGAAGGAGCTGAGAGCTGCTTTAGGTTTGTGAGCACATCATCATCACCGAGAGCAGTGAACAGTATTGAATACCCAGCTGGGTCTGTGGGGTTTGGGTTTTCCGCCTCTTTTCTGTAATTGCTGCACTTTCCTGAACTGAATATTTATCTTACTGATTGTGGAAAAAGTGACACTGACATTCCCCGTACTCGCTCCCCATCCTCGAGTCCATTTCGACTTAGTGTCAGCCCCAAAGCATCTTAAATTTTAACAGCAATCCAAATGAGTATCTGTATATAGAACATCCAGCTCCTATGTTAACAAACGGCTCGGTTTATATTATTAATCCATGGAAAATAAGTGTGAATTATTTTGACTCTCTTGCTTTACCCTGAATCTTAAGACTTGCAGTGTTCATGTACTTGTCTTTATTTGTTGGTTGGTTTGTTCGTTCCTTGGACCAACTGTCTCATCTTGATGTAAAGTTTTTGTGTATTTAGCTTTTACTGAGGCTGTAACTGTCAGTGTATAGCAGACTTTCCTCCTGCCGGCACCTGGTACAACTCACGTAAACTTTATTTATAGAACATGAGATAGAATTTTATGAATGTTTACAAATGACTACTATAAACAGCTTTGTCAGGCTTTTGTTTTGGTTTTAGACAATTTCCTTACTTCTCCAAAAACATACTTTTGTATGCTATTTTCTACGCTGGATACAAGTTTGATTGTTCCTCCTCATTTACCTTATTCAGATGGTTTGGATCATGTATATTATCCATCTGTACATGTATATCTAGTGACTGTGGTTCTGTTTTATGCATTTTCCTGATGTTTTGCAGATTTGAAGGGCTACGAACACTTAAAGTCACGTAAAAGATTTTTAAAGCCGTAACTCATGAGGCATATGTAGCAATAACAAAATGATTTAGATGTTACCTGTGTAGAATTGCAGTGGAAAGGCAGAAGACATAGCTCACAATATGTAACAGGTAGTATAAGAAGCACTGATCGTCACTCTGGACTTGACTCATTTTATGCCATTTAAATGGCCTCATAATGTTGTACTTACATCATAAATTTGTCATATTCAGACTTTGTTGTATGCTGTAAAAATGTATTCTAATCTAGTTACCTTGTAAATGGGGTTGGGATGATAAAAAAAAAAATTGCTTTAGAGACATAATCCAACATGTTGCATTTTTTAATTCTGTTGTGCTTTGCATGTTCCTTTTTATGTAACATGAACGCATTATTTATAACTTAACGTAGGCGACTAATTGTTTTTGCGGGACATGGGTTAGCTGGCTTTGGTCGCCATTGCATAGATTTTGGGTCCATGCTGCTACTGTATGTAAATGAGAGATTTTATGAATGTCTTTGTTTGAGCACCAATGAATAAACATACAGTTAAAGGTTTGATTGTTGGATTCCCATGTGTCATAAGACAAAGTGGCAATTCTCATGTGTCTGTGGCACTCAGGTCTTTTACTAGAATTATATCCAATCCAGTCTGAAATATACAAAGGGAGAAAGATTTGATAGACATTTTCACAAACTTCACAGTTTTTGGAAACTGGAACAAATTGGCATCCACCTTGAGGAAGGCTATAACAATATTCTGAATAAAACTGAGGTCAGTCACACATATCAAGAGAAAGTCAGGCCAGAGCTCCTTTGGCTCTCCAGTCCTGCGACAAAAGCCCCAGCAACTCCTCTTCATTCTCCTCCTCTTCTTCTTCAGTGCTGTCGCCAGTGTCCACTTGTTCCTGCTTTCTGGGCAGAGACTTGCTCTTCACCACATCCCGTCTGTCCCTCAGTACTTCCACCCTCTTGTAACACTCAATTTGTTCATCAATTTCATCAATCTGACGTTCAAGTCGCCCCTCCTCGTCTTCTTCTGCCACGATGGCCTCGGACTTTGTGTTCACCTGTCGGATCTCCTTTTGAAACTCTTCCCACTCCTTGTCCATTTGATCCTTAGGAGCGTCCACGTTGCGCACTTTGGCATCTCTAACCGGATCGTCGAAGAAACCCTCCGGGAGCGCCTCGGCTGTGTTGTCTTTCTTCTCTGGGATCTTTTCCTGAACGTCTGCTTTGAGGATGGAGCCTGAATGGGAGATTGCAGGCGTGGGTGGGATGGAGCTGTCAAAGAAGTCAGCTGGTAGTCCTGCAGCTTCATCCTTCTGAGCAGGCGGATGTGTGGCCACCTGTTCACCTGTCAGAATCAGAATCAGAAAGGGTTTTATTGCCAAATGTTGAGCGGGTTTACAACATTAGGAAATTGCTTCAGTGCAAACATACTGTTATGTTTGTATGTCTCCCCAGTAGCTTCATTATCATCATCATCGTCCTCATCATAGACTCCAGCCAGCAGGCTCAGTCCTGCAGTCTTCTGTGAAGAAGCAGCTGCCCTCTCGCTGGGTTTCTCAAAGAAATTTCCTGGCAGTCCTAACGAAGGCTGACCAGGAGCCGCTGCGGGTTTCGCCTTTTTTCCTTTAACGTCCTCGTCGTCGGGTGCTTTCCGCTTCAGTGGCTGACTCTGCGGTGTCACCGGTTGAGTTTTTGCTCCCTTCAGCTCAGCAACCTTTTCTTTGTGCTGTTTCCCAAGAACATGCGCCGACCACAGCAGTTCGGACTTCACCTGCACATTGCACAGGGTACAACTGAGGTGGCCGAGACTGTTGTATTTAGCAAACGGAGACTCGACGCGTTTCTTGTCACTGGCTTGCTTTTGTTTCTCCCTCATTAGCCGTCGAAGTTCCTCTTGATTAACAACTTTCTTCCCTTTCTTAGAGGTCGCCATTCTTGTAAACAAAAACAAGCTCGTTAGCTAGCCAGCGAGTTGCTTCTGGAGAAGTACGCGCGTCTCATAAAGATGACGCAATACAATAATCTCGCGAGATCTGTCAGTTGCCTGCTAACGGGGTTAGCAGAGATGTTAGCTGAGGCTCAGTATTGTTGTATCGCCCGATTCTCCTGAATTCAGCCGCAAAGCGTCGATACCGTTTTAAAACCTGCATCCGAGAGACACGGTAGAAGAGACAACGATGTAGTCGTTTGCTCTTCTTTCTTATTATCCCGATTCATTGTTTGTGTGTGTGGTTTTTTTAATGTTTGTCATTATTTTTTGTTTTCATCGCCGCACCCATAGATAAATCAAACCATATTCATTTTCTTGCAGCTAGCTAACGTGTCCTAGGAACCGCGTACCGCTATTTTAATAACAGAAGCGTTGCGAAAAAGCGTCGCCGTTAGCTCAAAATTTCTAATAGGACTGAGCATTTTTCATATTTGTGGAGTTTTTGCTAATGCCCACTACCATATCGCATCTTCACCATACGTTAGCCTCGTGTGTAGTTCACCAGTTACCGCACGATAGACATCATGACAGGTGAGAAGATACGCACCATGAGAAAGGACCACAAGAAACCGAACAAAAATGACGAGATAATGGACACGTACGATGAGACCTCCAACGGGACTATCTCTAACGGCACCGGTAAGCATTTCAAGTCCAACAAGGCTTTCCAGAAGTCAATCAAAACCTCGGCACAACAACAGCAGCAGCTCAATGCCAACAACATCAACGGTAACTCATCAGTTGTCAGCGACAACAACAAGAACCCAATAATCCTGACCAGTGACGACTTGGAGTTCCCTGTGCATGAATGCGTGTTTAAGGGAGATGTGCGTAGGCTCTCCTCTCTCATCAGGACCCACAGCATCTCCCAGAAGGATGTGCATGGTAAGCTTTCTGCTGTCATGTTTCCATTTCCATTTACAGTGTTTGTGCTAGAGGCTGATATTTACTTGATGTGTTTATTTTTTTAATTCCAGGAAACACACCTCTTCACTTGGCTGTCATGTTGGGCCACAAAGGTAATGCTGAACCATAGAGTAGTAAAATGAAATAACCTCATTTTAAAATTGTTATTAATATTATTGCCTTGCACTGGATTAAACAAAATTACCAAGAGCACTCTGAAAAAGTAATCTTCCAGTATCTGCTTAAGCCCAGGAAATTTGACTAAATCTGCCGTGCTCTCCGTGGCCTAACATGGCTTTATTAAAAGAGTATTTTGAATCCTCATTAAAAGCCCCCTTTGAACGCAGCAGTTCCCTATTCCTGTGTTGGAATAGCCCACATACCCTTTGTGCGCATAACCGTGTCTTATCTGACCTCTACAGAGCAGCGATAACATAATCTTGGTATGACACATTAGTTAGGCTCAGAGAAATCCACATATATCAGTAATTGCATACAAAGAAGCCAATTTATGGGCACAGAGACACAATTTCATTTATGTGTCAATTATAACACAAATTTGACTCAAAGCTCTTTGTAGTCTGTGTACCACGCAAAGTCCTCTAGTCCTGAAACCTTAATTTGATACAGATTAAACTGAACTATTAGAAAAGAATTTGTTTCTTGCCCTGGCGACCATGCAATTAGTGGACAACTCGCTCTACCACCTGAGCCACAGCTGCCCCGTACCTACTTCACTGTTTAACAAAGTGGCTGTCTGATGCCTAGTTTGGCATGCCATCAAATGAAGACAGAACAGCTGCCTCAACTTAATCCAGATGCAGACAGCTGTTTCACAGTCTGCAATTATTTCCTTGCTAGAGCCAAATCTGCCAAGTATAACTGTAGGAATGAGTAAAGTCAAGAGTCTTCATGCACTCCTGTCATTTGAGTAACTGAAGACCAAGTGTACTACTTTTAGTTTTTATGGCAACTCCGCCGACATGCAGGAAATGTTTAGCGTAAGCATGTGTCTGTCTCTAATGTGGCCAGCATTACCATCTGTTTGCTTCTCTCCTGCTCTCTCTGCGCCCATGCACTGTGTCTTTATAGAAATTACTCTAAATTGAAGCTGCTCTGATGTACACTTTGTTATTTCAGTTGTCAAACAGTGACACAAACACAGCCTGTTATGACTAATATCAACCACATGTCGCTTTCGAGCCATTTTTGAACCTGCTGCTCTCTGCTGTTAAAACCCTGACATTGTAATGGATGAGATTACATTCACATAAGTTAAAGGCAATGGTTGTGGTGTGATTTCAGCACCCACAGCTCTAAACATGTTGTCAGGCCAGCTCACCGATTAAAGCAAACTGTTTTGGGTTTTTTTGGGAGAGGATCCTTAAAGAGAAGCACTTTAGTCAGGAAGTCCACAGAGTGCTGCAGCAGTATACAGCATGAGAAACATTATTGTGGGTAAACCCGTTTTACCAACCCTTCAAATCATGGTCCTGTAAATGAGCGCAATTTGAGCATGTGCAGAACACTATATAGTGGCCTTTTGCAAATATTAAAATTGTTTCTAATAACAATGCATGTAGTGATAGTGCAGCAGTAACAGAACTGTAGAACTAATCACATTTGTCACTCATTGTTTGGTTGTTTTCTTCTCTTTTTCCTCCTTTTCAGAGTGCGCTCTCCTCCTGTTGGCCCATAATGCACCTGTAAAGATAAAAAATGCACAGGGATGGAGTCCTCTAGCAGAAGCCATCAGCTACGGCGACAGGCAAATGAGTAAGCCTAAAACTACTCTGAATAGCTGTAGACTGACTTGAGCTTTTCATATTTGGATCTGTTTGTTGCAATCTCAGTGTCACACCTGCAATCATACACACTCCCTGTTTTGACAGTTAGGCTGAGTTCTGCCTATCTGAGGGTTATATAGATATACAATGTGTTCTTTAGACAGTATTTGTGGGTTATTCAGTCATATCGGTAATTGGGAAGGTGTTCTGTATGAATGTTCATATTGTAGTGGTGTTACTGAACATCAGCTTGATAGCTGCAGTGTTTTGGTTGGATTTTCTTTCCCCACATGCTTTGCACTGGCATCAGGAATCAAATGAGTTACTCTGATTATAGATGAAATCTTAAGTTTCAGAGAACATGTCTACATTAAATGAGGGTTAGATCAGTGTTTCATTTTTTTTTTTGACAAATAAAACTTGTGTAATAAGGCTGAAGATGTAGAATTTCTAGCAAATTGTCTCCTCCAGTATTGTCGTAAGGTAATGAGATAAGTGTTAGTATTCAAAGGATCATTTGTTAGTCATGTAAGTGTTTAACCACAACAAGTGCTGTCTGGCCATCCCATCTAAAAAGCTATGGTGGGGATTTTCTCTGAGCACTCACCATCCAGATGGGCTGGAACGCTGCCTTAGCAATGGCTTAGTGTTAGCCCCAAGCTTAAAGCTTGCCACTGCCCTGCTTAACGATGCTACCGCTTTTAGGTTCGACATCTAGTGAAATAGGTCAAATGACATGTAAAAGGTCCCAGCTAATGCTTTGGAGATATATTCGCTCCTCTGTCCTTGTAGGTTTTGGGTTAAGTTAGTGCGATTTGTTCAAGCTAAAGTAACATATAAATTGTCTGCTAAAAGGGCTGAATAGTAAATAATTTATTTTAGTTTCTGTAGCTGTGCTGAGCTGCACATTTTTAGTTCTTGCTTTTGGCTCTATAGATGATACGAGTGAGCTATGAGCATCATTTTCTTACACAGCCTGCGACAAAGCGTTTGAGGCCTGGTAGTTTGAATAATGACCCTCAGCCTTGTTAGTATGCGTCTCGGCTCTCTGTGCTTGCTGTGGCAGGCTGTCTTGGGACTGGGACCGGGAGCTTTGCTTTTGAGAAGGTCACATCACTCACAAGGGTGAAGGGGTGGCAGAGGGGCAGAGAGGGGGCCGGGTGCATTTAAACCATGCATAGAAATTCATAATCCAGTGACAAAGGATATTTAGATTTAAATCTTTGGCTAAATTACAGCCGGTGCACAGCTGGTGTTAAAGAGAGACAGAGAGCAAGGAATAATAATGGGGTTTGCCAAATGTCAAGTGTCTATTTGTGTGTGTTATAGCTTGTCACAAAGCACTGCAGTCTTATCATTGGTCATCAGCTTTCACTTTTACACATGTGCCCATCGTGTCAGCAGCTCGCTATCTGGACGTGCGATTATGAACTACCCGAGTGCAGCAGCGTGTGCCTCGTCAGCACTTCTCTCCTCGGTCACGTCTATTTTCTGCCTAATATTTCCCCTGGCTGAAATAACCAAGGATACGTGTGAGATATGCTGAGATATAATTTTTTTTCTTCTTTTTTTTTTTGTGGTTCATTCTGGTATCATTGAGAGGACGCTGGTCAGTTTGTGAGAGGAAGTCGTGCACTTCACGAGCCAACGGGTTACATCAGCCGATCCAAACACGGCTGTGGTGTCTGCACAGTTATATAAATTATATAAAGCTGGGTGGGATTCAGTGTTTTTGTGTTATGTAATAATCTATGAAAATCACACAATTTTAACTGACGCGTTGTGGCAATCAGTGTGTCGGGGTTTGGGTGACAGAGTTCAGTCCTGTGGACTGGTTGTGAAATATGCATATCCTGGCACTCATATCTCCCTCAGCGCGAAAGGTCATCTGAAAATGCTGGAAGAGAGGGTGACCACCATAAAATATTTGTGGCTTGTGCCAATACTCATGCTTTAGGGGTTTAAAAATGTATTAATAACATGCACTCAGCAGCTCCTGTTAAAATGCACAGTTGTGACTTTAGATCGGGGTCAAACATAAGGCCAGGTGGCCAGAATCGGCCTGGCAAAGACTCCAGTCTGGCCCACTGGCAGGCTGAAAATGTGAAGGAGGGCATACATTTTGGGGACCTTTAACTTTATTTTTATATGTTTTACAGTCTTGGTAAAGATAGCCTTATGACCATTCATGCAAACCAGAGGAATTAAGTAATAGCTGAACAATGAAATCATTTAGAAAAACTGAGACATGCTGTTAAAATTGCCACTGCTTTTTCTTATATTAAGATATTTCAGGGGTTTAATGTGTAGCTAAACATCTTTACGCTGACAGAAAGGACAGTTTCGCCTGCCCGGCCCACTTAAGATCACAGAGGCCTGTATGTGGCACACAATGTAAAAAATGAGTTTGAAAGTCATACCACATTTTTATAATACACATCCATTATGATCCATCCCTGTTGTCTCCCCCCAGTCACAGCAATACTGCGGAAACTAAAGCAGCAGTCGAGGGAGAGTGTGGAGGACAAGAGGCCAAAATTACTCAAAGCTCTCAGAGAGGTGAGACTCATTTAAACACTGTGATGACAAACTCAGGTTTTCCACTGACATCGTTAAACCTTTAGTCCCATAAAGTTTGAAAAACCTTCTCTGTATTGATTTGGTTAAATGTCTGCTGACTACCCGTGAGCATGCAATATCAAGTGATGATGCACGTATAATCTGAACTTTCTGTTATGTTGTGCGTTGACCTTTTGATGTGTTTGAATGCTTTGGTGCAGCTCGGTGACTTTTATCTGGAGCTGCACTGGGACTTTCAGAGCTGGGGTGAGTTTTAACTTTCACACAAATGTGAAATTTTCTGCAACATATTCTCACACACAGCTACAGCTTGTAATAGTTTGAGGCTGCTCTTGATTTTTAAATCCTTTGAAAATTTCCGGAGCTGTAACCTCACCCAAAACCCTCCATTACGTGCGAACACAGCAGGAAGTCACTATTGAATAAATGCACGTCTCATCTGTTGTAGTGCCTTTATTGTCCCGGATGCTGCCATCCGATGCCTGTAAAATCTACAAGCAGGGCATCAATATCAGGTAAGATATAAATACTAGCTAAAGTCTGCCCCCATCTACACCACTGTGTGTTTAATGTAGCATGTTTCCTATTGAGGTCGAGAACTTCTTTTAGCTCTGAAAAGTAGGACGTAACTATCTTCACACACTCTTCCTCCCCTCTCTTGATTTAGACTTGACACCACTCTCATAGACTTCACCGATATGAAATGTCAGCGCGGCGATCTTAGCTTCATTTTCAACGGCGACGCCGCACCGTCCCAGTCCTTTGTGGTTCTGGACAATGAAGCAAAAGTGTACCAAAGAATACACCACGAGGTAACTGGGGGGGCATAAGGAGACCTCTGTTTCACATCATGTTATCAGAAAGATGTGAAAGAAATGAACAGCAAGAAGTTGACTCAGTGTTTTTGCCCCAAGGAGTCAGAGATGGAGACAGAAGAGGAGGTGGATATTCTGATGAGCAGCGACGTCTACTCTGCAACCCTTTCTACCAAGTCCATCACTTTCTCCCGTAGTCAGATCGGCTGGCTCTTCAGAGAGGATAAAACAGTAAGGCTTATTTCACAGTATGGTTAAAGCAAAAGCCAGAGGGGCCGATGGCGCGATATGGCAGCCTCGCTTCTGTCAGTCTGCCCCAGGGCAGCTGTGGCTACAACTGTAGCTTGCCTCCACCAGTGTATGAATGTGAGAGTGAATGAATAGTGGTATTGTAAAGCGCTTTGGGTGCCTTGAAAAGCGCTATATAAATCCAATCCATTAAAAGAAATGGGACAACATTAGGAGGAAGAAGGGGGGAAAAAACATATTAAAGGAACTTTGGGGTTTTTAAGCACCGGGACCTTTCCCATTTTACAAAAACAGTTGCCTCGAGGCGTTTTATAGTGTAAGGTTAAAAATCCTACAGTATTCTGGAGAAAACTGAGCAACCACATTACAACAGTGGGAAATAAACATACTTAGCCCTTAGGTTTTACCTCATGACCCCTTGAAGGCATCACAAGCCTCACTTTGATCCTCCATACAGCCTGTGCAGCACATCCCAAGTTTGAAATTTTGTTTTTACTGCTGTTGCATTGGAAGTATGGCACCATCTGTTTGTTTCCTGTACAGGAGAGAGTTGGAAACTTCCTGGCTGACTTCTATGCAGTGAACGGTCTGGTGCTGGAGTCAAGGAAACGGCGGGAGCACCTAAGTGAAGAAGACATCCTGAGGAACAAAGCCATCATGGAGAGCTTAAGTAAAGGAGGCAGCATCAGTGAGCAGAGTTTTGAGGTGAGAAGGAAAGAATTCAGGGCCGTGGCTTCATCCGCCAGCGGTGAATGGTGCTAACACTGACGGATGTTTTTCTGCCCTCCAGCCCGTGAGAAGGCAGTCCCTCACAGCTCCAGCACCCAATACAATTTCATGGGAGGAGTACATAACCGCGGAGCACGGAAAGTAAGCACCTTGTGTTTTCTACGATGTCATCAGTCCTCACTGTAATTAGGAATTTATTCAGGGCAGGTAGAAGAAAATATGTATAACTGCTGAGTGTGAAATAACATCTTTTTGTGTTCGTCTGTGCCTCTTCTCACCTTCAGGCCACCTCATCTTGGCAGAGAGCTTGTTTGTAAGGAAAGCAAGAAGAACTTCAAAGCTACTGTAGCCATGAGCCAGGATTTCCCTCTAGGCATTGAGTCGTAAGTACATCCCTTGCTCCTTAGATCTATTTGCGAAGCTTTCTGTGCAGATTGAGCCTGGGTGGATACACTTGGGATACTAGAAAAGGGTAGTGCAGAGATGAGATGAATCACATCAGATAATTGGGCCAGGTAGACAAAAGGGCTTCAACTGGTTGTGGGAGAGAGCCACTGATGAGAAGATTACAAAATTCAAACACTCCCCCACCTTCACCACCCTCACCAAAAATGTTCTTTTGCTCAGCTTGGCCACCATGGGAACCCGGCACGGTTTGTTTGAAGTTAAAATTTCTTATTCGCTTCTTTTCATGCCTTACTGTATGCACCTGTAACCTTGGAGCTGCAAGGCTTTCGTGTGTCGAGACTTGTTCTCAGAGTCGGGCCAAATGATGGGCCTGGCTGATAAGAGTTTTTCAGTTTTAAATCTTTTTTTTTATATATATATATATATATTTTAAACCTTGTTTTTTTCCAAGAGTTGATAATAAATTTTGGAAAAGATTTTTCCCCAAAAAATATTTTATCTGACTTGGTTAAGTCAGTGTAGGTTCTTCTTTTTAGTCTGTGAAACTTTCACGTCTCATTCAAGAGGCTTAATTAGCTCTAAAGCCACTGATGGGAGGCTCCCAGGTATTTAACAGGTGTTGGGGTTTGTCCTGAGGATTGCTGTCCCTCTACTAATCATGCAAGTGTTCAGATGAGCCAAGGTGTGAATCCTTGATAAACTGGTTTGTATGTGTCAGGAAATTCTTCAGGAACTCTTTGGAATCATCTTAATCCCAAAGATACTTTATTATCTTTGGGATGTAATGAACAAAACCATCCTTTCAGTGCATTGCATGTTTGTGCATCAGAAAGTTGGCTTTTAATTCCATCATCAATCAACTACATGTTTCATGTCTAAGAAGCACTGGTTTCAGTGTTATTGCTGCACGTTCCCAGCTCCCCCCCCTTCTGTTCTGGTTTTGTTTGCGGTCACAAGTAGTCTTTTGGCGACTGTGTACGAAAGAACTAATAAAAAAAGATCCAGCACTTTAAAAGATCATTTCACGTTGCCCTCATTTGGGATTCAGGCGGGATGTGGCTCGGGTTTAAATATTACGGGAACTTAGTAAAGGCAATAAATTGCTTTATCTCGTCTACTGAATGAACCTTAATGGAGACAGCAATAAAAACCTCTCTTTATCAGAGCTAATGTTTTTTTTAATGTAATTTTTCCCCTTTGCATATTTTTCTTTGTAATGTTTAATATGCTATGTTTAGTATTTGATCGTTTTCGGTTTTAATGTCATAATGACCCAAAATAGACAGTGCTCTAGTTGTTGATGATAAATAATATAATTTGTACGATAAACCTTTTGCACTTCTTGCATCATTTCCAGCCTTGGTGCTGGTAGTTCCCCAGCCCGCTTACCTTTCACTCTAAACTGCATGTGTGTGTGATTTGTGTGATTGATGAAATAAAACACTGGACTATTTTCTTGTGAATCGGTTTGGGGGTTCACAGAAACTGATTTATTATCATCACGGGCAGCCATCAGTGTCACTCCAGTGTTTTAGGTTTAACTTTTACATGAAAGGGAGTTTTAGTCATGAAAGAGAAAAGACCTGGACGGCTAACTTGTAGCTACCGCCACACATGGAAGTGAGGTAAAGTTAATATGTGCATGAATGAATGAAGGGGTAAATAAAATGGGAGCGTTTACTACCTGTTAAATTGTGTTATATTATCGTGCGTTTGTCCTAAAAATGAGTTAGTATGCACAAATAACTTCCTGAGTCTGGAAGTCTAACATTCCTTAGACTTCAGCACAAAAAAGTACTTCACAGAAATTAAAGCCAGGCCGATGTAGAATTTTTAAGGCTGATAGTTTGTAATAAAAAAATCCGATATATAGGACGATATTTTTTTTATATTTCTTTCAGACATTAAACACAAAGCATTCTATTATTTTTATTTATTTATTTATTTTTTATTAGTCCTTACTAAGATAAAATGACAAGATAAGAAGATTATTGCGACAAGTCATGGATTTCTCGTCTTGCCAACAGGGAAGTTGCAGAAGGCCCTCTAGTGGAGAAACTATGAAACATCAACACTCATAGCATGCTTAAAGGTTATTTCTCCCGCCTTCCCTTTACTTTTTAAATGCCGATCACGGCATATCGGCAGATAGCCGGTATCAACTATCCTCTTGTTATTTATGTGTTATATGAAACTATATAATATATGGAAATTGTTAACCTGAAATATAAAGTCCATAAATATATAAGATCTTTAAATTTTTGTGTTCATTTTACAGGATTACCTTTCTTGTTCATACTGGCATCACTTTGTTGTTTTTAAATTTATTTAAGTGATCTAGTTTCAGCTCGGGTGTAATCAAAGGGTCATTTAGAGCTAATGCTGATGCTGGAATAGTTTCATTTAGACAAAGCAAGTGAATATTTCTTTTAAAGGGGAAATGTTCTTTCCTTAGAATGCCGCTTAGGAGCGCGACGCAAAGACTGCAACTTTGAAATGACGAAGAAATCTTGTATCAGCAGGCGAAGTTATTACAGCAAACCAGGCAAAATCTGCCTTTCATATGACATCGTGATCAAATGTGAATCTGTCTGTTATGAATAATAAATTCAGAGGATCACCACTTAGAATGACTTGAAAGTGTGTGTGTGTGTGTGTGTGTGTGTGTGTGTGCTGAAGGTCGAGTGGAGAAAGTGGCTGAACCTCTACCAAGATTTGCAATTCAGTCAAAATCTCGAATTGCATTGAATCCGTTTTAATTTTTTATTTATTTTTGTAAGAATTTGTGAGGTTCTGATTTACTCTCTTCTGCTTCCAGATTACTGAATGTGTTGGAGGTCATAGCTCCGTTCAAGCACTTCAACAAACTCAGAGAGTTTGTCCAGATGAAACTTCCGCCTGGTTTTCCTGTCAAACTCGGTATGTGAAGCGACCTGTCGTTGCATTCCTGTGAGTAGATGAGTTTCAGGAGCAGGATCACCAATAACCTTTTTTTGCGTGTGTTTCCTGCCTCACAGACATCCCCGTCTTCCCCACGATCACAGCGACCGTCACCTTTCAGGAATTCCGTTACGACGAATTCGAAGAGTCCATTTTCTTCATCCCCGCCGATTACAAAGAAGATCCCAGTCGTTTCCCAGACCTCTGATCTGTAAACGGGGATATGGCCAGCAAGTTTGGGAGTGCAGACAAAAAAAGGAATATTGTGTTGTTTTATTCTGTATTTATTAGCTGTGAAAAGGAAGGGGCGGGTGGGGGCCGGTCTTAGTGATCAGTTGCTCTGTTGGCTGATGGATCCAAAGCAAATCAATGCAAGCAGGTGTTAGAGCGCCACCTCACATGTAGATGCTTCGGGAGCCGTTTTTGTGAAATCGATGATAGCTTTCATTGTACTCGCTGTTCAACAGAGCAGTTAAACCCACTGCTCCATGCTGCTGTTCTCTACTCTGAAAGCTGTCAGACTTCATCGTCACTATTTAAATATTTCCCCTCATCTTCAAGGACAGAGAACTGACTTCCCATTCTTGAAAGTGCACTGACACCCTCGTCTGTAAATAATTCACGTCTGTACTTCACAACAAAAAGAATAGCAGATATAGCTATATCCTCAAACTGTGCTTAATATTCATTTATATATTATCTATAATATATAGAGAGAGATGGACTCAAATGAGTAACACTGTGTAGCAATACATTTCCGGTACTTAAGAATGTTTTTAACCAGCTGGGATAAGGTTTAGCATTAAAGAAGACCTCCATTGTTACAGTACGATATCCGAGCCTTTTCCCTGCGCAGGGACGCAGTCTCCTGCATCTTCAGGTTAGCTCATGTTACCTCTCGGCTGTCTCTCCATGTCTGTCGTGATCGTATGTGCTCAGTGTGTGAGTGAGTAACTGTACTGTACCAGGGGTTGTTGTGTGTACGTTTGTGAATGGGAGAACCCAGGTGAGATATCAGGTAAACTGTTCTTAGTTTAACACTGCACTGATAAGAAGTATATTTAAGGCATGCTCTGGCTGTGTTGGCCTCCTGGATCACATGCTTCTTTAAAGGTATATTCTCTGTTCTACTACCTGCAGGCTGGCTGGTACTTAAGGAGAAACTGGAAATTAGAACACTGACTCTTAGAAAATGTTTTAGTGCTTATAAATTCTCCTTGATTGTTGTCTGCATATGATTATCTTTTTATATATATATATCTATATGTATACATATATAAATGCAAGTAGAGGGAACTAAGCTGTGAAGTTGATCGTTGCTGGATCTCTCAACTCTCCAGATAAGACATTATCTGATCCATTGAGCTGTCTGGCTTCAGCTAATATGTACTGCAACCATACCTACTTCACTTCCCTTTAAATAAAGCACCAGCATCATCTTTCAACTGACTGCGTGTTTGTAATAAAAATTTTATGAGGCTTCCAGAGGGGTGGACAAATATTTTGATATATTGGGGATTCTTATCGCTTCAGTGGGTATTTTAGGTCAAATCTGGCGATGCTTCAAGACAATATTGTAGTCTGTTTATTAAAGAGGTGAGGCTAAGAAGGGAGAGCTGGTTTTATCCCAAGATACTAAAGATTATAAAATTTCCCCTGATTTATCGTCAGTGTGTGAAGACGCAATAAACTAGCAGAGCACTGTCCGTTTGGCTTCAGTGTTTAGTGCAGACATTGGAAAATAAAACTCGTCATTTTATCTGAAAAATATTTAATTTCTCAGAGCCTGGGCTTCTTTTCACTTTAATATGAAAGATTTAATATATTCAACATCCTAAATGTCTAGAAACCTATGCCAGATTAGTCCAAGTTAGGGTTTTAGACACAAGTCCCAGAGACCAGAATTAGCCCAGCAAAGACTCCATTCTGGCCGAGCTTAAGAAAATGTGAAGGTATGCTTAGATTTTCAACTTTTACCTGTCTTATCATCGGTTTTACCGCTTTTCCTGTTGATCAAGCCACGACACCGAAGTACACAAGCATTTTCTGTGAATTCATGAAAACCATATGTTCTAAATTTATAATTACACAACTTTATTTAAATGGTCCTGCCCACTTCACATCAAAGTGGGCTATATGTGGCCCACATGTAAAATGATCTAACTGAACTGGAAAATTTATGTTTAGAAATCCTCCATCAGCATTAGTTTTATGCCAATAAAGACTTTATGTAGTAAAGGTTAGCATTACTAATTTAGGCGCATCTGTCTTTGACTAGTTTGAAGGCAAAATTGTCTCTGTGATCAAACAGCTGAACCATGTCTGTGATTTAAGTGTTTTTAAACCAGATGTGAGGATTTTCATATCTGTATCATTAGCCCCCCCCAACCTGAGGTGGAAGTTATAAATTTTCACAGTCTTAGCTCTTTAAATAAGCTTTAATATATAAAAGAAATCCTTGATAAAACAATCAGTACTCTCAGATAACAAGAAGCTAAGCTAAGAAGCTTGCATTTTTGGTGAAGACAAGAGACCCGTGCATCACACCACCCCACACAACAGAAATGAAAAAGGTTCATATGTAAAGACAAATAAAAAAAGAAATCTGGTAACACAAGCTAAAGAAACGCAAAGCAAGCCTACTTCCAGTTGTAATCTATTACATCTGTAGCAGCAAAGAGCAGAAAGACCACTTACAGTAAATGTGACAAACCGAGAAAAATGTCAGGGCAGACGATTTTTAGCATCAAACATTTGCAAAAGGGCACGCTTCCCTCCTGTGACAGAAACTGATACATTTCAAACAATTCACATTTTCAGATTCAGCCCAGTAGGAAGGGGGGGAAAGATGTAGCTTTTTCACAACCAACATGGAGGGAGAATGTGGGAAAGGACGGGACGGACGAGTCAGTCACTGACGTCCATGTCCTCTTCGTGGCGATCATCGGCACCGTTAACTTTGGCCTGCTTCGCGGAACGTGCTGTGCCATTACCTTCTACCGACCGAGGAGACAAAGCAGAATCGTCCGAGTCCTTCCTGTCGCCTCGCTCCTTCTCGCTGTCGTATCCTTGCTCTTCCTCATCGTAGTCTCTGGTGATCTGGGAAAAGAAGCCGATGCATGAGACACCTCGAAAAAAAAAGTAAAAAAGTACAAACTCCCTCCGACTGGCTAACATTAGAAGAGTGATGCTCACAGGGTCCAAAACCACAACACACCAACCTTAACATCTTTCTCTGCATCTGATTTCCGGTCACGTTCCCTTTCTTTGTCTTTACTCTTCTTTTTCTTGCTGCTGGAGCGCTCCCGTTCTTCACGGCCGCGCTCTTTATCGCTCCTACGGTCCCGGTCCCTTTCCTTCTCCCTCTTCTTCTCTTTTTTGTGTCTGAACAGGATGGAAAGTGAAAAGTCCAGAATAAGATTAGTAATGGATATATGTTTACTTCTCCTTTAAAAAAAAAAAAATCATTCAGGAGAAACTTAAAATACACATTCAGTGCAGCCAGAAGGTATTAAACACATCAGACAACCTTCGAGGAGATGGAGACGGGGAATTTTTCCTTTTAGGAGACTTCTTAGGAGAACGGCTGGCGCTGCGACTTTTCCTGCGTCTCCTGCAAACAGAACAAAATAATTTAAGTTTTGCACATACGCAGGATATTAGAAGCAGCTGAAATAAATACATTTGACTGAAAACCAAAAATCTAGTATTTCATTAATAACTGTCATATGCATTAAATCTTATTTCCTGTTAAAGCATTAGCAGCTTTATCGTGATTAGGGAAGTACTATACTTAAAAACGTACGTTTAACTATTCTGTTCCTGTTGATTTTGTACTTTGGTAAATCTGACCATAGAACAGTCATTAAATTCTCTTAATATTAAAAGGTCTTTACCAGAATAGAATTCAAGCACTTGTCAGCTGAAGACCTTGGCTGTACTCACCGGCTCACACTGCGTGACCTCCTCGCTGTGCTGTAGCTTTTGGGTGGTGTTTTGGATTTCCTTCTCCCTGCATCTTCTTTCTTTCGCTCTCTGTAGATAAAAAGAAAACATGCATATAGATTTAGATCTCAGGTTTCCCAGCTGCAGACCTCAGAGTACAGGTTCGAGGACAGGTTTTTACACAGTTAGCACACCTGGATCTGCTGGGAGATCTCCTCCCTCTGTCTCTAGAGTGGGTGTGTCTCTTGCGCGGGCTTTTGGAGCGTCTTCTGCTTCTCGATCTGGATCTGCGCCTCGACCTGCTTCTGGTTCGCCTGAAACCATTCATTCACAACATTTAACTTTGCTGTTCATGTGAAAACAAACAAAACAAAGTTTCCTCATCTCAGCTCTGCAGATGATAAGTTTTAGTAAATCACCTGTGTCTTGAATGCGATCGGGACCTCCTCCTTCTGGATCTGGACCTGGACCGAGAGCGCTTCTTCTTTGTCTCCTTATCTGCACGTCAGGAAAATGAAATACAGGTCAAGTTCCAGTACTCTGTGTTTTATCCTTTAAGACCTACCATAGAACCAAGTCCGCCAGAGTTATCTTTATATTTTTACATGCTGTAGTGCCATTTTTGAGAGCATTTCAAGTTGCTATACATCAATACAACCGTTATAGCCCAAATTTTAATGAGATGTAAGCATTAAGTCTATAATAACTACATAAATTGCAAAAAAGTGCAAACTACAAAAAATTGAAAATTGTTTTTGTTTGTTTTTTTGAGTGTCTTCATAGTTTTATTTTTGAGATACACCAATTTTTATATACTGCTGGAAAAACAAAAATAAATATTATAATGCAAATTTGCAAAGAAAACAGCACGTGCATCAAAATAAACCATTTCCAGCAGTGCAATTTGAGTTCTAAGCATCCCAGAAACTATTCAGAAAAGCATGAAGTCAAACATGACTTTTAAAAACACCAGTATAGGCATATAAGGCCCCGAAGGTAAAAAACAAAAAAGAGGAAATGGTAAAAAGAAAAAGAAAAAAAGATGCCACTTCCGGTTTCAGCCAGGTAATGGCGGACATACGATAGTTCGCGCTGACGTCTATTCCAACGTAGGAAGTGTTATGAACAGCTGATCGAATTGGCAAAGCGTGTTTCTGGAATATTATGTTTTTGTTGCTGCAAGTGCTTTTTATGCTGTTTTTTGCAAAACTATATGTGGAAGGAAACCGTAATCTAGGACGAGCTGATAGCATAAGAAGTACGTACAACTCCTCCGGTTTCATGTGCAAAAAAAATTATTGCTAGCTTACGTGGTTCCGGTTCTACAGGGATTTAAGAATAGTTACGCAAAACGGAGCGTGCCTGCTCCGTCCGGTTTTAAAGGGTTAACAAACGTTTTTTCTTAACACTGAAAACAAAAGCAAAAACAAACTATTTGCAAACATGAAAACCTGCCAAGGAAATCATCTGAGGAAGTAAGCTGACCTAATAAGTGTTTGTAATGACAGCAGTGCAGACAATCCAGACACTGTTTTATACCGCAAAGCCAACATCCTAGCAACAAGATCTTCTGAACTTTAATGTACTCACGTCCGGGTTCGATAGCAGCAGAAATGAGCGACTGGGCCTCTCTGACTCTCTTCATTGCCTCTTCGATTTCTTTATTAGCTGCGTCAGCCTTCAGCCCAGCATTCAGGTTTATTCCAGCCGCCAGGGGATTCAGTCTAAACAAATAAATATTAATTAGTTGACTCATTACTACAAAACACCAAACAACTGCTTCTTTCCTGTGCCTCAGTTGTTCTACAGTGCCTGGGAAAAATAACAACAACAACAAAAAAAAAAAACCCTAATGCACAGCATTCAAAGAAGAATCTTTAAAGAGACTTACTTTGGATCCGTCATCAATTTCAACAGCTGATCAGCAGCCTGTGTGGAAACGGGAGGATAAAGACTGTCAGTTCAAAACATTCAACATCAACTTCGTTCACTGCCATTTCAGAAAACCTCTCACCTGGGGATTCATACCAGCTCCGGGGAATCCAAACGCTGCCATTGCGTCTATATTGGGTGCACCAAAGGGGTTCGCAAGCTGGAATAAACAAATTTATGTCAGGCCAAGAATATCCAGATACGAACACCTAACAAGTGTTTATGTAATTATATTGGTGCTATCTGATACACTGGGCTAAAAATCACTGTTTATGTGCAGGAGACTAATTTCTCTCATTAGTAAATGGCCAGCGAGGCATGTAAAGATGTGATGTAAGCAGACACGCTGTACATTAACCGATGCTGATATACGCTTTCGACTTGAAATGACAGAAACATGGCAGAGCCGAAGGAGTAACTGATGGATATGCGAGTGGATGAAGGAAAACCATAGACAGGATACTACTTGGTCACAACTTGGCAAGAGACCTGTAACTCGGCAACATGACTGACTGCTTCAAACTATTTATACTAAAAGGATGTGAATGAGCACAATACAATTTTGCATTACCACAATCCTACAAATAACCAAAAAAACAGAAATACAACACAGGGAGAAAAAACAGATTTAAAGAACTATACAAACTACCAGATGGACTTTGATATGATCCAACTTTAAAACAAAAATAAACAAAAGCCAGTTTATCTGTGAGTCGTATTTTTATGTTATCTTACACTCTGCTTCTGTATGTCTTTAAATGCATAATTACTTTTTCAAAAAAAGGCTTCAAGTTACATTTTGTCATGTCAGAGCAAAAATGTTAAGACTTTTGGTTATGTCACCATGTAACATCCAACACAGTTAAACAGTGAGATCTTACAGGTGGATTGGGGATGGGATTAGGCATCGGAAGAAGGCCTCCCCCTGGCAGAATTCCTGCAACAGCATTTGCTGGCGCCAGCAGTGACAAAGCTTTAGCCTCATCTGGAATAGATCCTACAGGGATAAAGAAAAAGGCATTAGGAGAGAAGAAAGGTTTCTCACACTCTCACACACACACACACACACTACAGAGAAGACATTTTGGAGAAGAAAAAAAAAAAGAAAAAGTGTTCACATTTCTTCACATGTTTACCTCATACATCAGAGAAGAGTTCCCTTAATTCAACATAATCATTGCAGTGACTTAACTATTGCTGGAATAAATCACACTACTCCAATGAACACTGCCAAGAATAGATCACCTGAATGTGTTTTTTAAGTCATGAACCAAACGTTAGCAAGCACAGCTGCTTCTCCAGTTCGGTGTGCCCTCAATTTTCATTTTTGACGTTTACTGAAACAAGCGATTCACGTTGGCGGCTTCGCTACTAAAAGCACACAGAGAAAAATTGAGATACACACACACAACAGAGAGAATTTTAGGGATTCGGCAAGAACACTATGCAAACCATCAGCGTCTACTCACCACAAACACATTTCAGAGAATTAAGTAGTTTATATGCTAAATGGCAATAACAAAATTCAGGCTAGATGCTGCCTGCATCATTATCTCAGTATCCTTACCTGTCACTGCATCAATTAACCAAACCTGGACAGAGGATGGTGGGCTGTTTATTTTAAAATGCAAAATACCTCCAATTTTATCTTTTAAATAGCTCATCATCATCATCATCTCACACTTAATCCATTCACAAAGAGACATCACCTAAATACAGACACACAACACTTAAACACAAGAGCACACTGGAGAGAGAAAATGCTGCAGGAGACAAAACGGTTGGATGGTATTTTCAGCAGGGCCTGGTATACAGGACTGGCTGAGCCAGGAAAAAGAACTGTAAAACACAACAACAAAAGAAAACCACTGTTAAAGAGGATACTGGACCAACACTACGTCATGTCGGTCGCCTATCTCAGAGGATTTATACCAGAGAGTTTTAGTTCCATGTATTTATTAAATCACTGACTAGTTTTCCCCTTGTCAAGTCTGAAATTACATCGTGAGGTTAAAAAAATGTTTTAAATCTACTCTGTGCAGAGTAGGCTACTTTGGCATTAGTGTGTTTCTGTATTAACTAAAAAATAACCCAGACCCCTGACATATACAATTATTGCACCAGAGCCAAATAACTGGTGTCACTCCCAAGTTGATGTTTTTTAAAGCCATTTTAAAAAAGGATGAGGCTGGAAATATTCTTGTTACTGTCCACAAATCTAGTGAATACCATCTCATGCCTGATTTAGACTTCTGTGGGGCTACAACACAACTTACACAAGTGGTTGCGTTACCAGCATTTATGCTAGTGCTGTAGCATTATGTGTAAATTACTGTGTAATCATGTCCCCGTGTTTTACATGCAGTCCCAGCTGATATAAAAGTGTAAAATTCGGGGATCTTTTCCCCCTCCTGGGTCTCTGTTCTTTGTTTAGGTCATTATTAAATCACATGCAAACATATTTTCCCTCCAACTTCTGAAATGCACAGGAGGAATCGGCGGTGCTGAACAGACCAACTGCCGTACTTTCGGCTGTATTTCATTACGTTATCATAACATCATGTGATAGCATAGATTTCCGACACAGATTTCCAGCTGATCAGGTGTAAAACTTTCAGAAATATATTGTCTGACTTCTATAGAAGGCGAAGTGGTTTCTTTAAAAACATACAGTAAACGTAAAGTACTGTGGTGTTATTCAAACAACTGTCCATCTGCTGGGGACTACTTCCAGCTGTTGTTTAAAATCTGTTTGCGTATGCTAGTGAGCTTTTAAAAGAGCATGATGGTGCCTGAGGCACCGACTCTAAATAAACTGCATCAGCTGCAATTACCCTAATGAACAAACAAGCATTTACTAGTCTGTGGACTTGAATGGCCTCTGTGTTTTCATGGGATTTGTTGACATTAAAAAGTGATGAATACAGGCAGCCTTATCTGCAAAGGAACCGTTTCTTAACCATAAAACACTTGACCAAGCAGCCCTCAAAAGTGTCGTTAAATAGTGCAGAATTTGCACAGTTTCAGGTTATGCCCTAGAAATCTGAACTTTATTCTCAAAACCACCTGGGAAAGACAATTTAGACAGAAGGAAAGAAAAAGATAAGGCAGAGAAAGAAAAAAAAGGAGACAAAATGAGAAGAGAGAGAGAGTGGTGGGGCTTGTATGCTTGCTGGCCTTTGCAAATGTCTACAATTCCCTGTTGGCAGGCAGAGGACCACTTTCAGCCATCAACGAGGGGGCTGCTTTTGCCTTCTTCACTACAAAAATTACACACACACACATACACACACACACACATACACACACAAATAACAGAGAGAAGTTTAACAGGGGGTAGTCCAATATATGGTGAGAATAAAAATGCATTTGGTTAAGCATTTCAAGTACATCACTTCTGAACTTTGACGTGCCTGTGGTGCCCACAGATGTCTGTGTCCTGGTGTGTAAAGCAGAGTTTGGTACACTGAACTTTCTGAGCGCAGAGCACATTACTGTTTTAGTCAGAGACAAACACCTCACTATATCCCGAACAACTTAACTCCAGGTAACAAAGATCTGTTTAAGGGCTGTTGTGCTAAAACAGATGTGCAATGCGCTAAAACAGTTCACCACAAATCTGACAGCAGAAGTCTGCTTTAAACACACGAGCCATGGGAGGAGAATGGCAATACCACTTTCATTCAAAATTATCTTACAAAGCTCATATAAGCATGCCAGGGTGAATTCACAGGAGACGGGAAAAACCAACAACAACCTTTTTACAGTCTTGCACCATCACAATTCATTCAACAATGAGCTTTTATACAAACCTTCAGCAAACGGGACCACTATCAGCGCTCTGTCCACAAACACCGTGTTAGTCAGATGCTGAGACACACCAACAGACTCTGGCTCCTGGAACTTCACAAAGCACACCCGGGATGTCACCGGCATCGGCGAATCACTATAGAAGTGGTAAAGAAGAATGACGTGAATAAACTGCAATAAAAAACATTTTTACAAAATCTAAACATTGCTTTCTTCAGCCTCTTTTGACATCCCGATGTAACACTGAAAATGCAAGGAGCAGCAATAGCAAAGGTAGAGGAGTATAAATGCCTGGTATCAACCGTCCAAATCAACGGTTCACAAGTGAGGTGGAGAAAAGATTGGAGCAGGGTGGAGTGGATCGAGACAAATGTCAGGGTGATTTGTGACAGAAGGATGGTGGCGAGTGTGAAAGAAAGAGTACATAAAACTGTAGCGAGACCTGCTATGATGTATGGTTTAAATACAGTGGCACTGACAAATAGACAGGAGGCTGACGCTAAGATGTTAAGACTTTGACTTTGAGTGAGCAGGATGGACAAAATCAGAAATGAGTACATCAGAGGGACAGCACATGGAAAAAAGGATTAGATGATTTGGACACATCCAGAGGAGGGACAGTGGATATATTAGACAAAGGATGTTGAATATGGGGTTAACAGGCAGGAAGAAAATTGGGAAACCAGAGAGGGGGTTCATGGATGTAGTGAAGGAGGACATGCAGAGGATTGGTGTGACAGAGGAGGATGCTAGGGATAGGGTGAGATTGAGGCAGATGGTCAGCTGTGGATCCCTAAAGGGAGCAGCTGGAGAAAAATGTTCTGACAACCTGATCTGGTCCAGTGGCACCCACATGCTGTGTTAGTCACTTAAGTGTGGATTTGACACACAACAAATATATGCAGACAGAGTTTAAAGCAGATTTATAACATACACTTTAAACAGAAATAAATACAAGTACCCAGGCCCTGACTGTATACTTTAGAAGAAAATTTACTGTGGACTGTTGGAAAGACTCAATTATAATAAAAACGACTGGGGAAAGGAGGGGTAGAGTTATCCTAACCCTAACAAAACATCGGAGAGACCGTTAAAGTTAATACAACTAATTTTTCCCTTCCTCACAAGCTCGACTTGGGCGTGTTTATATTAATTATTAATCACTTTTGCTGCATTTCCTCTCATTGATAAAAAGAGACTTTACATACTTTGAAAAACAAGACACTACGGTAACATTAAGACCCAAATAAACACCGAGGGGGACATATTAAGCCTAAATACACGTTTTTATCCCTGTTTAGGAAATAAGCAGACTATCAAAGACATAAATAGGATTAACGCGTGGTTCATGAGGCCAGACAAAGACATTATAAAAGACTGCGGGCCAGGTCACTGGTTAGCATGGACCTACGCGTGCATGCTAACCAGTCTACCAAGTCTACTAGGAAACACGACCAAACAGCCTGTGACTACATTATTAAAGCCGCTAATAAGCCCACAGACAATTATTTAACTTACTCTGGCGGAAATAACTTCAGCTCTTCGATGGTTCCCAGAAAACCGAACAGTGTCCTCATCTGCTCCGACGTTGTGCTCGGCGACACGTTCGTCACCTGCACCACCTTCGTTGTGTAGCTCATTTTCCCGACTTAAAACCTTTGTAACACAACCGCCAACTGCTAGTATTAAACCACACTACCGTCTATCCGCTGGTTACAAAACCAATTTTGGGTTTGTTTGGTAATTTTTTTCTGGGTATGCGCTAACTAGCGACTACAGCAAACTGTAGCGTTTCGCCGCCATCTTGGGTAATTATGGATTGAAATGCGCATGCGTGTAGCGAAACTGGCGGTTTTAAAGTAAATTATTAAAACAGCACATCATCAAGTCTGGAGGCTACTTTACCTTCATGGAATAAATCGACCGTCCTTTAAAGAAGCGTACTACAAGGTTTGTACTATGTAGAAATACTTTTGACCTGCAATTACTGATTTTATCTACTGTTCTGATTTTATCTGTTTTGATTTTATATACTGTTTTGTTTGTTTGTTTGTTTGTTTGTTTGTTAATTAGTTAGTTAGTTTATTTGCTTGTTTTAATCAATTTTAAATCATGCTTTTTATTTGTTCTTGTTTCTAATATCTCTGTAAAGCACTTTGAATCACCTTATTGTTGAATTGTGCTATACAAATAAACTTGCCTTGCCTTGCCTTGCAATTAATTACCAGCAGAGGGCGCCCTTTATTTTCATTTTTACATACAAGACGTGGCCAAAGCGCCTCATTCAGTATTGATGAGAAGTTTTGGGGAAACTACTTAAGCATAGCTTTTCAACCAACCAACATGAATTAATCCAGTCTGGTCAACTAAAGCTATTTAGAAAAAGCCATCCCTTTATGACATTTCTAAAAGGATTTATTGCGTTTAACTGGGAATATGATTGCCATTCAATGTGGAATAAAGTTGAATAATAATATCTATCAATCTATCTTGCCTTCATCTGCCTTCACACGCATAATTCATCCCAAAGGTGTTCTGTTCTGGTTGAGGCCAGGTGCAGGCCAGTCAAGTTCCTCACACCAAACTTCCTCATCCATGTCTTTATGGATCTAGCTTTGAGCACTGGTGCACACTCATGTTGAAAGAGGAAGGGGCCATCCCCAAACCGTTCCCACAAAGTTGGGAGCATGTAATACTTCATTGTATGATGAAGATTGACCAAATCTCCAGAAAAACAACCCTAGACCCTAATGCCCCCTCCACCTAATTTTAGTTTTTGCACAGTGCATTTAGACAAGTACAGTTCTCCTTGCAGCCTCCAAACCCATACTCGGCCATCAGATTGCTAGATGGAGAAGCGTGATTCGTCACGACAGAGAACATGTCTCCACTGATCTAGAATCCAGTGGCAGCGTGCTTTACACCTGTTACAGGCGTGGCCCTTTAAGGATGAGCCTGATGGGAAATGTGTGCGGGGCGGAGAGCAAAAAAAGAAGGAAAAAGGAAGAGTAACGGTTAACTACAGAAGAGACGAAGAGAAAGTAAATAAAAGGAATATAATAACTCCCTCGACAGCCAGAGTTGTATCGGCGATGCCCGCTGTGAGTAAACTGTTTCAGCCCACTGTACGCGGTGTTCGTACCTTGGAGGAGAAATAAAGGTTCGGTAAAGCAGTTTCCTACGTCTCCCTCGATCTTCTTGCTAGCGGAGTTGACCTGTATAGTAGGGGTGGGTTTTTATAATCGATTCATCGATTAAAATCGATTCCGGCTTGGATAACGTAAAATCGATTCATTAAAATCCTGAATCGATTCATTAAAATCCTGAATCGATTTTTTTAATATAAATTTATTTTGCCCGAAATGCCAGAATCTCTGGTGACATCTCACAAAATTTCAAGAACCACCAAACAGTTAAGACAGTAAATGAGAGCAGGAACACGGATTCTGCACATAGACTTAAACACACAGCGCGACCCGCGGATCAGAATCAGTGAGATGTCGCCTTTCTCACCCGACGGCAAGGACACGGTCGGGGCTGAAAGCCGACAGCTTGCTGATTCTGATGTGTCGGCGGGTCCAAGCTTTGTGTTCACGCCCTTTATGCGCCGATTCTAAAGCTGTTAGTTTGATCTCTCTCCAAACAATATTGACCGAACCAGCAGCAAAAGAAGATTCACATAAACATCTTCAACCTTTCCCTCTCTCTGTCTGTAGTCCCAGCCTGCTTCAAAATGGCCACCATCGTCCCTGTACCCAAATCCTCCACCATCTCCTCATTGAACGACTGGCGACCTGTAGCCCTGACCCCCATCGTAAGCAAATGCTTCGAGAAGCTGGTCAGGGACTTCATCTGCTCTGCACTACCCGACTCACTGGACCCTCTACAGTTTGCATACCGCCACAACAGGTCCACTGATGATGCCATAGCCCTGACACTACACACTGCCCTGTCACACCTGGAGAAGAGAGACACCTATGTGAGAATGCTGTTTGTAGATTACAGCTCAGCATTCAATACCATCGTTCCCTCGAAGCTGGACAGGAAACTGCAGGATCTAGGACTGAGCAGCTCCCTCTGCAGCTGGATCCTTAGCTTCCTGTCTGACAGACACCAGGTGGTCAGACTGGGCAGCATCACCTCATCCCCCATCACACTGAACACTGGTGCTCCACAGGGGTGTGTACTGAGCCCTCTCCTGTACTCACTCTACACCTACAACTGCACAGCCACTAACAGCTCCAACATCATTGTGAAGTTTGCGGACGACACTACAGTGGTGGGTCTTATCACCAACGGTGATGAGACGGCTTACAGGGAGGAGGTCAGCGCCCTGACCCACTGGTGTCAAGACAACCATCTCACCCTCAACGTCGCAAAGACAAAGGAGTTGATAGTGGACTTCCGGAGGTGCAGAGAAGTACACACCCCCATCACCATCAACGGCGCTGCTGTGGAGAGAGTGAGCAGCTTCCGGTTCCTTGGCGTACACCTGGCTGAGGATCTTACGTGGTCAGTACACACAAACAAAACAGTGAAGAAGGCACAGCAGCGCCTCTTCTTTCTCAGGAGACTGAAAAGATTCGGCATGAGCCCCCGCATCCTCAGGACCTTCTATCACTGTGCCATTGAGAGTATCCTCACTGGATGCATCACCACCTGGTATGGCAACAGCACCGCCTACAACTGCAAAGCTCTCCAGCGAGTAGTGCGGTGCTCTGAACGGATAATTGGAGGTGAGCTTCCCTCCCTCCAAGACATCTACAGGAAGCGGTGCCTGAGGAAAGCGGGGAGGATCATCAAGGACTCCAGTCACCCCAGCCATAAACTGTTCAGACTGCTTCCATCAGGAAGGAGGTTCTGCAGCATCCGGTCCCGTACCAGCAGACTGAGAGACAGCTTCTTCCACCAGGCCATCAGACTGCTGAACACGTCATAGACACCTCAGCTTCACTACTGGAACTTCAACATTATGCACTCCACACTGTATATAAATGCCACTTGTTTTGCACATATTCAACTCTGTATATTTTATATATTTTATTATTATTATTATTATTTTATTTTATTTTTTTACTATTTGTAAAAATGTGTATACATACACACACACACACACACACACACACACACACACACACACACACACACACACACACGTAGGAAAATATTTAGTATACACATCCAGAAATGCATACACTATTATATATTGTACATATATTTATTAGTTTCAGGTTGGCCATTCTTGTATTTTGCTCGTTTGTGTTGTTGTGTTTGCACATCTCTGTTGCTTGTGGGGCTCGCACACAAGAATTTCACTCGCATGTGCTGTGCCAGTGTGCCTGCACATGTGATGTGACAATAAAAAGTGATTTGATTTGTATTCACTCTGACTTTTACTGTTTTGCTTCCACCGCGATGCACAGCTCTCTCTCTCTCTCTCTCCCTCCCTCTCTCTCTCTCTCTCTCTCTCTCTCTGTACTTCAAGAACAGTTTCCCTTTCTTCATTATTCGCTTGCTTGTTACGCACAAGTCTACTGTTGTTTACAGCGCTGTCAGCCGCTGTTTTTTTCCCTTTTACATTCTTCCGAAAAGAAAACCTCATTTCTGCTGTTCAATACTGAACAAATTTAAACTTTTTAAAATGATTCAAAATGCAAAACGCTTAACCATGTCTCTAATAAAACCGCTGTAACTTCAGAGGTAATGTTCATATGTTGATTAATGGTTTTCTTTCGTTTTTGATGTACTGCAGAATATTTTTATAAAATCCCAGGCCAGGAAAATCACCTTCATGTTTTTCTGTGTTTTATCTTCAGCTACTTTGACACAAAGGTATCTGCTGTGACGCTCACACCTTTGATAAAGTCTTGCGTGTGTCAGCTTCCTTTTTATTGATACAAAAATATGTAAATGTACTGATCTGAATTATAATATTTCTGACTGTCAAAATATCCCAGATTTAAATCGAATCGAATCGAATTAAATCGAATTAAATCGAATCGTGGATCGAATCGATTCGGGACCTTGTGAATCGGAATTGAATCGATTCTAGAAATCAGTGACGATACCCAGCCCTACTGTATAGTAAGCTGTTGCCGGTGTTGTGCCAAAAAGTGATTGTCTGCCAAAAACTGATTTCCGGTATTTGCCAAAAAGCGATTGCTCATATTTAAAGTGCTATAAGTAACTTGTTGGGCTATAATATGTTAAACATATGTCAAATGCATCCCTTATGGATGACATAAAGTCATCTTGAGCCACAAACAACATTCGTGTAGCAAGATACAAGCCGCAATCAGTTTTTGGCAGCGACTTTTATATAACCTTTATTTATGCAGTAAAAAAAAATCTCATTAACATTAAAAATGTATTTTGTAAGAGTAAGTTGCCCAACAGGACAGCAGAAATGGCAGCAAATATTACAATAGTTCTGTAAAAATATTTTAAGTGGGGATAAAGGACCGGATTGGTTATAATGTAAGTACAAGTTGTAAAGATACTTAAAAAACAGATAATTTTTTAATTCTTTATGTAACCCCTTTGTATCCCCTGTTCACCGAAGTCTATTTACGAACATACGTAAAGATATTACACATAAAAAATACACAGAAACACTGGAAATCAGTTTTTGGCAGACAATCACTTTTTGGCACAACACCGGCCAAAGTTTCAAAAGGGTCCAGTTTGCAAGAAATCACAGAGCCTGTCTTCCTCTTCAGGTTATCCAGTCTGCTGGTGTCTCCAGCTCAGATGCTGCTTCCCCCTGCAGAACACAGCAAAGTACAATGTGCTCACTACAACTGAGTGATAGAAAACCTTGAGCACACATTGAAGGATTTCAGTTTCATGGGAAAAAGAGGCTGCTCATCCACTTTTTTTTCACAGCCTCTGTGTCAGTCTTCAAATTCATCCTCTTGTCGTCAGGTACTCATCCACCACATCAACATCTTGACCCGTGTTTGTCGTGGGACATGTCTCTTTGTTCTGAAGTCAAACACCATCGCTCTGTTCCATTTCACATTTAGAAATGGTAAATGGCCTGCATTTGTATAGCGCTTTTCTAGTCCCTAAGGACCCCAAAGCGCTTCACACTACATTCAGTCATTCACACACACACTGGTGATGGCAAGCTACATTGTAGCCACAGCTGCCCTGGGGCACACTGACAGAGGCAAGGCTGCCGGACACTGGCGCCACCGGGCCCTTTGACCACCAGTAGGCAAACATGGGGTTACGGTAGTATCTTGCCCAAGGATATTTGGCATGCAGCCAGGAGACAGCCTGGGATCGAACCACCAACCTTCTGATTAGTGGCTGACCTGCTCTGCCACCTGAGCTACAGCCACCCCGGATTTGAAGCAGATGATTCCTCCCAGAACTCTCAACAAAATCATCAACTTGTGCTCTGTACTCTTTTTCCTGCTCATCACTAATAGATCCATCCACTCCACAATCAGTCAGAGTATTTCTGTAGGTGGCATGTACTGCCCATCAATAAAACAGACAGTCTCACATACTGCAGCCTACCTGTCAGGTAGTCAGTAATCCATGAGATTGTGGACATGTTTCATCTCTGTCAGTCGCAGCTCCTGGCTTTTGTTACATGAACTCGAGAAATTAAAGATGGTGATCCTCACCTTGCAGTCATTACTATCTAGATGGAAGAAAATATAAAAGTGGGAGTGGTGTGACGACTTGTTTCACTCATGAGTTTAATCTAAAGCAGATATTTTAGACTATGTTTACTGACTTTCAGTAGACTGCGTGGTTTAAATGGCCTCAGCAAGTGGAAGAAGTTGGTGAAGTTGTCTGGAGATGGATCTGATTGGTGATAATAACCTGCAGACTTGACATCTGAACAAACGCCACCGGGGGGATGTAGCTGAGAGCCAGAGGAGGGAAAAGTAACATTGTTTTTTCAATGAAGCTGAAACTATTTTGTTCCAAAGCTTACAACTTCCTCAAAAATGAAAAACTCCAGATCTAAGTCATACTTGCAGTCTCGTGACTTATTCTAAAATCTCACTGATCTAGTTTTGATTTTGAAACATTATCTTACTCTTTCTTTTCTTACAAAATCATTAAATTTAAAATATAAAAAAGAAAAAATATGAAGCCAAATTACTGTCGCAGATCCTCCCTGAGGCCATATTGCGTTTCTAACAGTTTTTTTTAGCTGTGAGATCTCATTTAAAGACTTCCGGTGTTAACAGCTGAATGAGCGCACTTTGGATTTGGTAAGTTAAATTATTGCAGACACTGCAGCTGTATCAGCATGAACACATTTGCAGTAACAAATCATAGTTATCAGCTGCATCGACTCTTTCCAAAGCTCATCCAGTGTATCTTTTTTATATTTTCACAATGAAATGCAATCACATCCTAAAAAGGCTCTGTTTTAAAAACTCTTTTTAAAACCGACCAGCTTCTCAGCATCGATCCACTCTGTTGCCTGGATAAAATAAGGTGCAGCAACATCATACACTAAAAGATCTCTTTTCAAGCCCAGAGTCTCATTAGGCTGAAATTATAATGAACAGTCTACCACCTGTTTTTCAGTTCAAAGACGAGTACTGTCTCATTTGTATTGGCGATATCATCAAAGACCCTTTGCTGCTTGTGATCGCAGAGATTAAGCTGCTTCACTGTGACTGCATGCTCTAAGGCATCAATCCTCAAAAAATCTCTAATCTTTGCTGTAGTGTGCTCGATATTAGTCCATTTTGATGCTCTGTGCAAACATCGTAAAGCAGTCTGCAGACTGACGGAGGTTAAAAGGTGTTCTTTGTTCTTTGTTTCTTTGCATTTACTTGACTTGTTTGTGGTCTAATCAGCTGTTTGTTTCTTATACTCACTGTTTTGGGTGCTGATTATATTTATATTTGATGGCCTTAAAGCTGCGATTATCACCGTAGAACTCAGAGATGCTTTGTTTCTTTCCCGAGAGATTATCACAACAATGTTTTGCGTTTCCCATTCATTCAGTTCATGTGTTGGCTGAGGCCGCTACGTCACACAGCAGTGACACAACTCTCTCCTAACGATGTTTTTTCCCCCAGGAGGAACAATACAGCGTTTGTCTTCAGGATAATCCTTTTCACCTGGATTATCGCGGCGCTGAGACAAGCAAGTTAAGGCATTTTGTGCTCAGAGCAAAGAACAACTGGCCACATTTCATCCAAGTAGCATTTTGTATAACAGTCATTGTACAATCCCACCTAATGATGGCAGTGAGGTTTAACTGAAAACATTTCTTATTTTTATTTAGTACTAATGTCCAAAAAGGAAAAAAATAGTGTTAAAGTGCAGATAGCAGTGAGTTTATCTCATTTATTTCATTTCTGGGTCAAAATTACCTGTTTGTTTTCCCCACATACTGACTACTGACTGCAGTCCTGGGATGAGACTACGTAACTACACCATATAGTTCAGTAGCTTGTAGAATCACCTTTAGCAGCAAGTAATTGTTCTCTGTGCGACATTATCAGTTTTTCACACTGTTGTGGAGGAATTTTACGCCACTCTTCTTTACAACGTTGCTTCAGTTCATTGAGGTTTGTGGGCAGCTCTCTAAAGGTCCTGCCACAAAAATTTCACTCAGGTCAAGGTCTGGACTTTGACTGGACCACTACAACATCTTTTTTTCAGCCATTCTGTTGTAGATTTGCTGCTGGGCTTCAGATTATTATACTGTTGCATGACCCAGTTTTGGACAAGGTTTAGCTTTTGAACAGATGGCCTCACATTTGACTGTAGAACACTTTGATATACAGAGAAGTTCATGGTCAACTCAGTGATGAAAGCTGCCCAAGTCCTGTGACTGCAAAACAGCCAAAATCAGCACCCCTCCACCGCTGTGCTACACGGTTAGTATGAGGTGTTTGAGATGATATACGGGACAGCATTCCAGGAGTTTTATGGTTTGTTCAGAGGACACTGAACTAAACTGTGCTACCATGTTCTTTTTACTGCTTCCAAACGGTCTTATACTGCCATGAACTTTAACATTTAACATGCTAACTGAGGCACACAGTCTGACCTTGGGGTCCACTCCTGGGAAAATTGTGGCATTGTGTTAACACATCTCAATGCTCCACACTTGCAAACTGCCAAAACCTTTAACAGAGATGCTCACAGATTACTGATGATCATTTAGAGTTCATTTGATTAGCAGTACCTAGCTTCTACTTACCCTATGTATACTTGAAATTACAACTATATATATATATATATATATATATATATATATATATATATATATATATATATATATATATATATATATATACATATATATATATATATATATATATATATATATATATATATATACATACATACATACATAATTAAAATAGTGAAAGTGTAGTAAATAAACGTTTTGGCACTAATACGGACTGCACTTGGGATAAAAGCTGCAGTTTAGATGAGAAAGGTGTTTGTCTTTATTTCACACAATGTGCAAAACCAGTGTTATGTGGATCAAAGTTCCTACTCTTGATATTTCTTCATAATGGGTAGTTGACCTACATGTTGCATGAGTGCTAAAATAAACTGTCTGTGACTCAGCATAATTTTATCTTAACACATAAATCAGAACAGTTAAAAATAGAAAGAAAAAGAAATCCAACACACAAGCGCAACTCTCTTGCCAAGCATCACTTTTTGCAGTGCATATTCTCTGCAATAAATCCAGGTTGAGAGGTGTAGCCATTGGGTCACCCAAAAGAGGATATTGGCACAATGGGATACTTGTTCCCCATGTGACATGATTGGCTGGGACAAAGCTTTACAGCGCTGATTGCGTAGATTGACTCCGAGGAGGCCCAGATGAATAAATACCTCAAATCCAGTGGGAGATCAGAGGCTTCCAGTTACTAAACCAGTGACCACAGGCTTTTCTTACAGTTTGCTTTTTGTTTTATATTCAACAGCAAAAAGGAACCATGGTCAGCCGGTCAGTTTCTAATGAATTCAATTGTATCTCATATTTCTTATTACATTGAATGACAACCAGGGTAGTATTTTTTTTTTAGTAAATGAACTAAAGAGATTTGTTAGGTGAAAACTGTGATGTTTGTTTCAGTACTTTTTGGAAATTAATGCAATTAATTATTTCGACTTTTGGTAGAGAAATCTTTAACCTAATCCTGTGGTGTTTTTCACAGGATTAGGTAGTCAGGAGCAGGTTGGGTTTCTGACCAAAAACGAGTCATCAGAAATCCTAAAATTACTTAAAGCTGAAAGATATATAATTTTAACCTGCTGAAAACCCATCAGCAATAATTTCTTTGGCAGTGTTTCTTGATGTCTTTGCTCTTTTGTTTTTCTTTTTTTTTTGCTAACAGATTTGAACACCCAGCTGGTGGCTACAGGAAGCTTTTTGAGACATGTGAAGAGCTGTCTGAGACTCTTCCCACAACAGTCACAGGTTTGTTTACATCTTTCAGACAGAAATAGACTAGACACGAAAATAACTCTTTTGACATTTGCATATCGACTGCACTTTTCTGGAAATTTATACTTTCTAGTTTATAACTCAGCACACTGAAAACTTTCTGTGATCCACGTTCATTCTGCAGGCCGGATTCCTTCGTTTCTGAAGGGAAGCCTTCTCCGTCTGGGACCCGGGCTTTTTGAGGTCGGAGATGAACCCTTCTATCACCTCTTCGATGGCCAGGCCCTCATGCACAAATTTGACTTCAAGAATGGCCAGGTCACCTACTTCCGGAAGTAAGGCGGTCATTTATCAGTGTCACATATTGCATTTGAACTGCAGCTGAGTAGCCGGTGCTGTGTGATTTCGTGTGAAACATCATATGTTGCCATAAGACTGGATGGTGTCATGGATTACCTAACACAGTCGAGCCAGTTTGCTCATGTTGAGTCCTGACATGAGATTTTGACTCATAGATACCAAACACATTTGCATGAAACACTCCTGCAAACACATGATTGTTTCGTTTAGCACATTCCCGTCCACTTGCTGCATGTATGGGAAGTCTGAGGGGTAGTCAATGACCCATAAAGTGGATTTTGCATTTTCTCTCTTTCCTCCATTTAGGTTTATCAGGACAGATGCTTATGTGCGAGCCATTACAGAGAAGCGTGTGGTCATTACTGAGTTTGGTACATTCGCATATCCTGATCCCTGCAAGAATATCTTCTCCAGGTTGGTTCCACATGCACACATTTGAGAGCAAATTAGAAATGTCTCAATGTCTTTGCAAATATTTGCAGTATTTTACCTCCAAGTTCCCTTTTTTTTTGTTACAATCCTGTATAGACTGCAGTCTTTTCCTGTTTTTTCTTCGGCTGCAGGTTTTTCACTTACTTCCAAGGTGTTGAGGTCACAGACAACTGCTTGGTGAATGTCTACCCTATTGGTGAGGATTATTATGCTGTAACAGAAACCAACTACATCACTAAAGTCAACACAGATACGCTGGAGACTCTGAAGAAGGTACATCAATAAAGTACATTGAATCTGAGACGAGAGCGAGCAATCTTTTCACCTTTACAGCTTTCGCCTTTATTTTCTGTGCAGGTCGATATGTGCAGCTATGTCAATATTAATGGAGTGACTGCCCACCCTCATATTGAGAGGGACGGTACTGTGTATAACATTGGAAACTGCATGGGGAAAGGAGCATCACTGGCCTACAATATTGTCAGGATCCCACCCACGCAGAAAGGTTTAGAGAAACCCCGCATGCAACAATAACAAAAACACTTGGTTTTTCATTAAATTCAGTTCATTTTGTACAAAAAATAAGATGGAATTTAAAAAGATGGTTATTTTCCAAATAACATGAATAAGTAAATGTACTTATGATGCTTAATCTACTCTACAATGGCTATTTCTACCTTTTATTAAAAAAAAAATAATATATATATATATAAATATATATATATATATATAAAGCAGCTGGATAGCGTAGTGGTTAAACTACACGCCTTTGGAACAGAGGATCGCAAGTTCGATTCCTGCCTGGGGCGTCTGTATCCAGTAAGGGTCCTAAGGCTAGACCCCCTATGCTAAGCAAGCCTACCGCAGACATGAGCGAGACAGATAAATATGAAGGCATGCCGGCTCGGACGTCGCCCGGATCAACAAGGTCCGCGTCAGGTGTTGAGGAACCAGGGCACCCTGACGAAAAGTGGGCTACTGGAACAAGAAGGCATCGGTGGGCAAGGGACGAAAACAGGGCGTTGTTGGAATGCTACTACGCAAGTAACCCCGGCGGAAGGGGCTACATGAATAGGATGAGGGACCTATGGATCCGGTGGTCCCCGTGGTAATCGGAGCACTAGGTGCGGTGACTCCCAAGCTAGGCGAGTGGCTCCAGCAGATCCCGGGAATAACATCGGAGATCTCTGTCCAGAAGAGCGCAGTCCTGGGAACAGCTAAGATACTGCGCAGGACCCTCAAGCTCCCAGGCCTCTGGTAGAGGACCCGAGCTTGAAGGATAAACCGCCCGCAGGGGCGTGCTGGGTGTTTTTTTTTTTTATATAAACCCACGGATTAAAATACAACAGTGTGAGTACCCCAGACATACAAAGTAAGGTTAAAGTGCATAAATATAAATTATGAAAAAGGTTGTATTTTCTGTCAGTGTAAACATCATATAGATTTTATGAAGTGTTGGACCAAGCAGAGACTTCGAAACAGTGAGTGATCCCTTTAAAACACCACAACTTTTTCTTTTGTAGATAAATCTGATCCGATCGACAAGTCCAAGGTGGTGGTGCAGTTCCCCAGCTATCAGAGATTCAAGCCTTCCTACGTGCACAGGTGTGTCCACATGTCTGTGAGTCTGTGTGCGTGATTCAGTGTTATTTTTGTCCTGCCTCACACTCTGAGATGGGTGCACTTCCCTGAGCCTGGCTCTGTCGGAGATTTCTTCCTCTTAAAAAATGTTTTTCCTTCCCACTGTCGCCCAAGTGATTGCTCACAGGGGGTCTACTGATTGTTTTCTCTGTATTATTGAAGGGTCTCTACCTTACAATATAAAATACCTTATGGCAACTGTTGTTGTCATTTGGAGCTATGTAAGTAAAACTGAACTGAATTGAACTGAATTTAGTTGATGGGTTTTTATTGTTTTGTGTTTTTATCTACTTCAGTTTCGGCAAGACAGACAACTACTTTGTCTTTGTGGAGACTCCTGTGAAAATCAACCTGCTGAAGTTCCTGAGTGCCTGGAGTATCCGTGGCTGCAACTACATGGACTGCTTCGAATCCAATGAGAGCCAAGGAGTAAGGAGCCAAACGAATATCTTTAAATCCACAAAAAACCCACACTGGTGTTTTTGGCTGCTCTTCTTCTATAATCTCATCTGAAGCTCTGATGTTCTCTTGTAGACCCTGTTCCACATTGCCAAGAAAGACCCAGGAGAGTACATCGATCTCAAGTTTAAAGGAGCACCTATTGGCATGTTTCATCATATTAATGCCTTCGAGGACCAGGGGTTCATTGTTGTTGACCTTTGTGCTTGGAAAGGGTAACTGAAGCATTCGACCGACCGCATTTGTTTGATCCAGCAAGATTAATGCTGATGAACATTTTTGTGTTGCAGCTTTGAGTTTGTTTACAACTACCTCTGGTTGGCCAACCTGAGGGCTAACTGGGACGAGGTGAAGAAGGCAGCCATGCTCGCCCCCCAGCCGGAGGTGCGCAGATACGTCATTCCCCTGGATGTCCACAAGGTGAGCACCTTTCTCTTTCATCAGACTGATAAAATCTTCTACAAACAAATGCAAGGTTTGGTTGTTCTGACCATGATCTGGATTTGATGTAGGAGGAGCAGGGGAAGAATCTGGTGAGCCTGCCGTACACCACAGCTACAGCCACCATGTACGCTGATGGGTCGACTTGGCTTGAGCCTGAGGTGCTGTTCTCCAGTCCTCACCAAGGTGACAATGCAGCTATTTTTCAAGAAGATATTTTTAGACTTTACTGAATGATTGAGTTGTGCATTGGTTTGCACTGTTGCCTCACAGCAAGAAGGTGCTGGGTTTGATTCTAGTGTGGGGCCTTTCTGTGTGGACTATGAGTACAAACATCCAAAAAGCATACACAGGGTTAACTGGTGACTGACTGTAGGTGTGAAGGTTAGCATATCTGTTCAGGGTGTAGCCTTCCTCTTGCTCTATGACAGCTCCACCCTCAATCGCAACCCTAAATAGGATAAGTGGACAAAAAGGGATGAATGGCTACTGAGTGATCTTTTGTTATTCTTTGGTTTTGTAGCTTTTGAGTTTCCTCAGATTAACTACAATAGGTATGGCGGCAAGAATTACACATACGCCTATGCCCTGGGTCTCAACCACTTCATACCAGACAGGGTAAGAGACTAGAGCAGCAGATTTCAGACTGTGAGTGTAGAAAAAAAAATTTTTTTGGTTGATTTTTTTTCTTTTGATTTCTGTGTAGATCTGCAAGTTGAATGTGAAGACCAAGGAGACCTGGGTATGGCAGGAGCCCGACTCCTACCCCTCAGAGCCGTTGTTTGTACAGACTCCTGATGCTGTCGATGAGGATGACGGTAAGTCTACAGCAGTTAAAGTATAATGTTCCATGCAGTGTGTTTTAACAATTACTTGTATTGTAAGAAGTAATTTTTAAGCAAGGCTGGTGTTTGCTGTCCCCACAGGTGTGCTGCTTACCATTGTTGCAGCTCCCGGTGCCCAGAGACCAGCGTACCTCCTCATCCTCAACGCCAAGGATCTTTCTGAGGTTGCCAGGGCAGAGGTGGAGTGCACTATTCCCGTCACCTTTCATGGGATGTACAAACCCTAATGATTCGTGACTCTGCATATTTCTCTGTGACCAGCTGCCACTCATTATTAGAACAATGGCACAAACTGATCATTGTGTCGAGCTGTTTTTGAGAAAGTGATTGCATGTCCTCCTTTGCAGGCAGCGTAGGCTGCTGGATGCCTTCTGAGCCATGATAATAAATCTCAACTAAAATGTCTAAGCTTGAACTGTCAGTACTGGTAAAGAAAAAAAGGATCTGTTCACATGATTTTTCATATAAATGGGTCATGGATGCAAAAATAAATGCGTAACTATCAATGCAATTCTTATTTTGTGTTGATCTGTTACACCATGTTCATTTGCTACTCACAGAGTGACAAAGTATTTTGCCTTTCATCTGAGGTTTAAGTTCTCTGTTGTATTGCGTTGCTTCTTTCAAATTTTTGAGCAACACTGCATTCCTGCCAGCTCCACGACTGCCTACTGAGACAAAAAGACTTTGTTTTTTATTTATGAGGGAGGAGTAAATCAAGCATTCTCTCAGTAAGCGATGCATATACGAGCAGTTCAACTAATCCTTCAGCCTAAACTCTTGAGGCATTAGTACAATTTTAATATGTTGCCACACAAAAATCTCATTATGGTCGCAAACGAATAGGGGACCTTTCCACGTCTGTCCTCGTGTTTGTCAAAGTTGTTTGAGTTTTAATCTAAAAACAGTAAAGGCACGCAGATCTTGCAGCACTGCAAAGCTGATTAACTGTGTCGGTTCTTATATCTGAGGAAACAAAGCGCATGTTGCAATGTATTCGTCTCAAAAGGTGCTTAAGAAATGGACGCGCAGCCTTTATATGCCACATTTTATCGTACTTAAAACAAGGATTTAAATTTGTGGTTTTTGCAATTGTAATTCCAATCTCAGATATTTGAGCGTCACATATAGAAACGCTTGAAACGGGCACCAACCGTGCTCATGTTTTCCTCGGCAGCTGATGCAAGCGGAGGAAACAAAGTGGCTTTGCCTGAGTTGCTACATCAGTCAAATCACACAGCGCTCATTATGTAGTCACGTTCTCCACTCCACTGCCAGATTTGAGGATTGCATTAATGAAAAAGCTCAAAAGGAGTGTTTTTGCTTTTGTGTTTTCTGTAATCTCTTACTTTGGTAATCACAGGGCTACAAATCTGCCCCATTATTTAGCCACTTCACTGGCTGATGTGAGCAGTTTCGGGGTAAGTCAATGGATGCTTCTGTGGTAATAAACCAAAACCGCATATCATTTTTCAATTTTTTAATTATTATTATTATTTTATTTACACAAAGGGTCCTTAGCCATCCAAAAAAACAAAACAAAAGAAGATTATAAAGAAATATTCATGAAAACACAGCAAAGGAAAGCTCAGTGAAAAAGATGATCTCAGGTTTAACTGTCACACCATGAGAGAAAAAAAACTCTCACACTCTGAAAATTCAGCCAGGACAGGTTTGCACGACCAGACAGTACCAAACAGCTGGATACTTCAATACAAGATGGGTTTTACACACATAACAGAAAATGTGAAAGAGACACCGACACCACCACCACCAAAACAGCACAAGTAAAAAGTAAAGCAATAAATGTAACGTCTACTACAGAAATAAAGACAATAATGCGCAACAAAACAAAAAAGAAATGTGATCAATATTTGTGTAGAATTTAAAACTGTATTCATGTAGATTCAGAATTAACCAGCTATGCCACACAATGCTTCTTTATTAAAGGAACAGTTCAACATTATTTGCTTAGAGACAAAGGTTATCTCTGTTAGGGATGAAGCTGGATTAGGGAATGCAATTAGCTTAGCATAAAGCGTGGGAACAGCTCACCCGGCTCTGTCTACAGAGCACAAAAACCACAATAAAATTAAATCATGAAACAACTTCAATCTTGTTTGTTCATCTTCAGATGGAAACAAATGATGATGGTGAACATGCTGGTGTGGGTTTGGACTTCGGTGAGATCCAGGTTAGAACGTTCTCCCTCTGTATTTAAAATGTTGTTGATCTCTTACTTTCTGTCACAAACACACTTTTTAAATCGGTGGTGCTCATATTAACTATGGAGAAAAGCTTCATTTAATGAAGAATATGTGGGTGTTACACCCGAGTCAGACTCAGTCTGCTCTAGAGGCTTGGTTTCAAGCATTTTTTCTACTCTTGGATCTGTATGAAGTCGGCGAGAGCGGATTTTTTAATACAGTCACGTGCACGGCTGCAGCTGCGACCACACAAGCCACAAACACGTGCTGTAAATACCTTTTGTTCTAAAGGGCCAGCCAATCAGAATCCTGCAAAGTTACTCTATAAAGAAAACCCCCAAATAATCATTTGGAGCTGGAAATTAGTCCAATCAGAAATCATTAATAGAGCTATGAGAAATTAAAAATTCTTCTCAACAAGAATTTGAAGAAGCTTTAATGTCAAACCATTCCTTTAAAGCTGAGCAAGCCTCTGTCCCTTCAATTACACACACACAAAGAAAAAAAGATCAAAGAAATTGCACAAAACCATGAATCACAGATTTCATGAAATGCGTGTTTAGGATTACTTCAATGTGATAAGTGACTACTGACGGCTTTAAAAACATCCTTATCAGCTATATAACTTTTGCATCTCAGGAGATAAAAGGAATGAAGTATTGATAGTGCAAGGTTATAATGTACATATATTAATATACTGTTTTACATAATGTCCTAGGAGTAAAGTGCAAATCTCTGGATCAGATGAAGAGTGTGTGCAAGCGCTTCTAATTTCCACTGACTGATCCACCTGCCCATGCACAAATGAGCCCTTTACACTGGCCGTCAGCTACAACACATCGTCTGGTCAAACATTACAAAACTCTACTTTGTTTTCCCTTGAATTCAAAATATATTTTTAGAGGAACGGCTAAAGACACATATGAAGTAGTTTTGATATAAGTAAAGTACACCACTGTATACTTTTACACTTTGGGTGACTTCTGTAAAGTGTTTTCTTTTTGTAATCGTGTTTGGCTTCTTCTCTACACCAACAGTGTAAATGTCAGCAGTGTATTCCCACATATCCAAAGGGCAGGGCTACTTTAATGTGTTTAACAGATCAATATGTTTGAAAGGTCTTCTTTACTGTTGCCAACACATATCTGGCAAATCATCCGAGCATTTTCATCAATAATTTGTTTACCAAATTATTCATTTAAGTCGTGATCAGTGATGAATAAAGGTGCTGGCCGATGGGGAGAACGCCACTGAGACCCGCTCGAGTGGAAACGCAGTCACCAAACAGCTCTTTTAGACACAAATGCCACATGCTCGCTGTTAGCGGCAAAGCTGGAGAGTGCCTAGGCATGACAGAAACACAGAAACACAACCATGCAGGGTCGCTGGGACACCTGTCTTTTACCGACTTGTGTAACAGATGTTTAAGACCAGCTCAATCTGGAATCAGACCAGGGGTATGAAAGGCCAACGTTAGGTGAGTGGGAAACTTTTAAAGTGCAAGACAAAAGCCAACACTTTCATTTTTTTTCTTTCAGCTCCTCTCACTCTATAAGAGGGCAGCTGCTGGGTTTTGGGAGCTGGAGGGGGTCGTGTTTGATATATCGATTCGGTTGAAGAAGGGATGGAAAATTCAGTTGGTCTCGTAGGTGGAGAGCAGGGCAGCATCCACAGGCTCCATGCAGGAGGGGCAGGTGAAGGATCTCATAAGCCAATCATCTATACAGTCCATATGGTAGATGTGCATACATGGCAAGAACCGGATGGGGTCCCCATAAACAAAGTCCAGCATACAGATCACGCATCTGAAAACAGATAAAACAGTCCGCGTAAACACACGACAGCAGAAATCTTCTCAGACTTTCTACATGAAGTGTTCTCCTAAACCTGAAATTATTCATGCTTTAATGTAGCGCAGTTACACGTTATCAATTCATCATTGACTGTTTAATAATAAAATGTCAAAATATTCTCCATTTATACCCTCTGATTTTCAGCTCTAAGTCACTGGAAGTTGTGACGAGACAGACCCAGCGCTCATTCTAATCTACTTTGTTTGATCAGTCTAACTAAAACAATTACACAGCTTATGATTTTACAGATCCAATTTATAGTCAGTAGTTAATCATTAACCCGTAAAAATGTCCACACAACTAAAGGTTGATTTAGACTTTGCGTTGAATTGGGGATTTATTCAGTGGTAAATCTAAGGCATTAACCTGATCTGCACCCTAGAAATTGAACTACACATGTCTGTTCAATACAGTCAAATAATCCTCTGCGTATCCAGCTACTTTTTCACCACTGTTTTTAAATGTATCAGTGAGAGAATAATATTCATAGCATTAGTATAAGGAATAATAATCACCAACATAAGCATCAACATAAGCATGCTCTCCTGGAGGGAGATTACTGAAACCATTGGGATGGATGTGAGGGAATGCACAAAGAAGTGGGAAAACTACAGGGACAAAAATGTTTATCCCCCCCTAAAAAACCTGACCACAACAAAGAGCAGAGACCCAGGAGGGAAAGAAGTCCCAGCATTTTATTTGTTTCGGTTGGCTGGCACTGCATGTACACTGCCGGGACACATCACATGGCTTTTAACACACAATGAACCACACACAAGAATAACTGTCAGCAACAGTGTCGGCCCCTCACAAACATTATATTACAGGTTCTAAAAAAGACTTCCCACAGGTATCCGAAATCAATTGTCGGTTATTATAGTTTTGTATTTTCTAATTAGATTTTATTTTATTTCGCTTTGACTCTTTGTTTTCAACTAATTTTATCCACGGTACGTTTCCAGATTGGATTTGTTCGTTTCAGTTTGGTTTTTAAATTCATTTCAGTCTCATTTTCAGTCCTTTTAAAGCTACGTACAACTGCTCTCTTATTGTCCCCAATGGGTCACCACAGTGGATGGATCCACATGTTTGATTTGGCACAGATTTTACAACAGATGCCCTTCCTGATGTAAACCTCCCATTTACCCATGCTTGGGAACAGCACAGGCAGTGCACTAGCTTTTGACCCTCTGTTTGTGTCTTCCTCTGGTTTCAAACTGGGGCTCTTTCATGAGTAAGAATAACATGTTAACCAGTACACCATGGAGACACTAGACATTTAAAATGTTTCTATCCTTGCCCAGTCACTTAAACACATTATGCTTGCTTATGTACAACAGCAGTTATGAAAAAAAAAAACCATAATGCTTATTTATTAGAACAATACCTGGTGTAAGGTTTATGTCACAGCTGCCCAAAATTAACAGTATTGGTAACTACCAAAAATTATTTTCATGTTTCTATAATGGTTAATCTATAAATATAACCAAACTCTTTAGCCAAAATAATATTTATAATGTTAAGATATAAAAACTGTTATTATCCAAGAATTTTCAAATATATCATTTTACAGAAATGCAGGAAAAAAAACAGCAAAGCACATCATTATTATTATTATTATTATTATTATTATTATTATTATTATTATTATTTGATTAAAATGGCGAACCACGTTTACCCATTTACTTATTTATTCATAGTTAGTTGTATTCTTCATGTTATGCTTGATAGACTTCTGACTTGCCAGAAGTACTGTGTGTCGGTTCAAACGGATATAAAATTTAGCGTATTTGCTTAATAAATAACTATCGGTTTTGGTTTTGAATGGCTAAACAGTAAAAAGCGACGTGTAACCTCATGGTGTGGACACTAACGTGGAAGAAACCGATACTCCTGCTGCTAGTGCTGGCACAGTGTGTGTTGCAATTTTATAAATGGCACAAAATTACATTTAAAAGGTGATTTAACTAACAAGGTACCTGTTTAACAGTTTCATACATCTTGTAAAAAATAAACAAAATATTTGTTTGGCCAATGTTTAACTTTGTTCAATCAAAGTGTGCTCAATTTAAAGGTTTTCTGAGCCATTTATGTTTTTTTGAATAGCCTAATTTTTTTCTCTTGTGATGGGAAGGTTAAGTATAGGCCAATAATCTTTGTCGAAGATGTTTTGTCTACATTGGAGTGAATGTTGCTCATTTTGCTGACGAAGATGAATAAGAGAAAAGGATCAAGTAACAACATCTATATTTGCCCTATGAAAAGATTTTTATTCAAAAATTTGGTTTTTTGGTTGCTTTCAGGCTGAATCAACTTCTGTTTTTATATGTTACCTCTCCAAAAAAATCCATTCACGTGGCACTTTTGTTATGAGCATACATAGTGTTGGTATTTTTTTTTTGCCATGATATAAATGTGTGGCTATACAACACAACTTCCTGCCAAAATACTAGTGAATCATGTCTTTTTGCAACAACAGTTATCTTTTGACCTCTACAGTGGCATCAGCAGTTGTGTTGTGTGTACTCTGTGGGTTTCACCAACCCAACTGTCAAAAAGATCCCACAACTGTCTGTAGATTCCTTTGTTTTTCCAATCCTATAAAAAGTTATAGGTTTTCTGGGTGTATGTGGTGTCATCAGATTTGTTCTACACAATGTCAATCAAACCTGGAAACAGCAGGTAAGCCACCTGTCAAAACTGGGGTTAAACACACCGAAACTTCAACTAGCTGTAGCCATGTGCCCTGGGTGTTTTGAAACACACTTCACAGCAGTGTTTCAAAACATCTGCACTTTGAACGCTTGACACAACATCAAAACTTCTAACTGTGCAGCTTCCTTACACACATTCCCAATCACATGAAGCAAAAACTAATGTACACAACAATTAATACTAATGCTTCTTAACTCGCTTTTTAATTTTTGAAACATAGCTCATTTCTAAAATTCCAATGCTGTCTAGCCCACGAGGTATAATAGCAGTCTGCTAACAGCTACTTAGGAGCTCTGTCACTGGGTTTAACAGCAGTAAAGAGACAGATGGGGGATAAACTAAAGAGACCAGAGATGCTCTAAAAAACCTGGGACCAAAAGAGGAAGTTTTTCAGTTTTGAAAATGGACTGTGGTTTTGCTTCATTTCTGGTCACTGTTACTATGTTGGACACAACAGGGAACCAGCTGAGTTAAAGGAAACATGTTACTTAAGGCTAACAGATGTTTTAACAGATGACAGAGTAATTTGTGCCACAAAAGTTGAAAGAATAAGTACAAATGCAGTTTGTTTTCAAGCTAATGAGCCAGATTTTGCTTTTGTTTGAAAACAGCTGCAACATCACATCTGACCTAAACAGAGTTTACTTCATACCCTCAGATTTTTACGTTTATTGTTTATGTTTTATTATATCTAACCTATAATATATATACATTTCAGACAGAATAATTTTCTATTATAAGGACACACTCCTGCATTAATAATAACAATAGTGTGACACACTGTGAAACAGCCAAACTCCTAAACAACTTTGTTACGATGTACTCCTGAGAAGCAACCAGCCTGAGATCCAAAATGTCTATTCAGTTCTTAGGTTAAAAAAACGCAACCGCACCCCTGCTTGTTGTAAGCTCATCATATTTCAGAAATGTAAAATGCTCACTCTCTGATCTTCTTCTCTGAGCCGTCTTGCCCTCCATCATAAACGCCCTTAGGGAGGTGCTGGATCAGGCCAATGCGCTGAGCTATGCGGATCTGCTCTTCTTCTGTCAGCTGGGTGACCAGACGAGCCTGGCTGGGTGTAGGATGGTACATGGGCATGTGAGCCTGCTCCTGGTAGCACAAACAGGAAAACAACAATATGAAACCAAAACATGTGCTTCCCCCTATAAGCTAACTGTGTGCCTGAAGAAAGTGGTCAGACTAGATTAGGCTCTGTGCTGGGATAAGGTGAATAATGCAGCAGCTGTCTGGTTTGACAACTTTTGATAAATGCCTTCTGTTAACACATACTAAACGTATGATTACTTCTCAAAGGGCCACAGATATGAAACTGAGTTATCCTTTGTTATCACCACCTACTGCATGTTAGCATGTATGTTCTTAACTGACATTAACCTCACAAACTATGATGTTACTCATGTGTCGGGCATGTTCCGCTCCCCTCCCCCGGCCCTTTTGGATTAAAGCACCTGGAAGTTGAGACTGAGCAGCTGCTCACCTGGTAGGGCGGAGGTGGCTCCAGGTCCGGGTCTGTCCCGTCACCGAAACTAGCCCTGTCTGACTGGGATTCGTGGAGCAAAGAAATGTCGTCTGCTGTAGGAGACTTGAGACAGTTACCCATGTCGTCGTGTCCTTTCCTGACCCACGCCAACAAACAAGATATTTGCTGCTAAAGTTGCCCCCCTTGGCTGTTTACTTTCTACACCACAAACTGTTTAGTTACTGTTCAGCTAACTACCGCTGTGGGCACTCTTTACATGCTTATCCGTATAAAACTCCCAAGTAAAAGTTAAATACTAATAGTCTCTCTTCATGTTTAGTTGGACCTCCACCTGAAAAACAAAACAAAGAACTCCCCTCGCTAACGGCAGCTAGCAGCTGAGCTAGCTACTATTACGCTAGCCAATTGGGCGACTTCCTCTATAAGTATCGCTCATTCCTGTGTAAGACTCGCAGTCTCTGCAAAATATCTACTTCAGCTGTAACTTTAGCCGAGTTACTCAGCTGTCTGGGTGTCTGAATGTACAGACATTTCCGCCCTTTAACTTCGTGAGTATTATTTAACAGTTTGCTTCCTTGCTAGCTCTTTCTTCAGCCAAAGGATATGTTATCAGTCCGTTTCATATGACGTAGGTTGTAGTTCTGCATGCTGATTGGACATAAAGCCAAAGAAAAATAGAGCCAAAAAAATAAATAACTGTTAAAAAGTATTTCTAAATATTTAATCTCTACAAAAAAGACTACATTAATATGAAGGAATACTTATAGAGTATTACAAGTATATAAATAAAATTTTTTGAGCAGATAATTACATTTAAAGTCCTGCTTAGAAGCTAATGATTTCACTTTCCACACAGCTAACACTGTAATTCATTGCAAAAAATCTAATTTCCAGTTTTGGTCACATGTTATAAAAATAGTCCGGAATAGTTTGGACTGTATACAATGTGCATTATACATTTTTTACATTATACTTTCTTTTTTTTTTAAATACATAAGTTAGATTTTAGAGCACAATGTTTAGTTCATGACTTTTTAGCTGTGTTACAGCCTTCTCGTCTCTGGCTATTTAAACCTCATCTGAAGCTGAAATTAGGTAATATGTCAAATAGTTAGGGGAGGGGTTGGGAACATTACTGATACATCTGGGTGCACCTTTTTCCACATGTAAGGTGTTAACAAGTTATTTGTTATCCAGAAGGGGGTTTTGTTTGTTTGTTTTTTTCATTTGTTAGTTGCATTTTAAATGATTGTATTTCACGTGTGCACATGATTAAATGTCTCACATGACATTTAGTCATTTGGGACTAGGTAACAGACTTGTGGAACAACTACAGAGAAACTTTTCCTGATAATATTTCTTAACTTTCTCTGAAGTAAGTTTTTGTAAGGATATAACTTTAGCAGTAATATTTTCCGCAGTGTTTGGACTGGTGCTTCTAATAAACTGAGTGCACCTATTCAAACCCTTCTTTCACTCTCTGACCTCTTTACAGCCTCTCTTTCACCAGACTCTCTATTTGCAAACACTGACTTTATAATATATACACAGGAGACCCCATTATTACATTTCATAGTGACTCAGAGAGAAAAATAATCAATGCACCAAAGAGAAAATCAATTTTGGGGGTGAGGCTAGCTTTTGCTAGCTCAAACAGTACTGTGCAAAAGTCTTGAGTTACCTGTTATTTCTTTATATTTTGCTTCCAAGAATCCCAGACCTCCTTCTAATTTTTAAAGTAGTCTTGAACAATAGATCATCGGGCTTTTCAAAGGTCTTTCAAAGTTTGTCTTTGGATATTGGCCAAGGATATTGGTGGGAGTCCAAGGCAATAAACTCGGGTAACACTTTATAATACGGCCTGCGACTAAGAATGTTATTCCCTTGTAATCAAATGGAATTCCAGTGTATTTGATTTGAAATTACCCTTTTTGCAATTATATTTACCTACAAATATTTAATGGTAGATACACTATAATAAGGGGTTAACAAGTTGGGTTGGTGTTACAGGATACGCAGAAATAATTATAATTTAAATTGTGCATAAATCATTTTAAGTACTGTGTAATTTCCTGGCAATTTAGCAGAAAGACAATATTTCTCCATCTTTCATTATAAATATGTTGTACTTTTTGGGATTCAGACCATATTATGGAGTGGTTTAAATTTCCCCAACTTCAAGGTATTTTACAGGAAAGGAGACACAATTATGTAAGTAATAACTTAAGTACAGCATAACTAATTTTAAATAGTTTGTTAATCTTGTAGAGAAACAATATTTCTCAGTCTTACATTCTAGGTACGCTGTACTTCTCAGGGAGTGGGCTTTAATATGAAATGGATTAATGTTATATTTTTGCATCTTTTTTTTTTACATCATCATTTAATATTCATTATGTTCAATGTGAATGATGGATTTTCTATAATTCAGTTTACATTTTTTACTTACTCTTTCTTACAGGATAATATGTCTCTCCTTTCCTGTAAAATACTCAGAAGTTGGGCAAGTTTGCCTGTAATACACAAAAGTACAGCATACCTTTGAGTTAAGTACTTATGGTCCAAAATGGGGAAATAGTGTTTGTTTTTCTGCTAATTTACCAGGAAATTATGCAGTTCTTAAATTTACATATGCACTACTGCACTTACAGTTTAATTATTTGTTTCCTGTAAAAGCCTGACTTGTTACTACCTTACTCTAGTGTTCCTACCTTCAAGCATTTGTATATTAATATGATTTTCTTTTGTAATTTCAAATAATATACATTGAAATTCCACTCAATTACAGGGTATTTACACCCTTAGTCACGGGCCATTTTATAAATGCCAGGGCCAGCTGATAAAGCCTCTGTGAAAAATTGCACCACCCAGCCATCACGTGAGCTATTGAGGTCATCTGAGGCAAAGTGTCAATGGGCGCTGGAAGGGATCTTAGGACTACATTGTAGGTGGCTGGCAGTTGATCAGCCACCATCTATGGCAAGGATGGTCATTCACACTGGGCATAGTTGGCTTCCTTTACTTCTCTCTGTCCAAAAATGTGAACAGTGACACCCTCTAAAGAGTGTCCTTTCTCCTTTAAAAGCAGGTGTACACCTGAGTCTCATCCTGTTGAGGTGGGCCAGTGTCTTACAGGGGTTTTATCTGTTGGCCCCAGTGACTCCTTTTTTCACTCCTTAGCTTAGGTGGCAATTCAAAAGATAAATAGTTTGTTAGTGACTCTTGGGACCATCTCCAATGCGGCACCCCACACTGGGGGTTTACAGCCTGGAACTCTCAACCATCTGAAGCCTCTTGGATGAGAGGCGAAATGGCTTCAAAAACTTACAAAAGTCCAATTGCCTTCTTTTCAAGCTCTCAAGGAGTAGAGGTAGTGTAGGTGGAAGAGTTTAAATACCTGGGGTCAGCCATCCAAAGCAATGGACAGTGCGCAAGAGGTGGAGAAGAGAGTGGAGGCAGTGTGGAGCAGGTGGAGACAAGTGTCAAGGGTGATTTCTAACAGATGAACAGCAGCAAGAGTAAAAGCCAAGTTTTACAAGATGGTAGTGAGAACTGCTATTGTGTAGGTTTAGAAGAAGACAGCAGGCTGAGCTGAAAATGCTCAGATTTTCACTGAGAGTGAGCAGGATGGACAAAATTAGAAATGAGTACGTCAGAGGGACAGCTCGGGTTGAGCGGTTTGGACACAAAGTTAGAGAAACAAGGCTAGGCATGTGCGGGATAGTGGATATACTTGATGAATCATATCTGTATTTCCATGTATGTTAGCACATTTCAATAAACTTCTGTGCTTGTTTGCCGTTTTCCTTGCAAAATATGTACTTGAATTAAATGTACAGACTGACAGTTTCCAGTTGCACTCGGACTGGTTTTTAATTGCAGTGCTCAAGATGTCACAAAGCTTTCTGATGTCTCACTTGGCCTCCTAAATGAGAAATAAAAAGATAAACAGTAACAATGGCAACTTGTGAACACCTTTATTTGTATATACAACTATTTTACACATAAAAACCCACAAAGTATTTGCATTCCAGGAACTCCAAGTTTTTGGTTAAGTGAGTTTCACAGAATTGGCCTTCATCAGGCAAATAAAACAAATACACAAACCTTAAAATGAGTATTTTCCAAGGATTCCTTTACGTTTAAAGCTCATCAGCTGACACTGTTTTCATTTGTTGTCTCTCTCTCTCTACATAATACAAACAGCATAATTTCTCTGTACATTATTTGTAAGTAATAGAGCAATGTGGAGATTTGAAGCAAAATGCATCGTGGTGTGTCTGCAGTGTTCATATATGGTTCGTATAATATTCACAGTTTAAAAAAAAAAACAGAACAAAACTGAAACTAGATGAAAATATTTTGTATTCATGGCAAACAATTAAACATCCTGTTTAATTATGGTTGGGAAAAATTCTCATTTAAAGGATTTTTTTTGGACTGGTAAAAATAAAAGTTTAATACCATCTCCAAAGGATAATTAAAAGTCTGCAAATATCTGAGGTTCGGTGGTGGCATGGCTTTACAACACTGCATGGTGAAATAACAAATAAGCATCATATTCTATGTTATTCTATAACTGTATTCATTTCTCACAACTTATTATGTTCAATAGCAAAAAGAAAAAAACGATGGGGGAAAATCAGGCAGTTTTCCCTCCTCACATTCATTCATACTGTAAAAAAAATCCAGCATCATTGAGTGTTACTTATTAGTATCCACATTGTCTGGTAAGTATCAGATCGCCTCCTCATGATGGCTTGCTGTGTCGATCTGGTCTAATTTATATATGGGGATGGTGTAATGATCACAATGTATTTACAAAACAATAGATTTATAAGAAAATGTAGTTACATATTCACACACCCCACAGATAAATACTGTTTAGAGCAACACTGAATCATTGAGCAACATCTCCAGAAAATGAAAATACCTATTGACACAAATGACATAATTTGACCCATCCATTTGTTTTTTTGTGACATATTATTACTCTCTATCATCAAGTACAAGTCAGGAAATAGACCTTATTTATTGTCAGTGTTCTGTGTGAATTGGCAACTACAGTTTCAGGAAGTATTGTTCTTCATCATTTTGGATTTTTTTTTTTACCAAACATCCAGCGGGCTCGCGGCCTTGAAGCACTGATGCAGAAAGAGTCGCATTAACCTTCGCTCTGGATGCGGTCGTACAGCGTCCTGTGACATCTCTCTGGCATTCTGTTTCCTCCGTTCATGTTGCGCCTCCTGTCCCTAGCACCTGTCGTCCTCCTCTGTGTCGCTTAGAGGGTCACAACTAGCGACTGAGGTTGTCTGTGCCAGACGCTTTCGAAAGTGTCCGTTGGGGACTTGCCAGCCAGTCCGCGAGCGTGGACGGGCCGTGCTGATGGTGTTTGAGCGTCCCAGGCTGCAGGCCACGGCCGCCTCGAAGGTCAACGTTTCCATGGGACCAGAGGGGTCTGGGCTGTGGTCGTCCTCTTGCAAAGCCAGGAAGGGCTCAGAAGGGTAGCGTCGAGGTGGGGATGTGCGCCGGGTGGCCTCGCTTTGCCTCTCCCCTGGGACTCCCTCTTGGCTCTTCCGTGTGGGCTTGCTCCGCCTCATGGTCTCAGGGCTGCCCGGTTCATCCTCATCTTCACCAATGGAGGCTTGTGTGCGACACACGAGGGGGGAGTAGGAGATGTGAGGGCGAGAGCGGGTTGGAGTTTGCGATAGAGGTCGTCGGCCACTGGGAGTGCTGGACTCAGATGTGGATGGCATCGGACTGTCTGAGCTGTTGCCCTGAAAGCGCAAGTAAAGAATAAATTAATCAACAATCGCCAATAACAACATTTTAAAGACAACTTACTATGTTTTACGTTTTTTCTGCCCATTTTGAATGTGTGGCCTGCTCTCTTGATTTACATGAGTGGTGGAAATGGTCTTCTGCTGTTTTCAGAACAGCAGGTGATTTTTCTGATGTGTTCTTCTCTTCTTATCAGTATTTGGGTATCCACTGTACTTGATGGTGAACCCCACTGCACGGGACTCTGAATTGTTAAGTTAAATTGTATATGAATGAATAGACTCTGACCATAAAGGGATGGACATGGTCATCAGAAATACTCAGGTAAGATGTGATTTTTAAATGATGCTCAGATGGTACTAATGGGCCCAACTGATCTGTGCATTCATGTTGATTCTTACCCAACCATCCAAATGTTACAGCAGAAACTGAGACTCAATAAACCAGGCATCATTTTTCCAATCTTCTTCAATTTTGGTGAGCCTGTGAGAATTGTAGCCTCAGTTTCCTGTTGTTAGTTCATAGGAGGGGTGCCTGGTGCAGTCTTCTGCTGCTGTCTTCTGCTTCAAGGTTCAGAGATGCTTTTCTGCATATGTTGGTTGTAAGAAGTGGTTATTTGGGTTATTGTGGCTTTTCTATCAGCTCAAAGCAGTCTAGATATTCTCGTCTGACATCTAACATCAACAAGGCATTTTCTTTCAGTGAACTGCCACTCACTGGATATTTTATCTTTCTCAGGTCTGTAAATGGAAAATTATAGTAGACCAGCAGTTACTGAAATACTCTGGCCGGGTTATCTGGCACCAACAGCCATACTACCTTCAAAGTCCTCATTCTGATGCTCGGTTTAAACCTCTGCAGATTATCTTGACCATGTCTACATGCCTAAATGGATTGTGTGGCTGCCATGTGATGGGCTGATTGGATATTTGTGTTAATGATTAGTTAAATAGGTATACCTACCTGTTTATCTTGGGGATCTGCTCGTTCTACGCTCGAGGATCGTGAGGGCTGCAAGCTTCTTTCCTCTGAATTACAACGAGACGTGTCTGGAGACAGGAGGTGGCAGCGTTCCTTGGAGCGACCGCGCTCCCTGTCGCCACGCTCAGAGCGAGAAACTAAAGGGACATTCAGGAAAGAGTGCAACAGGAAATGCAAAAATACAAGGGAGCAAAAAAGAAAAAGAAGAAGAGGAAAATAAAGATATAAATGTCATAGGACTACATTCAATTCAGCTCTTCATTATCTATGAACACAGTTGCCTAACAGCAGGCGAGCAGGACTAACCAGCAGCCTTATAGCTCTTGTGACGAGGTCGATAGACTCGCTCGGGGCTTTTCTCCTCTTGCCAAAGTCCATTCACACACTGATCTGCAACAGTGGAGACTGATCGCTTCATGGAGCCACTAGAAACCTCTGCCTGCTTGAAGTTAAAAACACACACAACAAACATAGAAAAACAGGGCACAAACACAAGGAAATAAGTAAGCATACTTCTGTTACCACCAGATTATTTGATCCAAACAATAAAAATGATATTTCATGCTTTAGCCAGTGCAAAAGTGCAGTGCAGCCTAAAAGATTTGAGAGGTTTAGTCTTTCCTTTACTCTGTGGTTGAAAGTAATGGTCATAACAAGATGAGGCAACAGCATTCGAAGATCACAGCCCGTTCTAGCAACTCATTGGACCTTATTCAGCCTCCCAAAGTAACAAATGTCGAAACAAAACTCTACTGATCTGAACTTCTCAGCATCACGTGCACTTAAGGAACGACAGACTTTGGCATAAGAGCCCATGCAGCCCCTGACGTCCTCAAGATCCAGCCCAGAAGCTGTGTCATGGGAGATGTGTGTACCTGCGACTCTACAGCCAGACGAGGCATGGAAGAGGCCCGCACACACAGGCCCCTCCCTAGTGGAAGCTCCAGTGGGGCTTCAATCCCCCTACTGCACTCGCCCACCTAGGTGTGTACAGAAACAAGAGAGGAAGCGCAAGGAAATACAGAGCACCAATCAGGCTCATCCCTGCCAGGACTCCCGCTGTGTATGGACATCTTGTTTAGGTGAGAGGAGGGGCAGACAAGCCATTTCATCACTGACAAAAGTACTATCTATCAACGCCATCTCCATCGCCATCCAGTCAAAAGCCATTCCAGCCAAAAACACACGGAGAACTTGCAACAGGAAAACTGACTTCAAGGAGGAGCAGAAACAGAGTGCGGTCGTAAAAGAGGAGCAAGGAGTGAAGAAAAAGAAAAACAGACAACAAAGATATCAGCTCACATCGAAAAATGGACTTTTTCAGCTTGGAAGTGCATTCAGTCATGCATGTTTAGGTGTTAATGGCTATACAAACAGAGCCAGACAACGCCTGTCTGAGGGCCAAACGCATTCCTCTGCAAATTAAGTATTCCAGATCAACTTTATATCATTCAACTGACAAGCAGTAGAGACCATTAAAACCAGACAGTAGAGACACAGCAGACATCTACAGTTTGACAATCTCCCTTTGCTCTGACTCCAACTTCCACAGGAATAAAACACAGGCGCACAGAGAGCAGCGATGCGGTGCCCTGCAAGGCACTGAGAAAACGGCATCAGTCATCACATGGTTATACAATTTTTGTGGCGTTACACCTAAACAAACACTTTGCTTTATTACATTTTTATGTAAAACTCTTTGCTGTGAGGACAGTGATTCCCAAACTGATGGTCAGGATCCTGAAGAGGTTACAAAATAGGAAGTGCACAAAAGAAAAGCTGCATTTTCAAGTTATCTCGTGTTGGAGAACAGCATGCCGTGCCATCAGAGCCACTCTGCGAAACTGCTCATAAAAATTAAAATAAACAAAACAAAAACACACCTTTATTGAAATTTTGCTGATCCCACCTTCAAGGTGATGCCAGTGAGCAGCGCTGCCAGTCTGAGACAGTGAATTCATTCACTGGGGGATGAATTCATGGTGCAAACCTCCATGAATGTTCAACAAACATGGTTCTGGTGGAATTGTGATTTCTTCCACTGAGAGCTGCTGTTTGGTTGCTGGTTCGCAGCTGGTTTCCCAGCTCTTATGCTCTGCTGATCCTCGAATAAAAGACAGCCAATTTGACACAGAAGATGATGTTTCCTTGATAAGCAAGTTTGGAGTTTGAAAAAGGAGTTTGAGGGAGAGATTTTTAAAAAGCAGTTGTCCTGGAAGTGATCCAGAGGTGCACAAAGACATGATGTTAAGAGGGAGATCACATTTAAATCAGGTATGATTTTTTGATTTTTGATGGCTGGAGTCGCTGAATTTTTCGATGACACCTCTGGAGTCAAAAGTAAAAAATAAAATATATGCAATAAAGTATTTGCTTTTGTTTATTTGCTCTGGCATATTAAAGCTAAGCAGCACACTGATGCTACGGTAACATTTATTCATAAGATCAAAGCAGCAGAAAAGCTCTGCTTTCAAGTGCAAATTACTCTGAGTCAAAAACTACATAAATTAAAAGGTCAGAGCATTGCCAAAAAGCCTGCCATGGGGATAATGTTTTATGTTTTACAATTATATTGGTCCTTTGTCTTACCAGATTCTGTTGACTGGTATCAACGTCAGAGCTCATGGGCTCCAAAAACAGCTCCTGAGGTGAAATGGGGCTCAAAGCCACAAAGCCTCCCCTGGTCCTGTGTCAAGATGGAGAAAAACAGTAAGCAAAGGCATTCAGAATCACACATAAGTACAGACTGTTGCAAGCATTTGCAGACTCACAGGGCTGAACCAGCACTGTGCGGCATCATTGGCAGTGGCTGGTTAGACAGAATGTCCTCGGGGAGAGCAGAAGCATCCAGACGCTTGAACATCAAGCTACTCTTCTGAAATGAGACAAATACAGAAAAGACTGTAGACGTCTTTGTGACAACTTTGTGTTAATTTAGCTAATTATAGGCCAACCTCCAACCTTTCTTTTATCTGAAAAACTCTTCAAAGATCAATTGTAAAACAGCTAAATGATCATCTGCAGAGCAATGTTTTATTTGAAGAGTTTCAGTCAGCTTTCAGACTTTATCACAGTACAGACGTCACTTAAGTGAAGGTTACAAATGATCTTCTTATGTTCTCTGACAGTGGCTTATCCTGTTATCCTGTTTAATACTGTTGGCCATAATATTTTATTATAGAGATTAGAGCATGCTATAGGTATTAAAGGTACTGTGCTGCAGTGGTCTGAATCATATCTAATAGACTCCAATTTGTTCATGTAAATTGTGAGTCTTCCTCACACTCTCAGGTTAATTATGGAGTTCCACAGGTTTCTATGCTGGGACCATTTCTGTTTACAAAATACATGCTTCCCTCGCTCTTAAATCGCTCTTTAATCTCTTAATCACCTAAGACTGAAGTTATTTTATGGTGCTAAAAATCTTAGAAATATGGTGTCTAATCAGATGCTTACTCTAGATGTCATTAACTTGGCCTCCATTAACACTGTGAGGACTCTTGGACTAATTTTAGACCAGGATGTGTCTTTTATTGTGCATATTAAACATATATGTAGAACTAAGGTCTTGTATTTGCACAGTATGTCTGAAATTAGAAACATCCTGTCTTTAACATGGCCAAAGAGCAAGTACTCGCTATGAGGGAAAAGCTCGGACACAGAGCTGCTCTGAACACTTCATTTTTGGCTCTGTAGGACATCGGTGATAGGAGATATCATTAATATGGTCAAGAATTTTTTTAAGGAATGGTAAATAACAAAAGAAACCTAAACTTAAAGCAATCAGGAACTGGATGTATAATAGGTCCCCTTTAAAGGTCAGGTGAGATGGCTTACTCTACCTCCTGAACAAACTGGGTGCAAAAAAAAGTAAATTTATAAAAAACTAAAGTTACAAAAAAGAAGGTGTCACAGAGTTCATAGTGACGTGCTGAGCAGACCTGAGCCTCCAGCTGCTGCCTGAGCTTCTTGGCCTTGTTCTGTTTGAAGTAATCCATTATCATCATTGAAGCGTAGATCTTCCCGACCGTCATGTCAGTATCTGTGAGAGCAGGAGCACTCCATTAGTTGTCACTGCTCATCTCTCAGCATTACAGTGAGAATCACCTTCTTAGTTAGAGCCAGACCTTTGTTGATAGGTACCAGTAGGTCCAATGTCTTCTGGGGCAGATAAGGCCAAATAATACTGATCTCCTTTTGCAGCTCACTATCCAGAGCGATACGGTCCTCACCACCTGAGACAAACACTCACCTTTAACCATTTTTTTAATGATGCACTGTTGACGGAACAAAATGTGAAATCTGAAGACATTAACTGCTCAGCAAAACAAAAGAAAAGCCGATAAATGATAACTAAAGCAATCACAACCCTAACCCCGAGCTATTTTGATATCCAGAGCTGTGCGGATGAGTGACATCAGAGTTGAGGTGAAGTGGACGGTCATATCCTCATCCACGGGCATGTTCATCAACACTAACCTCTGCCAGAGACAAAGACAAAGAAGGAGGGAAAGTTTCTATGTTAGACCGTAAACCAATACCTCCAGCGACCTTTTAAATCACATAAAAACACACAGCAGCCACACATATGCACATAACCACTGACTTCTTTAACTTCACAAAGACCAATCATTTGCTTTCTCTACATTTTTTAAATTGAAAAACTGAACAAAGTTACTAGCTGCCATGCCCTTTCTGTTGTGTGTTATATTTATTTTATATAACCAAACTCTCACTTTTCATTTTATCTGGCCTTTCTGTGTTAAATAAAATGTTTTCATACCTTATAGGCGATCTTAGCAGGACATTTTTTACCCAGGCCGAGGGGTGGTGACATGTGTGTTAACATCTCATACATGGCCGTGTAGTGGATGCGGCCGCTTCAGAGGGAAAGCAAAAACGAGAAGTGAGGGGATGTGCAGACAGAAGATGCAAACAGAGCAGACTTTTCTTCTGAAAGTATTTAGAATGATTGAACTAAATGCCACTGTGGACTTGATGAAAAGCAGCTTGTGTTCCTTATGCTCAAAGATCAAAGCATTCACATTTATGCTCTTTGGCTGCCCTCTGCTGGATAAATACAGTACCTAAATGTTGATCAGGTCTGCTTCAAATCACAAACTGATAAAAGAGCGAGCCTCACCACGCCAGTCGATCATATTCCCCCCAGATTCGGACAAACTCATCCAGGTGATGGGGACCCAGGATTGAGGAATCTCGTGTCAGGTATTCAAAGTTATCCATAATCACAGCCACAAACAGGTTCAGCATCTTAAAAAACACAAGGGCAAGAACCTAAGAGGAAAGGCACAGCAGACTGCAACACACCTAAAAAGGCAAATTTTTGTTGGTCCTGACCAAGAATGAGCTGAAGAAGATGAAGGACACAAAGTAGCAGTAAGCAAAGTCGGTCCCACAGCCGCCCTCGTGGTCCGGAGACATAGTGAGGGGGGCGATGGAGGGGTCTGGTTCACACTCCTGCCCTGACAGACAGGACAGCATGATCTCCTGCCAGGACTCCCCTGTAGCACTCCTGGTGGTGTTAACACAAACAAATATCCAGCTGACATCTGACCGATAACACATTCATAGACGATTAACACCAAACACCAACAAAGGAGCTTTACTCAGAACAGCGGCACCGCCTAAATGTAGTTTTGAGCTCACCTGAACAGGAGCATGAGTGCGCTGAAAAATGTCTTAAAATTGTTGTGCTGGTTGATGTGACTCTCGTCATTCAGCTTGATGTTTCCAAACACCTGCAGAAAACAGCTGGCTTCAGTTAATTCATAGTTTTTCCCGGACAGCTGCTAGCTTCTCCCATAGCAGCTGCTAATCTTCTAGAGTTCAAACATTAAAAATATCCACATAACACACTAAAACAATCCTAAGAGGTGGGACCAAGAAACAAACTTTAACAACAGGACTAAATCAGTAAATCACACTATAATACACAAAATCTCTGTCTGTGCGTTTGTTTGTTTGTTTGTTTGTCCATGAACCCCTCTTAGACCATCTGGAGACGAGAAACCAAACTTGGCAAACAAGTACATCTTAGACTCCTGATTGTTTTTATCTATATGAGAAAGTATGATGTCATCATGAGCCCTAACAACCACCTACTGTAGCAACAGGCAAAAATTCCCTAGTTGGGACCATATCCTGTTACAGACTTGACAGCATTTGAAGCAGATAATGGCAGACGGCGTGAGCATGAATTGAGGCTGTGGTTTGGGGATATAGACATATATAGACAGAGAATCGGAAGGAGCGTGTTTGAGGTGTGGTCCCACTCCTGAAATTGGGATAAATGATCTCCAATTACCTATTTTTTAAGCATTTGCGCACCTATATCACCTTATGAAAGTATCTTGTCATTTACATGTCATGACAATAGCATCTAATTTTGATCCACATGTATATTACTATGCCCTTAATTGTATTTATATAGCACCAACAATCAAACTTACACTGCCTGACAACCATCTAGCAAGAGACTATAATGACCAGTTTCTAGACTTTATGCAACACACTTTACTAAAGCATCCTATCCTTTAGTTTTACAACACTTCATATATATCCTAAGGTACTAACTACTGCTAAAGATTGGCATAAATTACCAATTTTGGCACATAAATACATCTTTTTATTTTTCTCAATGTGGCCCAACAGCATGAACAGGCCAAACAAAAATGTGAGCAAATACTTGAATTCAATTCAATTCAATTGTATTTATATAGCACCAAATCACAATAATATTTGGCTCAAGAGGCTTTATATTATTAGGTAGAGCCCTTACCATAACAGAGAGGAAACCCAACAATCAAACTGCACCATTTGAGCAAGCAACTGGCAACAATAGGAAGAAAAAACTCCCTTTTAACAGGAAGAAACCTCAGGCAGAACTAAGCATAGTATAAAAAATGGCTTAAAGTAACTAATGGATGTACAGAAACCGTTAAGATCAAACTAGCTCATACAAATAACAGTGCAGACACGAGTAAGTACTAAATAAATATCCTGAATATGATGTGCGTGCTTATTGATTATTCTGTACTGTACATGACCATGATGTTTTCAAGCTGTGGCCCCACTGATAGGGCACAGATATACCAGGAAAAAATATGTACAGAAATTATGCTAAATTAAGGAGAATCCTTCTTTTTATCGATAAAAACTGTTGGGTTGGAGGAATAAATAGTAACAAGCAGACCTTAAGTGAGAGCTACGAGTTTGTTATGATATTTGTGATGTAGTTTAATTATCGAAAATATTACCTGCATTCCAATTATGGCATATATGAAGAAAAGCATGGCAATAAGAAGACAGACATAAGGGAGAGCCTGGTGGAGAAGAAACAGGAAATACAGTTTATCAAAACTTCTTGTAATTTGTTATAATATCTTAGAGCATATTAGATACATCTTTAAAATAATAAAAAACAAAGGTAGTGGGAAAACCTTAAAGGATTGTACGAAGGTCCACAGCAGAATACGGATGGTGTAACCCTGCCTCAACAGCTTGATCAACCTGGCAGTTCGGAAAAGCTTCAGGAAACTCATGTTGATGGTGTTCACCGACTGGGACAGACGTGGTTGGAGAGAGGGTGACCGAGAGAGAGAAGGAGAGAGAGACAGAGAGTGGCAACAGAAGGGAGAGACAGGATGTAAAACACAGATGGCGAATTTCATCACAACATGACTTAAGTTGTGTCTGGAGGAAGGGTAACACACCAGGAAGCTTGGAAAGAAAGTATGCTCTTGTCTTTTTATTTTAGGGTCACAACAGTGTGAAAACGAATGGTGTCTTGGCAGGGGCTTACCTGTAAATCCACAATTATCTCTGTGATGCTGCCAAGGACAGTGATAAAATCAAAAATATTCCAAGTATCTCGAAAGTAGTTCTGCAGGAAAAAGGAAACGCTTCGGTTAATTCCATCGCACATGGAGAAATTCAACTAAATGTGATCTAAACTCTTTTGTTCTACTCACCACTAAACCAAACGCCATGATCTTCAGTATGCACTCCATGGAGAAGAGGACAGTGAAGGCCGTGTTTAGGTGTTTCAGGACTGTATCGTAAGCTGCCGGAGCTGAGTGGTACTGCAAGAACAAAGAAAACAGGCCCAAAGGTCAAACTGACATTCAATCAATCAGTTATTACCATAATTAGTAAATTATTGGTGACATTTTGGTGAGCATGACGAGCATAATTTTAAAGGTCATAATGATGGATTTGCAGCTGCCTCTCTAAGTTTAATTTCAGCACGGTATACAAAGAATTAAAACGGACGGACAATCCATATGAATAGAAAATGTGTTTACACACACGTATTGACAGTTACATTATCTCTGTGTTTATGATTTGGTGGCTCCAAAACCTTCTCTTGTGACAAGGCAAGCTTCACAACACGGCTCACATATACACAACACATGAACGTGAGCATGAAAAGTACTGAACAGTATTGTTTTAAAAACGTTTTTCTTTTCTTTTATTGTGTAATTCAACCTTTCCATTCATTGAAGAGTGCAAGGAAGAGAAAAGACAACAAAACAAACTGAACAAAGGCACCTAACAGTAAAAAAATAAGACAGATCAATGGAAATTGAAGGTTTCTACTGAAGTTCAATTAAAACACAACAAAAACTGTTTTGCTTCTTTTTCTTTTTTCTTCTTCTTCTTCTTTCATTCTTTTTGTATGGATATTTTAGTTGTTTAAATATAGAAAAAACAGAAAAATATATGTAGTGACAAATTGCTGAAGTTGATGGTATTGTATAGTGATTCCAAAATGTCAATTAAAAATAAAAACACAACAAAAGCAAAAACAAAAATAAGACAAAACTTTGTAATTACAGGATTTTGAACTTCAGGAAAACTCAGACATTGATTTTAATCATTTTAAGAGTTAGACAATCTCAGAAACTTGTTAAATATCTTGATTTGGCTATAACTAGATAAATAAAGCGTGGGGGACTACGGCAACCATTTTCTGTTAAACAGAGACCTGCCGGCAACCCCCTAGCAACCTCTGGCTGCCAGGAAAAAATGTGTAATCCTCAGCTGGTTGGGGAGTGTTTGGTAGTTTATAGTTTGTATGGAAGACGTCGACTTGTCTGCAAACACTCATCAACTACTGAGCTTTAGTGAAACTTCAGAGTGAAAGTTGTGGCTTACCGCTGCAACCAATAAATTTCAAAAGGTGGAACTTTTACTTTGAAATCGAATGTTTGCATTGTGCTTTCTGCAGTTTCACGACCGCTCTGTGAGTACTTTGCAAGTATTTGCAGACAACTCAGCATCTTCCATGTAAACTACGGTTTCTGTGGTAATATGCTAGTGACCAAAGTAATTGTAAAGCGATTGTTTATTAATTAATTAAAATTAAATTAAGTAAATTTACTGAATACCATACAAAGTAAATCTTCTCTTATGTCTACTGCAAACCTTCCAAGGTTTTCTCTCATAGTCAGCCATCAAATTTCCGCTGTAGCAAAAAAAAAACCCCAGTCCCTGCTTTTAGGTATAAATCTTCAAACTTACACACTGTGTACAACCAAGCAGCCACAACACAAAAAAAGAACAAAAAAAAAACAGGTAAATAGCATTTTTTGTTACAAGAGCTGCAGAATAGTCAGTTCTTGACAGAGGAAAAATAGGAAGGCTGTGATATATGAGCAACACGGCCAAAACTGTGACAGCAAGACAAGAGTATCAGCGTCCTGTCAAAATACCAGATCTCGTCTGTTCCCGCTATGCAGCACTTTGTATCTAGTGAGGTAAAAATGAAGGACTACTGGTAAACCTGTGAGGCAGCGGAGGTCATAGAAGAGCAGCTACAGCAAAAAATGCTGAAAACCTTAGCCAGCTGGGCTATGATAGAAAGTGCATGTGCTGATCCTTCACTGTAAAAGCGCTACAATGGGTGCATGAATGTGAAAGCTGGAGTATGAAGCAAACGAAGAAGTTGGCCTCATCTGACCAGTCTCATGTTTTTTGCATAAAGTGACAAAGAGTGCTGACTTGGCTTGTGGATTCCAGTCTGCTTGAGCATCTGTGGCATCTTTTAGAAAAAAAAAATGTGATCTACACACAGGACACCTCCAGAGGTCTTTTGGAGTCCATGTCTCCTGGGTAAGGACTGATTTGGTGGCACAGGTTTAAAGTCACTTCTCACTGAGGCTACTTAGAGTTTACACTTGAGTTTCAATACTCTGCAAGTTGATTTTTAAAAAAATCTGGCATGAAATTAAACCAGTGTTTCTCTGGGCCTTTGGGAAATCAATCTAAAATGATTTGTGATACTGTTCCACATTTACTGAATGAACCACTTACCTTCATCATGAGAACAACAGTGTTGAGGGCGATCATGACGAGCACAGTGTACTCAAACGAGGGCGACGCCACAAAGTGCCACAGTCTGTACTGGAAGGTCTGTCTGTTCTGGGGCATGTAGCGGGTCATCGGCTTGGCGCTGATGGCAAAGTCAATGCAAGCCCTCTGATGGAGAGAAAATGAGCATTATGTGTGAAAAGATGATGCCTAATTACTTGAATTTGTGTGAAATGCTGTCACAGCTCCGTACCTCATTCTTCTCCAGACTGCACTCCTGAATCATCTTGTCACCCTGCTCTTGGAAAGTGATGATGATAAGAGCCACAAAGATGTTGACGAAGAAGAATGGGAAGACCACAAAATAGACCACATAGAAAACTGACATCTCCATCCGGTTCCCCCGACTCGGCCCCATGTTCTCCTCTGTAACATCTGTAGAGTGCTGGAGGACCCTACATTTAAAAAAATCATATTACCTGTGGTTGATTCATTTATAGCACACATAAGTTATAGAAAGCAATTTTGTGCTGAGAAAAACTGAGCTGAAAGCCTATAAACACGCAAGGAGACATACTGAGGCCACCCCTCTCCAGTTGAAACAGTGAACAGAGTGAGCAGAGCCCAGCAGACATTGTCATAGTGAAACTCGTGTCTCTTCCACTCTCTCCTCTTCACCTCCTTTTTGTCTCTGCTGTAGTCAATGTAGTAGCCTCTGTGGGGAATAGAATAGCCCAGAGGTCATCATTTCACTTAATTCACTGATTAGACCAGCGGTTGTAACAAAAAAGAGAAGCATTAAAGCCTTTGTTACAAGTAACTGTTACTCTCATGCTATTCACTGGCATCTGCAGACAATGACAGACTATCTGAGGTTATATAAGAAATAAGCAAAGCTGCACATTTGGGCCCTTTTTTGTAATTTTCTGCTTCATTGCTTTCAATTTGGAGGATTTTTTTGTCAAGGCTTGAAGTTTTTTGCATTTTCTCTGATTGACGCTGCTGTCACAAAAGTCGTGTTTTTCCCCTTTTTAAATTTTTTTATATGTTTTATTTTCTTCCTGTTGTGATTTTGTTGGGTAGGTTTCCTTCAAGTTGTTTAAAGAGTTTAAAACCACGTAATACTCTCCCATAGAAGGATTTATATTGATTTTGCACCACAATACTGCACAGATTTAAAAAACAAAAACAAAAAAACAAAGCCATATATATGGTGTAAGATATCACACAGAGTCAGTCTTAGTCATAACATCTTCAACCCGGTTAAGACAGCTCAGAAATGAGAATGAAATTTTAAATAATTTCTTCAGAAAAGTTCTCTTGCATGACCCAAGCCTTAGCTGTTAGACAGATGGACTCACATTTGACTGTAGAATCTGAGATCTGAGCATCTTACCCTCTTAAATCCTGCGTAAGCAATAATGATATACTTAGTGTTTTCACAGGACTGCATGGAGTCCTGTATAAACTTTCTTCCACACATGGCTGTAAGGATGGTATTAGTCTTGTAATCTAACTTGAATAAGCATATTCCAGGAACTTACTGCTTTAAACCTCTTATAGAGCTTAACTCCTCATATTCATATTTTACATTAAAAATGATCTTGCGTGGCAGTACCAGTGCATTTTGAGTGACAATGTGTAGGAGGAGTTTCAGATATATAAAGTATATATATTTTTAAAAACACTAATGTAGGAACAGACGAGGGTGAAGCGGAGTTCACTCACTGGCATTCCTTCTCTGTATTCATGGAGCTGTCAGTGCAATAGAAGAACCTCCCCTTAAAAAGCTGCACTGCTATGACAGCAAAGATGAACATGAAGAGCTGGTACACAATGAGGATGTTGAAAACGTTCTTCAGAGATGTGACCACACAGTCAAAAACAGCCTGCGCAGGAGAAAGACAAATAAAATCTGTCAAGGACTGGTGCAACAACACCAGAAAACAGAACAGCAGACTGTTTGCAGATGTCTGCATCACACCTTGAGTTTAGGAAGTCTCTTGATGGTTTTAAGGGGTCGCAGGACTCTTAAAACTCGGAGGGACTTTATCGTCTTGATGTCTCGTCCTTTGTTGTTTCTGTTGACATTGGAAATGTAGCACTGAGAAACATAGCTGTACGGTCAGACTGATGCACACAGACAAGTACAAAAACAACAACAAAAAAACACAGTAAAAACTGAATGTAAACACAAATGAATGGGGAAACATTCAACTTGAGGGTGTATGTTTGGAGCTTGACAGATTTCAGCTGTAAAATATTTGATCATTTGTATTTTTTCAACCCTTAAATCAAATATTTTAGCTGAATCATTCAATTACACTAGTAGTTTGTGCACGATTATTGTCACGGTCCTGAGTCTGTGGACTCAGTGTTTTTCTGTTTGTATTAGTTATCCTTGATTCCATGATTTGTTTTGATTCTCTTGGTTTTGGTTTCTGTCTCTAGTATTCCTAGCTCCTAGACCTTGAAAGTCTGTGTACTATGTCAATGTGTTGAGTTTTGTCTTGTCATGTCAGATGACTCCCAGCTGTGCTCTCCTCCTGTTTCACATTCCCTAATCACCTCAGTATGTATTTAAGCCCTGTGTTGTTTTTTTTAAGCCCTGTTGCATCCTCCACATTTGTTGTGTGTGTAACCCTCGTCTTCTATCGCCAGGCCAGGCCAAGCAAGGCATCCCATCCCAGTACAGTTAAACAATCCTAGTTTGAGTTTTTGCTTTTTGTATTGCCAGCAAATAAAGCTGCCGCCTTAAGTTAATGTTTTGTCTCAGAGTCCTGCACTTGGATCCAGCCACTGCCAGCCACACAGCTCATCGTGACACTCATGGCTTCAAATAAATATATTTATTCTATCAAAGTTAGATCACACTGAGAATTAATGTTTTTATCTTAATATTAGCCTTGTCGTGAGCTGTGTGTGCATATACTGGAACACTTTTGTTTTATGTTCATTTTCATGCAAAACTGATGACTTGATAGACAAAATGACTCATTATCAGCATTCCCCCCGATACCTGCCAGGCTCTGCCGTTGTATGAGTCAAATGTCAAAATGTGACAAAATCAAAAGCAAACAGACAAAAGGCAGACAAAAATATATATTTTTTAAATGTAGAAAACAACAAATCAGAAGATATGAAAACATGAAAAATATGAGTGGCTTATGGGACACATTTACATTTAGTGTGACTGAAATTTTTACCCCATCACATTGCTGGGAGCCCCAACAGTCATAATATCCACAGGAACAACAGAGAAAAAAAAAACGAGGCAAAAAAAAAAAAAGAGATACACTGTGAGCAAAGCTCAAAGGATCACAGCTATATCAACAACAGAGAAAATAACATACAATTCTCTACATTACAACAAAAAGCACAAAAAGTTTAGTTAGTAATGTTCGCACTCAAAAGTAAAGAAACAAAACGCTGCGACACACACTACCCATGTTTAACCACACCACCTAAATTACACAGAGAAAACAGTTAAATCTGAGCTCCGCGCTGTACAGGTCTTCTCATGCCTCCATACTTGCAGCGTGCGAATCTTTGAGGGAAAGTCGTTTAATACAATACTGTATTCTCAGAAACTGTTTGCTGCAGTGAATCACTCATTAGTCATCGACAGGCAGCACTGTAATGTGACTCACGTTAGAGCAAAAGCAATCAGAGCTCCCACCACTACAATGAAGTCCAGCATGTTCCACATGTCTCGGAAATAAGAGCCATCGTGTAGAATGAGACCCTGGTCTATCATCTGGGGGACGAACACACACATCCACACGGATGGGTTACAAACTGGCAAAGGTGAAGTCTTTGAAATTGCGATGAAAGAAGAGAAAATGTTTCAGCCACCCACCTTGATGATCATTTCAAAGGTGAACACTCCAGTGAAGACGTAATCAAAATATCGGAGGACCTGGATAATTTCAAAATTAGGGAAAAAAATTACTTTTTAAAAGTTCAGTCCAGAGTTTGAGATTTTTCTGAGGTGCATTTAGTATCAGTGACGGTACACACAACCACGCGTAAAGCTCCTCAAGAGTAAATCAAATTTACATTTTTCCCATCCTGCCAGTGGCAATGAACTTGCTAGCATCAAGCTGGCATGATTCATCCACCTTAATGCTTCAGGACACATCTTCTTAGAATGAATCAGTACATTTGTGAGCGGTGTCAAAGTATAGCTCCAGGTAACCAACTCAATTACTCAACTGAGAAAATTATAGACAGAAATTCTAATTACTCTGTGTGGCTCTGGGTCACTTTGCATACTTTGACACACAAAACACATGTTGTTTGGTGCTCTAACCAACCCAGATATTCCTCAAGGAGACGCTCCAGTAATGTCGTTTAACAATTCCATTCAGCTGAGTGACTCATGGGGTCAAAATCCTTCTGCTGGATCCTACATTCCCCAAAATTCACGTTGATGGTACCATCTGTCAACTGACTCCACACATAATCTTAATAACCTTGTTCTTAAAGCTGTTTTTACAAACTAAGCAGTGCTGTAAGTAAACTTATTTTTATATGCAAAACTGGCAGAGTGCCCCTTTAAGTTCTTTTGTTGACCTTGAAGAGTACTAAGATCCACACAACACACACTCTGATGGCTCCACTGACTGCATTGGGGTTTTTACCACCTGTGTTGGGTTCAAAGACTGCTGATTTAATGGGATTTCCCACACAATCATCTCTATGGTATACAGGGAATGGTCAGAAACAGAAAATATCTAGGGAGTGTTGGTTTTCTGAACAAAAATGATGCCAGAGGTCAGTGGAGAATAACTTAAGCTGTTAGTAAGGGATCAGTAGCTCAGTGTCACAAATTGGGGCACACAGCAATGACTACAAGGGAGATGCACACAATTAAAATTTTTGATTTTTAACAAGAAAATAAGTTACACTAACCACAAACTGTGTGGTCAGTACTGTCAGTGGTGTAAATGAGTGCATGAGTGAAGAGATGGCATGTGCAAGGTTGTTTAATGCAAGAGAACAAACGAAGGAGTAACCAAAATCCAAAAAGGTGTCTCGGGGAGAAGAACCGCCCAGGAACTGAGCTCTCAGGGCCCAGGTGCTGCCAGTGTTGTTAGTTAAAAATAAGCCACACCTCCTCTCCAGTTCCTGTAGAAACGCACAAAAGACCTGCCACACGCTCAGGCAGGTAGGAAGTTTGTTACATTTGTTACAACCAAGGTATGCACAAGAGCATCTCTGAATGCACAGTTCGTCAGCAAATGAAGTAGATGGTCAGAAGACCACGCCGGGTGCCCCTACAATTCGTACAAGCTTACTAAAATTGAACAATAAAAGATTAGAAAAATGTTGCCTGGTCAGAATTTGACATTAGCGAATTGAAAGCATGGATCCATCCTGTCTTGTATTAAAAGTGCAGGCTGGAAAAGCATTGTCTGGTCTGATGAGTCTTGATTTCTGCTGTGACATTTAACTGGTAGGGTCAGAATTGGCACAGACATCAAAGCATGGATCCATCCTGCCTTGCATCCTGAGCTGGCGGTGATCGTGTAAAGGTGTGAAATTTTCCTGCACTGCAGTCTACCATTGCTGCCGACCATGCCAATCCTTTCACACCACAATGTACCCATCTTCTGGTCTCACAAAGCTCAAATTGTCTCAAAATGGTTTCTTGAACATGAAAAGTACACCACTGTACTCAGACAGCCTCCACAGTCACCAGTTCTCAATCCAACAGAGCAGCTTTGCAATGCAATGAAATGGCAGTACAGCGAACAAGTCTCCAGCAACTGTTTGACGCTATCATGTCAATATGGACCAAAATCTCAGAGGAATGTTTCCAGCTCCTTGTTGAATCTGTGCCACTGGAAATTAAGGAAGTTCTGAACCCAACCCAGTAGCAGCAAGTTGTAACTAATGAAGTGTCCAGTGAGCATAAGTAGCCGGGTACTTTCAGCTGCTCCTTCACTTCCCAAGGGGTCCCCCCAGCAGATGGATCCGCATATTTGATATGGAACAAATTTTAAGCCAGATGCCCATCCTGATGCAATCCTCCCATTTTTTACAGACTTCGAATGAGCATTAGCAGTACACAAGCTTTTGACCCCTTGAGGCTTAAACTGGTGCTTTTCCGTATGTCAGGTGAAGGTGTTAACCACCATAGAGGCACTGGTGAGTGAGAGCAGCTACTGTGCAAAATCTAAAATGACTCGTTGATGGGGATTTGTGCCTACTTTTCATTTAATCCCTTAAATTACGTGTTGTAACCTGATGTTGTTGAGCACTTGTCAGCATTTGTTGACTTGACTGACTCGACTTATACCCAAGCACAGTGTGGATTTTACTCATATGTCCTTATTCGGTCACTCTTGACACGTTCCATGCTACTTAGATGAGTGAAAAGTCGTGAAAAACAAACTGCGCAGCTATCAGGCTGCTTGCCACCTTGTATGTGCGCGATAGCAAATGTGTCACAGCACATTGTTGCTGACACAGTGTTATGTCAACTAGAGATCAAACCTAAAAGACTTGCACTGAACTACAGTTTCATGAGACCATTTCAGGCCATCTGGAAGACATCTGAGGGTGATTTGATGATCATTTTGATTGTGTAAATCTCATTTTCATAAAAAAAACAAAGTCTTTAAGACAGATGTTGTCTGAGCTCACCTTGTTCCTGTCTGAATTAGTGCACACAGGGTCCTCGGCAGCCAGTGCAATGCTGCTCGCCACGATCACAAGCAGGATGGTCATCTCAAAATAGCGGAGAGTGACCACATAATGACAAATCCTCCTGATGCTACATTACAACAAAGAAGATGCATATAACTGCGTGAGTGGCATGCATAGAAACAACTACTGCTACTACAAACAAGAAGAAAACAAGTATTTAAAATGCTGTGCAAAAGTCTGGAGTCACCACTTATTTCTTTTGTTTCCAAGGAGCTGAACTTTCTTGTAATTTCTTAAAATGCCTCATCAGAAAGCTCTGTGTGGAAGGGCAGCTGTTAATAACCCAATATTAAGGAAGGTAAACGGAGAGAGAAGGCGGTTGTATGTTGAATTACACAAGAACTGTGATGAAAATTAGTCGCAACAGGTCTCATGGAGTGATGAATCCAAATTTTAAAGTCTTGGTTCACAACATCGTCAATATGCATGAAGGAGCTGGGGAGGGAGGTACATCAGTGAGTGTCTACGGCAACCTGTAAAACATGGTGGAGGATCTGGGGTTGCCTTTCACACAGTGGTGTTTGAGAAGGGATCATGAATGCAGAAGGTGCCATCAGATTTTGATCCATCATGAAATACTATCTGATTGGTAGAGGCTTCATTTTCATCAATGACAATTATTGACTCTTAACTATAAACTACAAAGACTACTTGTATTATACAAGCTCTGTTTTCACTTTATACACTCTGTATGTTTCATGTTTCACTTATTTCTCATTTTCCTACTGAAATCTTTTTAAAACATGATGGGTGACTTAAGACTTTTGCACAGTACTGTATTCCATCAGATAATCAATGATTTGGAAGATTGGGCTACATCTTACGGGTTGGAGGCCTTGAAGATGAACATGCTGTCTGGAGGTACAGGTTTTGGAGGAATTGGAGGTTCTTCCTCCTCTGTGTCCTCCTCATTTTCATTCTGGTCAGACTGGTATGCCTCCAACTCTTTATTGTTCACTAAACCCCAGACAGACACATGAGAGCAAAGAAAAAATGTTTTAGCTGTCCATGAACAGCTGACAAAGGAAGAACAATGTGAGTCACCAACACAGTGGATTCAGGGGGAAAAAAAGACTAGTGGCCACTTTTATCAGATGTCAAGAACGCCTACACAGTGTAGTACAGTGATACTGACACTAAATCCCACTTTGTGATGCATTGTGCAAAGGACTGCAATGAGAAGTGGTCACAGTGCTACCTGTCATGGGTGTGAGCTCCAGAAGTGGCTGTGCAGACATTTCGATGGTCACGCTGTCTTCCAGGTTAGACTTGTCCCGTTTGATGGATGCCTTACGGTTTTCTGACTCTATAGCACTCACAGTGAACTCTGTGGCCTCTAAAGCAGTCTCCACTGGGATGTTTTGGCACAGTGGCTCATACTGATCTGAGTGGCCACCCTCAACCTGCTCTGACCAGGTGCTGTCCACTATCTGTTCACACTGAGGAGGATCAGGAATATCTGCACTGCATTCAGCAGCTCTGTAAAAAAAAAAACAAAAAAACAACTCACCAAAACCGAGCATGGCATTAATTCATGCAGATCACAAAGTACAGCTGAGCACAATGATAATCTAATAAATCAGGTGGTAACGGATCACCTCAAGAGCAGCCCACGTCAGTTAACTGATGCACATGTGTTGGTGAGTAACGAAATACATGTACCGCCGTTACGTATTTAAAATACAAAATATGAGTAACTGTATTCCGTTACAGTCGAAAAGGAGAGTGGAAAAGTACGAGTTGTCACCGAGCAGAAACGGTAGATGGAAACATTTAAATATGATAATAACCACTGCAGCCAAAAAGAGTGCCTGACGAGCCCCGTTGTAAGTAAACTATTGATTCGACTGTACACTGTGGTCGTGTTTTCCTCCGAAACAATAAGTTCTGTTGGAGCAGCCTTTCTACGCCTCTCTCTGTCTCTCGCTTGCAAAGTTGACCCAGACAACAAAGTGAAGCTAGTTTTCGGTTATGAGCCCGACACGGAACCCACGTATTAGCCAGAGGTCCCTTTACTACGGTTCGGAGCGGCGGACCTGTTTTATATACGCGCGGAATAGTTTTCTATATGAGATCGCTGCATAAAGCGCAGCCTTACCTAATGTCCACCTACTGTTATTCATTTTATATTATGATTTAAAAATCTAGTTGGTATTGGTATGGAGTGCAACCTTCAGTAAAAGTAATAAATCACACAGCAATAGTACATTCATGTAGTTGTAAACAGCATGATAATATATTAAGTAATCCAAAGTATTCAGAATACGTCACTCTCATTGAGTAACGTAACGGAATACGTTACAAAATACATTTTGGGGCATGTAATCTGTAATCTGTAGTGGAATACATTTTAAAAGTGACCTTCCCAACACCACTGATGCAATCCTCTTTGCAACCCACATCCACCCCAGCTTTTCCTTTATTGTTGTCACTGACACCTGGTCTGCTCTGTATTAACGCCATGTTGCTGCTCTCCGAGAATGTTTGACCATATAACTAATTACTATAGAACAAATGAATTTTGCTTTTTGCTTAACTGCTCCAGAATAAACTTAAATTGAAGTAACAATACAATTTTTTTCATTACATGGAGAAACTGTGCCACAGCTTTGCGGTATCTATATACGCATTTCCTTGTTGCATCTGTTGAACGAGTGTCCTACCTCGTAATCCTTTGGTGTTTATTTCTAAGCATAGCATAGCATAAAAGGTAAAAATATTATCTATACATAAAATGATGCAAATGACCTAAAATTTAAAACACTTTAGCTTCTTTCCACCAGTCGAGAAATGCATGAGAGCAGGCTTACCTTATACAATCTTCTCCAACTTCTGCATAGGGGTTAACGATGCATGTCCCATCATCGTGGACTGAGCTTCCTTCTTCCTCTCCTCTTTCTTTGTCCTCCCTTTCTTCCCTTTCTTCTCTTTCATCCAGTACTTTTCTCTCCTGGCTGAGCGACCTTCTGATATGTAGCACCTCGTGTGGCGTTTGCGTACAGTCCAGACTCTTCGCCTCAATACGAGCCTCGCGATGGCGGTGGCGTCTATGACGGGCTCCATCTTCTGGCGCCTGACTGGACCTGAACTTTCGGGCCATCCTGTGTCTGCCACCACCTGCCGCCCGGTGGTTTGGTCCTCCTGTCTTCTCCTCGCTGAGGTTTACCAGAGGTTCAGCTGCTGGAGGCTCCGGCATGGGAATAGAGATGGACATTGGAGGTTCGGGAAGAGGCATCCCCACCGACATCGGTGACTCAGGTAGGTGAGCTGGGCTGGCCTCTGAGGAAAGGTTGGAGGGGTGGTGGGGAATGGTAGGAGTTTCGACGGTGTCTTCTGTAGGGCTGCTGAACAGCTCCTCTCTGCTCGCCATTTGGCGCCGTTTGCGCAGCTGGTTGGCTCTCTGCTCCCACACCGACATGTTAACTTTTCTCCTCCTCTCGCGGCGGTTGGCAAAGGCATTGGAGCCATTTAGGGGCTGCTCGTCTGCAGCAGCCAGTGCACCATCCGGTTCATCTGGAAAGGTAGGCCGGCCCCTGTGGATCGCACGTTTCCGATACAGGTAGGGTCTTCTTCTGCCACTGAGGACCACAATGTACTCGAAATAAATATTCTGCAATTCATCTTAAGGAATTAGTGACCAAAAAAGACATGAACACTATTATTCATTTAGCATACCAATAATATATTTTAAAAAGCAAACAAGTAAAATAAAAGTTGCAAGAAAAGGACAGACCTTTTCTGTGAATTTATAATGTTAGTTGATTAGTAACACACACAAAAAAAATTCCCATGAAAAAAAAAATGTGCAAAAAATACAAAGGCATCCAAAAAACTCAAACAATGCCTGAGAAGTAAGGACAGATCGAAAGTAAAAGAGAAAAACAAAAACCCACGAGAACAAAAACGAAGGGTGCAGGATCAAGGTGCAAACATTGTGTAACATCTAAGGGAAATTGAGTACGAAAACTCAAGAGAGAAATTCTGTGTGACACAGATGCATACAGTTATACTTACTGGTATTCAGATTCTTTTGTTGTCCATGTAATCAATGAGTGATTATTTGAAAACAAGACATTAGTGTTTAACAACATACACAGAACATTTGCTGTGGCACCGAACGAAACGCGTCCAGAGGAAACAAACTGTACTTGCAATTGAATCCAAAAGAGGACTGAAGTTAGCATTTAATTTATCATAATGCACACTTTGCATTCAAGGCCGCTGTATAGTTTTGGACGTTTTACATTAAATATATTCAAAATTCAAAGATCTTGATGGCTGATGATCGATTGATATGATCGAACACAACATTTTGGTCAGTGCCACGTAACAAGCATATAACAAGACAACATGATGGAGCCAGAAGAACACTGTAATACACATCAAATCAGCACCTTGATTGTTGCAGCACTTACGAGACTAACATTCAAATATGTAACAGACAAATGATACATTCAGTGTCACAGCTAGAGTCCGAGACCAGTAAGAGAGAGTTTATGCAGGCGTGTCCTGACATCGCATCGCTTTGGGGATTTTTGTCATGTTTTTCTGGTGATCAGAGTAGATCAGGTGTGCAGGCAGCAGCTAGTCCTGATCCATATGGTAACAAATCAGCTTGCAGAGACTTTGGTGGTGTCGCAATATAGCACCGTCATTTCAAATTAAAACAAATGGGAGCATCAGCCACACCCTTTGGTGCTCCCTTGTGTTTTGCTGAACAGCAGCAAAAAGAAGTACAGCCTCAGCTGTTTGTGGACACTAGTATTTTACAATATGTGCATGGCATGCTAGAGTTGCTACTGTTTTGATATCCTTTACTACTCTCTGTTTCACAGCGTCTGTTCTCTAATTCACTAATAACAAATTCTTTATTTTTTAGGGGAACCTGGCTGAACGGCTTCTGATTTGACTTGACTGGAAGTAGCTAAAATAGACAAGTTCATATTAGAAGTTCAGAAGGATTTTTTCCCCATCACTCTGCCATATCTCTAAAGAATAATTTTTAATACTTTTTTTTTGTTACATTTTTAAAAAAAAATACTGAGTGACCCTTCATTTGTTTAAATTTGGTTTATACAATTGAAACAAGGTGAAAGTCAGTATTTGGTATGGCCATTTTTATTCTTCAACAGAGCCTGAACTCTCTTAGGCAGGTTTTCTTCTCATTTCTCTAAGTAGTCTTCAGGAATAGTTCTCGAGCCAACAGCATTGGTTAAAATGCACCCCAAACCATGACAGAGCCTCAACTGTTTTACCTCTGTTCTGACCTCCTCTACGCATAAATTTCAATTCTAATTTTTCAATTTCAGCAGTAAGGTGTTGCCATTTAGATGCTTTCCAGATAATGTAGGATGCTGGATGAAAATCAAATTTTGGCAAAGCCTCTGATACCACTGGCTGAAATGTAGCCCAAAACCATGACAGAGCCTCCACCATGTTTTACAGATGGCTGTAGACCAGGGGTCTCTAACTCCAGTCCTCGAGAGCTACTGTCCTGCAGCTTTTAGATGCATGCCTACTTCAACGCAGCAGAATCAAAAGGTTGAATTACCTTTTCAGCACGCCATCAAGTTTGGCAATGCTTGGTAACAAGCCATTCATTTGATTCAGGTGTGTCAGAACAAGGATACATCTAAAAGCTGCAGGACAGTAGCTCTCGAGGACTGGAGTTGGAGACCCCTGCTGTAGATGCTCAGTGTCCTGATCGCTCCATACATATTGATTTGAATTTGTATTATATAACTGCTTCATAAAACCCGTTGCCACTGATTTTCCATGCACTTCTTATTGGGAATACCACAGACTTTTCTCCCTGCTTCCCTTCCACTGGAATGCTGTATTGGAATAATTTTTTTAGGCCTTCCACTTCTTCTTCTTCTTCACTTGTCCAGTTTCTTCAGTTTTTTTACGGACACACTGCACACCATGTTGAGACATGGCAAGTTTTCAGCTACTAGTTCTCTGGAAATCACCTTGTTGGTGGAAAAATGCTATTTTATGTCTGTCAAACTCTGTTGTCTCTTGTTTTTTGTAGGATCAACCAAAGAAATTGGAACAAATGATAGTTTAAGATTCAATTTTTAACTGTTTTATGTCTGTTATGTATAAACACTACGCTGGTTTGTCCCTTGAGTTAGGTGCATTTTATGCTTTAATCATGCAGAGTAAGTAACTCAAAATAAAAACAAATAAAAAAACAAACAAAAAAAAACCAAAACAAAACTTAATCCTCTAAAAATGGTCAGGTACAAGGGCTGGATTGAAAACTGGTGAAAAAGCAGCCATTTTCCAAAGAAACACTTTGGAAGACATTTAGAAAGCTTAGAGAACTATTGCTCAAAACCACTTTAAAAACTTACATGAAAGTCTGGTTCCTTGGAAGCAAAATATAGAGAAACGAGATGTGGCTCACGACATTTGCACAGTACTGTCTACTCTTGGAAGTTTGCTACATTTGTACTTTAAAACCAAAGCCTAAAAGCACCAACAGAGTCATTTTATTCAACATTACTGTATAATAGTATTTTAACGACTACAAGACATTAACAGTTGAATAAAACTATTCTGTAAAAAAGAAGCTTTGAGCCTCTGCAAGTTGATTTTCTTATTGCACCATAAATAAAAAGCCTACTTGGGAAGAAGGTAAAACACATTTATCAATCTCTAATTATATATGGTCAGGAAAATCTGACTTAGTAACATTTGTAGTTAATGGACCCTTTTCACAGCAGCCATTTTGACTTGTCATAGCTCAAATGTTAGTGGTGGCCCATTAAATGTCCCAGTATGCTAATTCAGAGCGCCAGCCTCCACAATACTCTCCTCAAGAAGAAATCAGCCGTCATTAGATTTCCTGAATGCAGCTGTGCATTTCCTGCGAATACAGTGAAAATCTGCTGTGAAAAAGGTCTGAGGTGTAAAACACAGGAAGGACAGGTGCAGCCATAATCTAGCCAGGTCAGTGTTCTCAGTGAGAGGTTTAACGTGCCTCTGCAGGACACGCAGATGTTACGCAACATCTTTATGCCCTCCAACAAAAAATGTCATTGTCACAGTGGAAATTCTGATGAGCCGGAGTCACACTAATCAGGCAAACTTGGTCAAAATCAGACCCACTCCAAAGTGTGCCTCCTCCCAGTAGAGTCACACATTCAGACTTCCCACTGTTCCCGACAACCTTTGAAGTACACCTCCCGCCCTTCTCCTCCCAAACTTATGGGATAATTAGACCTGTGGGAAAGCCGCCAGGTCGCAGAAAGGAGCAAGGAAATCAGTGAAGAATTACCCCTCTGATTAACAAAAGAGGCTGACCATAACCAATCACAAGCCAAGGCAGTCACAGGAGTTTCAGTTATGCAGCTCGGAGAGTCGGAAATGACTCATGCTTTTAAATCAGGCACATTCAATTTGCATTCATAATTTTGGCATCAGTACGTTAAACATGCCTTTCTACCTTGCATTCACCGCGCAGCTGAAGAAATAAGGAACATACTGTTTTAAACATTTGACACTTACACCTACAACTTCTTCTCATGGTGGAAATAAATGATCTTGACTTATTTTAATCTGACTTTAACACATCTCCCCTCTAATAGAGTAAGATGAGGAACCATCAGTTTCCCCACAGCATTCATATCTTAAGTATTAGCTTCATTTCACTTCTTGGAAAATGACTTGGAAAAACACTAAAAAAACGACTGAGAATGAGGAACTGTGAGAGAGTTTAGTCCAATTTCAAATTCAGTTACTTAAGAGCTGTGAAGACTGTGGTTATCTCATCTTAAACGTGGATTTTTTTGTTAGATGTCGACCAGTAACTTACTCAGCTATCAGGCCGTCTCTTCCTCTGGCGTATCTCTGGTTGAAGAACTCTTCTTCCTCCTCTTCATCCTAAAGAAGAAGACCACGCCCGCAATCGAAGAGCGGTTAACAGCAGAACGTGTGTCACATACAGCACAAACTTTAAAAACAGTGCAAACCTTTGTCAATTCCTGTGCATTGGCCAGATTATCCACGGCAATGGCCAAGAAGACATTCAGCAGCGTGTCTGTCGTAATGTCGGTCAAGGACAAAAACGCCAAAAAGTACAAATAAAATCACATTTTAGGCGACCGCATGAATGTCAGTTAGCTTGCTCTTCAGGACTACTGAAGCAAAGCGCGAAATCAAATGCCGTCATGTCACCAAAGCGCTAAATATTGCTCACTTGTTTCCATCCAAAGACGCTCTCTGGTGTCAAATATAAATTTCTGTTTTGATCCTTCTCCACCCAGCTGCTGACTCACCTTTGACCCCTACTGTACTTGCTGTGATCTGGTGTAGGTATGTTTGGTCATTAATCAGCCACTTGTATACTTTCCTTTCACCTTTTACTCACCTACAAATCTATTTTAATTGCATTTACCAATAAAGACCACAAAGAACATCAATGTTACTGATGCCAGAGGATATTCTGCTGAAGATTTTACTTTTGATACAACATTTTTATACTAGTTTAACTCGCCGTACTTCTGTTGATATTAAGCATTTTAACACTCGGGTATGTCGCTATTTTTATCTAAAATACTTCCACCACTTATAGGCATCACGCTTTTTATCAGCGCTTTCTGACCACTTTTGAGGTCAACAAGGATACAATTTCCAAACAATGTGAGCACTATGAAGTAGATGGATGACCACATGCCGTACTGAACGCCTCCCTGCGAGCGGATCCCATTATACATCACCTCGTTCCAGTCCTCGCCGGTCAAAATCTGTGGGCAAATTCACAGAATATTTTGCACATTGCTCACATCAGATTCACTGCACAGGAGACAAAGTCACTGTCTACTAACCAGTTCAAAGTATAGTATTAAAATGGCAGCAAGGCAATAATTACAGTGTCTGCTGATCAAAACACTCTTTTACAGTGCAGCGGATGTGTAGCAGATATGATGTGGACTTTTTCCACATTTCCCTTGTCTGATATTCATGTGCGCATATGTGTGTATGGATGTGTGGGATGATGACGGAGGCAGGGGGTGGCGAGCGAGCGAGCGAGCAGAGTTGTTTAATCTGCGCCTGGGGTGAGAAATATCCCAGGGTGCAATGTGTCATGGAGAGCAGGCAGAAATGAGGGGATCTGTGGGAGCCAAACCTGAAACACTGTCATGATGGCAGCTGGAAACGTGTCAAAGTTGGTGGGAGTGTAATCTTCAAAGATGAACCTAGAGGGGAGGCAGATAGAAAGCAGGGTCAGATATGACCAAGGAAGAATGGGAGGAGGAGGAGGATGCAGAGCTATTTTCATCTGGACATATCGCTTCCTCTCCTCTTATTTTAGGACACCATTGAGGAAACTGCTGTTTAGATCTTAGGAAGAAGATACTGTTTTTCAAAACGGTGCCATTATTATTGAAATCAAAAGGAAAACCGATTTGGCCGAGTTCACTGACAATTAAGGATGTCAGTACGCACCTCCCTCCAAACAGCTGCATCCCCAGCAGAGCAAACACCACAGTGAAGAGGAAGAGAAGGAAAAGCAGGCTGATGATGGACTTCATGGAGCTCATGAGGGACACCACCAAATTCCTGAGAGAGGCCCAGTATCTGGAAAAAGAAAATAATAATAAAATAATACACCCTCTGGGTTTTTTTTTTGTTTAGTTGGTTTTTTTGTCAGCTGGAACATGTAAAAATTCAACAACCATTGTGCAACCCAGGCTGTCATGACTTACTTTCTCTGTGAACTGTCCTGCTGCCCCACTTACTTTGTGATCTTAAAAATCCTCAGAAGTCTCAGCGCCCTGAGCACACTGATGCCAAATGACATGCCAGGCCTGAAGAAACCCCACACCACCTCAAAGATGCTGCCGACAATAACCTGCAAAACATGTCAGAAGGAAAAAATCAAGCTCTGTATGCTTCACCTGTGCAGCAATGTAGAAATCCTCTTTTTGTTTTGCCATCAGTTCTCTCACTTATGTTCTAATTTACTTTGAAAGTTGGTTTTCTTGCTCAGTTTTAGTCCCTTCATCATTTTTACCTGTGTTGATTATTATATCTCTAATCAGCCCACTGTGTGTATAAAGTCCAGTCCTCCCTTTGTTCTTGGTAAAGATGGTTCACTTTGGTTTATATAATCTATTCAAGTAATAAGAAATTGTATCCCTGACGTTAAGTAGCCTAGTCTTCATTTAGCACAAGAAATGTATATATTCTAGCACAGAGTGAGAAAAGGAGATGAAGGACCTCACCCCACAGTCGAAGCAGTTGAAAGATGAGTGGAAGTACAGCCGGAAACCCAGACCATACATTTTCAAAAACATCTCAGCCAGAAACAGCCCCAGGAAAACAAACTCTGCATAGTCTGGAGATTAAAGAGGGGGAAAAAGCAAAAGTCAGAAAGCAGAATGAAGCAGGGTGCAGCCAGAAAGAAGGTATTTTCTGACCTGATTTCGCTTTTTTGATCTAAAAAAAAAAAAAAAAGCAAACAGCACAGACATTCACAAAAGAAACCCACAGAGGAAGACGGTGAGCCAGTCGGGTTGATTGTGGTGGACAATGGCCACACAGATGGTGTTGAGAGCCACCAGACTGAGCACCATCAAGTAGAAAGTGTCTGTCTTCACCATGCGGCGGATCGAGATGCGCAACATGCGCTCCTTACGTCGCAAGTAGGCAGCGGGGCCGCGGCGGCCGCTGCGGAAATTCATTCTCGATCGTGACATGCCTGAAGGAGAAAGAGGGAGAATAAGAAAGGAATTTTTACAGAGGGAGGCGGGGGAATTTTCGAGTTAGTCATATGCATGTGAAAGGTACAGTATATAAGTAACTCAAGAGCTCAGACACAGGTGATATCCTGTAAAGAAAGTAGGAAGAAGCCTACTGTAAAGACAGTGAGTAACTGAGCTTCACTCACTGGCGGTAGACATGTCTGTATACTTCTCATCCCCTGGTGCTCCTCGCCGCGCACCCGTCTTCTTACTTGATCTCTTCAGCACTAAAGATGTTTCACACAAGTTCAACTTTACCAAAACCTCAACTTTGCTAACTTTACGTCAGAAATGAAAATGAAAACAACGGGTGAAATGGTGACTTCTGCTGTCACACTAAAGGTCCACATAAATAACATAACAGCAACAGCTGTGCCTGTAATACAACTCATTAAAATCAGGCACTTCCCGTTTTTTAACCCATTAAATTGATATAACATTAATATAAGCTTAGTTGCAATGGTAACCTCCAGGTTATCAATAAAATATTGAGTCATGTTTAAGGTCTGAGTAGTCATTATAGGTTAGGAGATATATGTATGAGATATCCATGGTAGAAGTGTGAGATCGATACAAATATCGATAGTATCAATACCGACGCTGGTTTTGGTATTGGATCGATACTGATACTTTGTTTCCATCCTCTAACTTCAGTAAACAGCCCACTGAATTGTGTTAAATAAACTATTTTGTTTTGGAAATGAAAAAATATATCAAAAAAAATGTTTGAACCTTTTTGTGCTGACTGTCAGGTCTATTTTATTTATAGCCCATAGCACATTTAAACAACAGAGGCTGATCCAAAGTGCTTTAGAGGCAGCCACATTTCCATTACAGGTCTCCAAAACAAGTAAACAAAATGTTTCAAAATACATAAAAAGCTGAAAAGTGGTTTATTATATTAACTAATTATTGTGAAAAAATAAAGATCACACTGATTTAGTGGTCATTAAATGTGTTAACAATATGAAAATTGGTGATGATTCATCATAATAATATTAACACACGGCTCTCCCGTTTCTAAGTTAAAAGCATCGGAATTGGTATCGGCAGCACTGGCCCTGTATTTACTTGGTATCGGAGCAATACCAAAATTTGCAGTATCAAACACAACAAATACACGGTGTATTTTGAAGCGCTTTAATTCCACAGCCGTTCACCTATACCTGTCGAAACAGGTGCTGTTAGAGGGGATTCATAAGTTTCATGGGGTTGCCGGTAGGTAGCAGCGGCTGCAGTGACTTCAGATTTGCTTGTAAAAGTATGGGACTATCATTCGTACATATGTCGTGACTCAGGAGGGGGACACATTGAGCACTGGTAAGTTTTAAATGTAAACATTTATATTTGGCCATGTATTTTTAAATTTACTGCGAGCTTCTTTGTCCATTACTTAAAAAAATATAACCTTTCAGAATCTGATGATTCTTTTTGATCCACTCTGTATATGTAGATAATTCTAAGGGCAAAGTATGTGAACTTACCATCTAACGGTGATCTCCCTGAACTTTTATTCTCCTCTGCAAGCATCACCTCCTCTGTAATACAATAAAACTGAAGGTTACATGCAGAAATATTTGTTTTTAATCAAGCCACAGCTAAAAACCCACATTTCAGAGTCATAGCGCCCATTGTAACCGAGGCCAAACTGATGCAAACACTGCACTGAGAGGCCGGTGTGACCTTCTTAAAGACAGAGCTCCTTTTCTCGCTCACAATCTCGCAATATCTCGCTCTCTTTTCTCCCTCTCTTCCCACACTCTCCCACACCCGTGCACACATGACTGCACATGCACAGCGACTCTCTTTCTTTCTCTCTCTCTCTCACACACACACACACACGCACATGCAAACACACAGAAGCGCGTGTATATAAGCACACACACAAATTTAAGTCAATGAGTCAGTATCACCTTTTTCTCACCCTCTGCTTGCGTGGGAGCCTAGCAGTGTAGATTGCCATTACAGCACTGTGCGTTTGCTGCAACTCAACTCAGCTACTCTGCTGCGGATCCAAAAGTCTGAAGGTGTCTGCAGCAAACCAGTCTCTCTTCAAAAATGTAATGAAATCACTGTGTTGCTTTTAACAGGGCGATTACATTTTAATTAAAAGAAGAGACTCAGTGTATCGGCACATAAAGGGGAAACGGTAGCCTGGCTCACTCTGTTTAACAGCTATGCGAAGCAAAACTGTGGTGGAGGTACGTGCTGGAATATTTCTGAACAGTGAATCCTGGCTAACACTTTGTTTCAACCTTACATTGCCAAAAGCATTCACTCACCAGTCCAGCTGTGAAATGTTCTCACTACTAAATATTCCACAGTGAACTGTTAGTGGTATTATAACAATGTGGAAACAATTGGTTATAGAAATTCTCCCACGACCAGAAAAAAAGAAAAAAAATTGATGGATTAATTGATTCAGCATTTTTCTTCAGTTCATCAGCCGCTGCATTTCTCGTCAAAACATCCAGGATTAAGTCACTGAAGCCTCTCCACACTCACTGTAATAAAAGATGTAAAGTTGTTCTGCTGCCCAGTACCTGCCCTGTCTATCCAGGCTCGGTAGCCATTCAGTTCTCTTTCCACCTGCTGCTGGCGACGCAGTTTCATAAAGGCCCTCCGGTTCTCCACCCTCTCTCTCTCCTTCGCAAATTCTCTGAAAAAATAAAACATATGAAAGCAGCTGTCTTCACTCATAATACGGACAGAAATGTTCACATAAATGAGGCACACTTACCCAGACAGGACTCCCAGAACTAGATTCAAAACAAAGAACGAGCCAATAATGATGAGAGGAATGAAGTACATCCAGTTCCACGTTATACCCAAGGCATCGTTGGTCTGAAATCCATAATTTTTATGTTATTAAACACTCAGCATCATTGCAGTGCTCAAGCCTTCAAGGGGGTGAGGGATCACACTGACGATGTAGAGGTCTCAAAAACTCGTGTATCAAATATGAAACACTAGGCATTAAGGGTTTAAGGGTTCACTTTCAGGCTGAATGCTTCTGCTCACGTTATAGAGGACAGCCGTCCATCCCTCCATGGTGATACACTGGAAGACGGTGAGAACAGCAAACAGGATGTTGTCGAACTGTGTGATGCCGTCATTGGGCCCGATCCAGGTATCGTTGCAGTCGTACTTCTCAGGACACTTCCTCACACCGCACGCAAATGCCAGCTCTGACGAGTCGACAGTCTCATTGTCTACAAGCACGAAACATAAATGTCACGGCGCCCATTTATTGAAGCACAAACATAATGACCCCAGATATTCATCTACTGCCGCTTTCTTGATTGTGGTCCTTACGGATCCCGCCCCCCAGGTCTGGTAACTGAAAGTCTGCATTAAAGTGCAGAAGACAATGTGCAAGTGGAGGGCAAATGAGGACAGGCGTGAAAGTCGAGTTCTACCACAAAATACAGATGTGGAGGTACGGACCAGTGCCAGCATCCAAACTGGATCCACATTTCCACGGCAACAAAATCAAGCAGCAGTGCTAAAAAAAATAATAAAGACAGCTTTCACGACTCACATCCTGGCTATGAGAGAGGATATTCACAGATGATTGGCAGATGCAGGGCATACAAAATCTGTCTTCGATTTTTATATCATACCCCAACTTCAACTATATAACACTGTAACATCTGGATCTGGTGGGTCTGAGGTACTAGGTTAGTAGTGTGTGGAGGTTATCAAAGTAGTTAAAGAAGATTTGGGGAAGTAATGTTTTTCTTTCTTGTGTTTCTTTATTTCTTTCGCTGCACTCAAATGGAAGGTGAAGCTGGCAGATGGTTATCTTATTTCAGCATAAACCCTGGAAACAGTCCAGTCTGGCACTTTGAAAAGCATTACAAGAATCAACCTAGCAACACCAACACAGCTGATAACATGTTACTGTATAGCTCGCTTGTTTTAATCAATTTTTTGTCCTTTTTTTTTTACACTTTTTGTACAGAATGAAGAGTCGGGTTAGTGTTTCCAGTGTGTTTGCTATTCTACGCTCTACGACCTTTTAATATCTGTGGTGAAACAATCACTGACCTGTACATTATACACTGCCATCCTCCACTGGAAATACATTTTTGTTTTCTGCTGTCTCACCTTAGTCCTTGACCCTCACTAACACTCTGTTCATCTGCCGATGGAGTAAAAATCTCTTTGCTTAGTTTAAATCTCGCTTTAAGAGACACAAGCAGGATTTAGTGAAGCCTTATGATTCATATTTTTATGCGTTGTTATTATAAAGTTGCTATGGAAGAAGGTTTAAATAAATTTAAGAAACTTTTTTGTTTGTTTGAAAACATCTCTTTAGGCTTTAAATTTTGTGGGAACAATGGAGCAATTTATTTCTCCTGCTCTGAACGCCGTGACAGCTATAATATTAAAATTTTATACCTCGATCCATCCCTGAGCTGTGTTGGACAGTAAATGCTATGGTGCGGTGGTGTGATTACAGAGTAGTTGTTGAGTAATTAAGCAGTAGCTAAATCAGCCAGCAACAACTCTAATAATACCTCTGAGCCTGCTGCTACTGTAATCTATGAAGGCCTCAGTTGCTCAAACAAAGATGTTCACACCCTCTGTTAGAGAACAATGAGTAAATCACACTTTGAGCTTACCTGGCGAATCAGTCACAGTAAGTTACAAGGCATCCAAAACAAACCCTGAAAATATGCCTCTAAATTCAGCGGCGATACAATGGCGGCACGTGAGCCCTCAAATTGATAATAAAATACAATCAAAGGCGTCATTTACCTGTAATCAGTATAAAGTACATGTAGACTGATCATGATTTTAGGATTCTAAATCATGGTGTTTACAGCGATGTTTAAAATGGCGACAACATTTTTCTCCCTTGAAACTTGTGGATGTCTTTGGATTTCATGTTGTCAGCACTCAAAGCTATAACAACTGCAAGGACATCGCCACCACAGTGAAAAAGCATTTTAATCTGTGGGTTTGTGTGTGTGTTTGTATAAAATGCTTACACTGTGAGCTTTTTCCTGTTTCTACCTTTTCACCAGTGTTCTGTGCAGCACTGTGCAAAAGTCTTGAGCCCTACTGATCATTTCTTTTCTTTTTTTTTTTTAAAAGAAAAACTGGAAAAAGGTGCAGGGGTTTTACCGACACATGCAAACATATGTAGAAATACAGTCTATATAAAAAGAAAGTTTGTACAATTCCAAGGAGCTTTGGTATGATCACCTTTATTCTTCAGCCCACAGTGAATTCTCTTAGGCAAGCTCAGGCATTTCTTAGTCTTGTCTTCAGGAATAGTTCTCCAGACCTCTTGAAGGACATTCAAAGCTCTTCTGTGACTGCTGGCTGCCTTTAGTCCTGTTCTCTTTGGAGATAATCCCCACACTGCTTCAGCAATGTTGCAGTCTGAGCTCTCGGGAGGCCAATCCATGACTGATGCTGTTCCATTCTGTGTTTTTCTATCCAGGTATGTTTTTGCTGTTTTGCTGAAACGCAGCTCCAAACCATGGCAGAGCCTCCACTGTGTTTTACAGATGGCTGTAGATACTCACTGTTGAACTCCTTTGTACATGATGGTGATGATTTGAACCAAAGGTTTCAAATTCTGTCTAAGACCATTTCTGATGAGGCTTCAGTGAGCAGTAGATGAATCTCTCTGGTCCTGTGTCAGGTCTATAGACAGTTGTTTTTTCTTTCACACCTGATACTTCTTCATTTGTCCTCCACTTGTCCAGTTTAGATATGCCAAGTATTCACCTAATAGCTCTTTGGGAAAATTTCAATCTGTTGTTATGCCTTAATCATTCATAGGTCAATTTTCACAAGTGGCTTAACAAACCAATAAATATTCCTCTGGTCAGGAAATGGTCATGCACAAGGACTGGACTGCAAATGGATGAAAAAGCAGAAAATGTCCAAAGAAAAACTTTGGAAGAGCTTCAGAAAGCCTGGAGAACTGTTGCTCCACTTTAAGAAATTACAAGAATGTTGGGCTCCTTGGAAGTAAAATATAAAGTAATGAGGAGTGGTTCAAGACTTCTGCACAGTACTGTATGCTCTCATCTTACCAAGAATGTCGTCTGATGGCAGGCAGGTGTGGTGAAGCTTCCCGCTGTAGAACTCCAGACCAATGATGGCGAACATGAGGATGGCAAAGAACAAGAGGAGACCAATCTGGAGCAGGGGGATCATGGCCTTCATGATGGACTTCAGCACAATCTGGAGGCCTGGAGGTTTTATACAGAAACAGATACTGTCTTTAAGAATAACACAAAAGACAATGTAACAATCAAAGTTCCCAAGTACATGGTTAGCTACATTGTTTTGTGAAAACAGTCAAGGACTTTTGCCTTTTCTATTATTTCTGCTAATGAAGATAATTTTGAATAGCAATAGTTACTGTATTTGCATTACCATCAGTTTAAATTTGCAGCAGGTAGAAATAATATTTGGCTTCACACAGAATTCAAACCCTGCTTTCTCAGTTTCAGGTCCTTCATATTTTCAATGCAACATCCCAGCTTAATTTTTATGTGGGCGTTTGTTTTTTTTTTACACTACTTTATAGTACTCGGTCACCACTTCATGCATAATGGACCTTCCATGTGTATGGACATGTGCAGGTATATATGTATGTATACATATGTATATTTAGTGTGTACATATGTGTGTGTACATGTCTATAAATAGGAATAGTAGTGGTACAATAGCTGTATCAAGCTATATAGTTTATGTCTTCCATATTTCCAACCATATCCATAATCACATACTGTGTATGCTACCATTGTATATAGTGTATTATCTTACTTTTTTTTCATTGATTGTACTTATTTGTATTTTTGTATTTCTGATATCTGTACTTCAGCTGAGGTGACGCAAAAATTTCCCCATTGTGGGATCAATAAAGTCTTATCTTATCTTACTCGATTGATCTGGTGTGAAAAGACCAGTGATTGGCCTGTCAAGGCTGGATTTTCCACAGCCTGGAAACAAAGCTCAGGGAGGTGCACAACTCCGGATTACTTGGCTCCTTGCTGAGGACAGCATCGAGTAATGTCATTAATGGAAAAACTCTTAATACACAAGAGTTTCTACGGCGTATATACAATTAAAATTACTCTGTGTCTTCTGTGTCTTGTGAAGTGCTTACATGTGGCAGATAGGAAACAGTGGACCAGGAACTAGTGCGTACTATGAGGTAAATTGACCAACGGGTTCAACTTCCTGGAGGAAAAGTCCAACAACAAGGCAAACTAAAAAAATCCATGTAATGCCTACATGTTAATACTCACGTGACATCCTGACAGTTTTTGTACATACAAGTCCAGATTATGAAACTCTTCCTAATGAACACATTCTGAAACTGCAGCTTTTGCATTTGTGTGTTTGACCTTGAAGTGCTTTTTAGTTTGAGGTCAGTAGTTGACTCACTGGGAATGCCGGAGACGAGTTTGAGAGGTCTCAGCACCCGAACAGCCCTCAGGGTCCGAAGGTCGACCGGGATGTTCATGTGGGCACCGGCAGTGGCCAGGATCCTGGTGGAGGCACGCATTATAGAGATTCAAAGACATTTTTGATGGTAGGGACGCTACACTGGAAAGACATTGTGACATTTTTTCAAGGATTAATAGCTATCATTATTTTTGGTGGCCTAAAAAAGGAGAGAGACATTTGGGTTAAATTACAGACTATACAACAGGGACATATAAAAAACATCCATTAGCAGCTAAATCTGGTACAAAACTTCTTTCCTTTCTTGAGATTAATGTTATTTTCCTGTGACGTCTGAAAAATGAAGCGCAAAAATAGATAAAAAGGCACAAACGGATGCATCTGACGGACACTTTTGGAAATGACTCATTCGAAATATTAAATATGATCTGCTGTCATCCCCACAGCTGTAAGGCCTGTGAGTGGTACAGCATTTCCATTCGGTGTAGCACACTTGCATGGCGAGAGACAAAGAATGCACAGCCACATACACCTGGCAGGCATCTCTACTCACATCTGCCCACGCACACATTGATGTCCCTCCACCTACACACAAACACTGAAAAACAGCATCGGGAGCAGGCGACAGGCAAGCTCTCTCCAGAAAAATCACATCTGCATGTTTCTTACCGGAACGGCAAAAGCAGAATAATTTGTTATTTTTAATTATAATAGTAGCAATCGCACAGCTAAAGCTACAAAACCGCACCGATAATAGCGGCATAAAAATTCATTTCCACGTCAATTAAACCGTTAATGCTCTTACTGACAAGCGGGTCAGCATCTTCTGCTAATTTGCTCGCTAATATTTTAACAGACTTGTGAAAAACATCTTAATTATTTTTCCCTGATTTGTCCACCTCTCTCTCTTTGTTTCCACACACACAGAAGACACAAATATACAAACTTACAAAATCTTTGGACAATGCTGAGGAGTGTGGGGGAGGGTGTGTGTGTGTGTGTGCGTGTGTGTGTGTAAGCAGGGGGTAGAAAGCACATGGCAGAAACTCAAGTGTAAACCCACGCAGAATCTCTCCTGAAAGCAGTGGGAGGGAGAGAGGCCAAGTGAGTGAGTGAATGAGTGAGGCCATGTGCACACTAATGTGGATGAATCTGGAAAAAAACGCTTTATAAGTGCTGAAAGCTCACCGTCTATAACACCACGTTCAGAACCTTTCTAACTGTCCGCACTGAAGGCTGTGCACAACGATGGATGCTGTTCCCATCCATCTGCAAACTAAAACATATTCAAAGAATTTACAGCGCAGTGAAAAAGAATTTGCCACCTTCATGATTTGAGTTGTTTTTTCTTTGGGGTTTTTTCTCTCTTTTTTGCATATTTGTGACACAGATGTTTCAGATCATCAAAGAACATTTTGTAAATATTGCAAATACAAAAGGCAGTTTTTAAATGATGACTTAATTTATTGGGGGAAACAAAGCTGTGCGGAAAAGGTAATCATGAATCAACTGTGGTTAACCACATTGCCTGGAGTTCAGTTTCACTAGCTACACTGATGCCTGATTACTGCCAAATCCGCTGAATCAAGAAATCACCAAAAAGAACCTGTCTGACAATATGAAGTAGGTTTAAAGATCTCAAAATCATGCCACAGTCTAAATAAACAACTGAGAAGTAAAATCATTGATATCTATCCATCTATGAGGGTTACAGAGGCTTTGGGACTTCATGAACCACAGTGAGAGCCTTTAACCACAAATGGAGAAAGCTTAGAACAGTGGTTAGCCCTCCCAGCAGTGACCAAAATTACTCCAAGAGTAATCAACAACTCATTCAGGAGGTCACAAAAGAATCCTGAACATAATCAAACAACAGCATCAAAGTAACTGTCAGTTAAGGTCACAGTTCATGATTCAACAATAAGAAAAAGACTGGGCAAAAATGTCACTTCAAAGGAGAAAACCACTGCTGACCAAGAAGAACACAAAGCCTTGCCAAAAAACAAAAACAACTTTGGGGGAAATATTTTGTGGACTGCTGAAGCAACAGTTGAACTTTATGGAAGCTTTAAGTCTCGTTAAATCCTGTGTGAAGCTAGCACGGCATCACACCAGCAGTCAAACATGAAGGTCGCTGTGTGATTTTCTGGGGCTGCTTTGTTGGACCATGAATTCTGCGCTTTACCAGAAAATCCTGAAGGAGGATGTCCGGCCATCAGTCATGAAGCTCCGAGTCAACATCCAGACCTAAATCCAACTGAGATGCTTTGGCATGAGCTTAAACAAGTTCATGCTCAAACCCTCCAATTATCAACAATGAAGTAAAACAATTCTGCAAAAAAGAGTGGGCCAAAATTTCTTCACAGCAATGTCAAACACTCATTACCACTTATCACAAACACTGGATAGTTCTGGCTGCCAAGGGTGGCACAACCAGTTATTAGGTTTAGGGAGAAGTTACTTTGGATAGCTTTGTTTCCATTATGAAATCATCATTTAGAAACTGCATGTTGTATTTACTTGGGCTATCATTGTCTAAAACTAAAATTGTTTGTCGATCTGAAACATGAAAGTCACAAATCTGCAAAAAAAACAAACACCAAACATAAACAAAACCACTCAGGAAGAGGATTTTTTGTAGATGCACCTGTGGCATCAATTTTAAACTCCGTCATTCTTGAGTTATTCATATTATTTGCGACCACAAACTTTCCCCTCCCACCCTGCGGGGTGACGACAATACCCCCATCAGCCTTTAACGGCCAAGGGTTATAAAAACTAAGATTCTTCTTTGAGCAGGAAGTCGCCAACTGGTTGCATAGTTTTATATTTGTTTTAAATTGAATGTGCTCATATTTGAAACAATGGGTTTATTTTTACAGCAAAAGTATATATTTACAAAATTATATAATACTATTGAACAGATGTTAAGTAACAGGTGCATAAAAGCCAAAATGTAAAATCTCCACGTGGATGCAGCAGCTCAGAATGATAAAGAGGGAAAAAAATAAGAAATTTAGAAACCATTTTGTCATGTTATAGGCAAGATAGATCACTAAGTATAAAGAAAAAGCAAAACTGGTGGGAAAAAATTTTTATACTATTGGCCTGTTTCTTGGAGAGTGAGCTGATGTGCTTTTATGCAATTAAGGAATCAGAATTCTGGGTGGTGCAGCGCTTTAGACTGTGCTCTCAGAGCAAGCAGGTCCTGGGTTCAAATCCACTGGCTGTGTGGACTTTGCATGTCCTCTCAGCGTCATGCATGTTGACATGACTGTCAGAGTCTTAGATCTGTGATGTATCCACAGTGTATCCCACCTTACCCTATAATAGCTGGAACCAGAATTCCTTCAAATTATGGAAATGATCTGGAGGCTGGAGCAAGCTTATTTTGTTAAAGGTGTAAAAATGCTGTTGAGATCGACACGCACACTCATAACATCCAAGTTCCCCCTTTAAAAACAACAAGAAACAGAGGAGAGTTTTGGTCAGCCTCTCTGGACATTAACTACAAATATGAATATACTATATATTATTATAACAGCAGCAATATGACAGTTTTGTCACCAAGTTGCTACAACGTTAATGAATTTGAAAGCCACTGAAATATAATTCTCCAAGCTGATGCAACTGAAACATTAAGTGTTGACGTAAGTCAGCCTACAAAAGCCCACAGAACTAGTTTGCCTCAAGGTTTTCTGCCAGGCTCTATATTATCTGTTTAAAGAGGAAAACTCTGTTTTGCTAACAGAAACCAAGCACTCGGAGCTTAAATTTAACCAAACTGCAGGTAAAAATTGAAACTATGATATTTAGAAAGCCCTGGAGGCAAACCGCTCCCACTACCCATCTAAAATTTATAATGCAATTTTATAGCACATTCTGTTTTAAATGCATAATGAGGTTTTCAACTGACTGACAAAAAGAAGCTCACAATATATATTTATAGCTAAATATTAACAAAACTAACAATAAAAAACTACATTTCCTTCGAAATTTTTAGCATTTTTACAAGATAAGACTTTATTGATCCCACGGTAGGGAAATTTGTGCGTTACCACAGCTCAGGTACAGATAGCAGAAGATTAAAAAGAGTATACCAGAATATAAAGTCAAAAAATACAAAATAAATAAGATAATACAATATATACAATGATAGCTGAGGTTCTCAGTACACAAACAAAGATGGTAAACATGATACCTGCTTATCATCAGCACTGTGGCACCATCACTGTGGTCGTGCCATCACAAGGACATTAACAGATCCACTAAGACAATTTAAAATGACTGAACTAATCTGGACAAAACACTCTGAATAAGTTTAACTTGGGAGAAAATAAACAGAAATTGCAGTTCGAATTCCTGTGTGTCATCTAAACGGCAAACAGAAGAAATGGACTGAAATAGCATTGGTGGCTTGGCACTTGTGTGATCATTAGAGGCTATATAGCACATAATTACAGGTGTGTCACACTACTGCATACACTAAATTGTATAGAAGCCTGACATCGTGTAATGCTTTCTAAATTGTCTGAAGCATTATTGAGACTTATAGAAACAACGCAGAGGCAGCAGAGGTGGGATTTTAAATTCAATTAAACTAAATACCAAAAACAACAACTAATAGATACAAAAAGCATCTATTTCCTTTCCATTAACGTGTGGCGCTAACGAGGATACTAAACAATCGCTATTACAGGGCGTAGTTATTAGTGTTAATTGGATTTTATAGCGAGCATGTTCATACTAAGCAAGTGAGTGTGTCAGACAAAGAGATGACACAGCGAGAGACACTGAGACGGAGCGGGAGAACAGAAGTGGGAGTCTGTGGAAATAGCCTTCAAACCAAACAGAGTGAACAAAGGCAGGCAGGGGTGCAGAACCTTCAAGGCTGCGTTTCGAGCACAGCGATTCAGGCTCTCTCGAAATTAAAGCAAATATTCAATCTGCTGTGGTAGCTCGTGAATCATCCCTGCACATTCATAGGGGGTCATTTTCGTATGTTTGGTTTAGAAAATATTTGTTAGAAGTAGAATTTCCCAAAACAATCATAACTCATGCAACCCACCACTGTTTAGTATGCAGCTTTCAGTGTCATGGCTTTAAATACACCTTTCTAACTGTTTGTTAACACAAGTAACTAATCAGCCAATCACATAGCAGAAAATGAATGAATGTAGGTATGTAGATGTGGTCAAGAAAACCACGAACTGAGCATCAGAATGGAGAAAAGGTGATTTTAGAGACTCTGAACTTGGCATGTGTTGGGTCTAAACTCAGACCCCGCTGTATCCAGGACTTATTCCCATGAAAGAAAAACAAGGCAACGGTGTTCGATCGATTTCTTGCGCAAGGGAGGCCTCGTCTGTGTCCAGCACGACAAAGAACCCCAAATGGTGGCCTCCTCTCGCTGCCTTTTATTGACAAACTTCAAACAATAGTTTACAAAACACCTCCCCCTGCAACCCCGTTTGGTTACATAGACAAGGACTGTATGTAAATGTATACACTGGGTGTGTGTGTGTTATGTGTGTGTGTGTGTGTGTGTGTGTGTGTGTGTGTGTGTGTGTGTGTGTGTGTGTGTGTGAGACCTCCTGCTGACCAAAGGGTCGTAAACCCAGGAAGCTTACATCAAAAGAAACAGATCTTTCAGATAGGATGTATCTACAATAAAACCTCCCCCAGCACAGAGTGGCTGGAGAGGTGGTCAGGATCAAAGAGATGGCTTTGATCCTACTGCTTAAACTAAGACTATACAAATTTAAGAAACACAATGGCAACATTCAACAATTAGACTTAACAGCATGGTTGGTACCAGACAAGCTGGTCTGACTGTTTAAGAAACTGATCATCTACAGGGATTTTCCCACATGGCCGTCTCTGGGATTTACAGACAATGATGAGACAAAGAAAAATCCAGTGAGCAGCAGTTCTCTAGGCAAATGTCTTGTTGTTGCTAGACATCAGAGGAGAATGGCCAGACTGCTTTTAGCTGATAGCGACACAACAATGACCCAAATAATCACTTATGACAACCAAGGTAAGCAGAAGACCATCTCTGAATGCAGCAGAAGACCACACTGAGTGCCACTCTTGCCACCTAAGAACAGAAAACTGAGGCTGCAGTTTATACCAGCTCACCAACATTGGGCAGCAGAAGATCAGAAATACACTGCCTGGTCTGCAGAGTCTTGATTTCTGCTGTGCCATTCGTATGGTGGGGTCAGGGCTATCCTGCTTTGAATCAAAGGTTGCTGATGGTGTAATGGTGTGGAGGATAATTTCTTGGCACACTTTGGGCCCCTTAGAACTAACTGAGCATCGTTCAACCACCACAGCTGACCTGTGTATTGTTGCTGACCACTTCCATTCCTTTATGACCACAGGGTACCCATCCTCTAATGGTCACATGTCATGTCACAAAGCTCAGATAATCTTAGACTGGCTTCTTCAACATGCCAGTTAGTTCACTGTACTCAAATAACCCCCACAGTAGCCAGATCTCAATCCAACAGATAACATTTGGGTTGTGGTGGAACAGGAGATTCATATTATAGAGGTGCGGCCAACAAATCTGCAGCAGCTGTGAATACTGAGGAATATCCAAGGAATGTTTTCACCGCCTTGATGAATCTGTGGCACGAAGTTGTACTGAAGGAGGTCCATCCCAGTACTAGAAGGATGTACTTAATGAAATGTCTTGAGGGTGCATACAATTGGTTTTTTATCTTTGGATCAACTCAAAATTCTTTTTAAAAAAAAAAAACCAAAAAAACTACATCTTTGCAACTCTGTCAGGAGCCGGTCGTGTCCGGTTCCTGACAAAGATAAAGGAGACATAGCAAAGATCAACCCCAACTCTAACTTTTACAATAAAAAAAACAGGCTTTAAATCACCTTTTAGTATTCTTCTTTTTAATAAATAATGATAATTTCTTAAAGTTTCCATTTTTTTTTTGAGTGTCCTTGGTAGGGCTGCACGATTAATCGTTAGAAAATCGCGATCTCGATTCATACTTATGTGCGATCTCATTTCCAAATGACAACGATTAAAAAAAAAAGAAAAAAAAAAGACGACGATTGTACCGCATTTTGATCCGGGACGTACTCTGCATGAAAACAAGCGCTCACTCTTCCTGCTCAACAAATGACAAGGGCGGAGCCTTATACCACGTGATACAGAAGCTGTGCCGTGTGATGCTAAAATTAGCAGGGAAAAAACAACGGAGAGCACGTCAGGGATGACGAGAAAGTGACAGGAGAAAATCCGTCCCGGTCAACCTTATACAGCGCTTCCCTATACACGGCGAACTCCCGCAGGCACAAAGAAATTACGGAGGCTATCACTTATCACCTGACCAAAGATATGGCTCCCATCAACACTGTGCAAAACGAGGGATTTAGGAAAATGATCAACACCCTAGACAAACGCTACACAGTGCCGTCCCGCAACTATTTTTCTATTGTTGCACTACCTGCTCTATACACGCAGTGTCGAGCAACGGTGGAGACGGAATTTCAAGCAGTACAACATGTTGCAGCAACCACAAAACGTGAGACATTTGTTGTTTTTATGTTTATTTATTGTTTTTATGTTCAGTCTCAACTGTTACGAAGTTGATGTGCAGTTAATAAGTGCAATAAATATTTATACTGGAAAAGAAAATCGTGAGAGAATCGTGATCTCAATTCTAAGCCAAAAAATCGTGATTCTCATTTTATGCAAAATCGTGCAGCCCTAGTCCTTGGTTGAATTGTTTCAAACATCAATAATTTGCCCTGTTTATACAGCAGAAAATTCCCATCTGAATTAATGAAATGGAAAAATATCATCAATGTAGCAAAGCTATCAGTGATGTAATAAGATAATAAAAGAGGTGGAATAGCTGCACACATGCACTCTAAAGACCTGACTCTGTGACAGTATAAAAAGCGGGCTTGTGTTCACACCGAGAGGCTAATCTCTTCCTCAGAGGCTCTTTAAGTGAAGCACCGTTGCACAGTATTGTACCACACTGGCTCTGGAGAGGCTGAATTCATTACATGCACAGAATGCAGCCTCTCCCACACACCTCCACCTACACGAAGAACACCACCAAAAACTACAGTAATCAGCAGCATCACGTTGCTTACCAGTTCGGCACAGCTCCGCAGATGGCAATGTGCAGCTGAATCAACATTAACATAATGCATCAGCAAATTAATGGCTTTGAATTAAATCTGGGGAAACATAAACTATGTGTCTAATGGCAGCGTTAATACTCTTCTGCTGAAATGGGATGATTACATAAAGTGTACTCATAATTAGTCATAGAATAAATGGTTGAGTATATGTTTTCCCAATGAAAACCCACCTGGGACCGTAAGCTATTGTTTATTTGATTCAATTATCAGTGAAATTAGAGGCTGAGACCACTGCAGCAGCTCTTTTACACCGCGTGATGCTGTCAGGGATCTTGGACGCTCATAATTCCTGAATTATTTCTTGGAGCCAATGACAGCAAGCGCCCGATTTGAAATTTACCCCAAAGTTTCGAAGGTAGACTTCACCAAACCTTTAACACAGACACACACACAACCGACATTACCAAGCAAGCAAATCGGCACCAGATCTCCAGGACTAGACTGTCATTGGTACGTCTACTACTTGTAAGTTTACCCCCTAATCCCTCAGCTACTGTTCGATACTGTACTTGAAAAGCTACCATCAGATTTGGTCAGAAGGATAACAGACGATAAGTCTCCTTTTCCTCGTCACCAGCCCAGAGTGAGATTTGACAAAACGTCACCAAATGTTAACAATCATGTTTCTGCCTAATCAAATCTGTGCTTTAGAGAGTGGATATCACCCTTATAACAGTGAGTGAATAAACCGAAGCTGCTCGAAAAAACCTCTCAAACACAACTCTAGAGAACAACAAATGCCCCATCTAGTCATTGTAGCACCAGGAGGCCCCTTCAGTGAATGAGCCACGATTTGAAACTTTTGCAAAAATGCACTGATTGCCTTTTTTAAACATTAAGATAGTAAAAACAGTATACTCTCTGTCAGCTCTAAGATTTTAGATAATATGATGTAATAAAACTATCCCTGAATAATGTAAATAGAACCTGAGGTGAAGAACAACATGTGAACAACATAGTGTGTGAAAAGTACCCCCCCATGATTCAGTAGTTTGTAGAACCACATTCTGCTTGAAGTGTGACTTTATAGGTCTCCCACATGGCTGTGGAGGCATTTTGCTTCAGCTCATTGAGGTTTGTAGCTATTTGTTCATGTGCAGCTCTGTTAAAGTTGCACCACTGCGTTTCACTCAGATTGAGGTCTGGGCTGGCTCCTTCAGCTGTTCTGTTGTAGATTTGCTGCTGTGTTTGGGATCATTGTCCTGTTGTGTGATCTTATTTGGTCAAGCTTTAGCCGTCAGACACATCTGACTTTAGAATACTTTGTATACAGAAGAGTTCATGGTCGACTCAGTGAAGATGCCCAGACCCTGTGACTGCAAAACAACCCCAAATCATCATCACTCCCCACCGTGCCTCGCAGTTGCTATGAGGTGTTTGTGATGATGTGCTATGTTTGGTTTTCATAAATATGATGAAGTACATTATGGTCACACATCTCTATTTTACCAGGACAGTACTACTGTATCATTATGAAATGTTCTTCAAAACCTCATTAATTTGATGTTAGATGTGTGAATTTTATTCCAGTACTTCTCGTAATGTCACTTTGCAATGAGCATCCTTTGGTGTAAATTTCTAGAAACAGCTCACACCAGCCTAACCCATTTTAACCCTTACCTCCAGATTATTATTTCACCTTTGTGGCCCTTTCCTGTAAATCAAATAATAAATAAATCAAATAATAGCAAATGGGTTTTTGAGCTTCTTATAAAATCTAAATCTTTTAGCTCCACGCATCACTGCGCTCACTGTGCTTGATGAGAGTTGAGCAGCGATAGTGTGCAGAAAATGGTTGATGGGGGAGAGACGCTAAATGTATGTATGACTTGTCTCACTCCCGTTTGTCTGTCTCTGTGCCAGATGGCATAATGAATCACTCCCAACTCCCACCCAGCTGTATTATTCATCCTGTCTAAAGAGCAACAATTTTAGCAAAGTGTCACACTCGCAGAGGTATGAGTGCAGGCACAGCTGGGATCAATATCATTATGACTGACGAGGGAGTTGTCAGAACTAATCTACCAACAGGAGGGCAACAGGTTCACTGGCAACAATTTGTACCTGTGACCTCAGAAATAGAGTAATAAGCACACACATGCACACACACACACACACGCCTAACTCATCTGAGAGTCATTTCACTGCTAATCAAAGCATCGCGTCCACCTGTGCCAATCTGTTTGCTGCAGGATATAATTGACCATTTTAGGAATCCCAGTGATTTAAATTGGATTGTGGGTAAGTTATTCTAGCTGTTGTCCTTTTTTTGCTACACACTCTTTGCTCAGATTAGGGATTTTAATTGAGCTCAGTGTCCCAGCAGATTTGCTTCTAGCAATGCATTAATATGAAATGAAATGAATGCCGCCAGCGCTGGCCCAGTGGCCTCGATTATATTCCCAGTGGGCCTCTATGACACATGTGTGTTTTCTTTTAAGTCTGACTTACTTGTGCTGTGGCACCAGAGCCAGAGCGTCGGAGTGTGTGCGAGTGAGGGGGGCGGCATATGTACCATCAGAAAATGTGTCAGATAGGTGGCAGGAAACCAGGTCGTCCGTTACCAATTCCAGCCACAACTGGATTTGGTAACACAGAAGATCTGTTAGCTGCACAAAGTACACTGACAACTTTGAACACACTGACATGATTTGAAAGCTTAACATCAATCAGGAAGTTCTCAAAAACTACCCAAAATGCCACATTCTTAAAAGTAACTCGACATGTCCAATCAGTGATTGCACAGGTGAGATCATACAGAAACTCTTAACCAGACATCACTCCTCAGTCTGTTGTTGTTGCTCTTTAACAGTGTCGGGGGAGGAATGCAGATCCTCTTTAAAACTCAGCTAAATTTGCTAAACGCATCACAAGGAAACGTCTCGTTCTGCACAAGAACCCCTGTGACTGGTTTCTGATTATTTTATTGCACGTGCTGGTCGAGGTTGAGCTGGCATTTTCCAACCCAGCAGTCGGTGGCATCACACAATACGGCTTCACAGTTATAAGCCCATTAATGGGAGAACAACAAGCAGAAAAAACCCCCCAAAACAACAAAGTTCTGTGAATTGCAGTCTAGTGGAGTAGAAGAATGAGTGCTAATAAATAGCATAAAATGAAAGTGAAATACAACTATCTTCAAAATTGTACAGTACTTAAGTAAATGAGAACTCCACTGACTCAGCATTGTGCTTCTATAATTTTGTCTGACTCACTTTACCCACAATGCTGCTGAGAGCCCGCAGTTCAGCCGGAGATTCTGGTGTGTTGTGCCAACCGTGCCTAACGTCAGTCAAAAGTCTGGCAACATCGCTTCTTGTCATTCCACTCCCTCTGATTTTATTTTATTTTTCAAACATTCAACAGGTTATGCAGCTCATTCTGGAGAGACAAGTTTTTCCCACGTATACGTTAGTTCTCTCTAAGGGGGAAACCAGAGACCATGCAACACCAGGGACTTGTAGCGATGACTAGCAATAAAATTGCTCGTCCTCAACTTTGAACTGACACCATTTAACCAGTAGATACAGAGGATATTTCTGGTTAACACATAATGAGAAGGGAAAGACACAAGAAGTTTACCTACACAATCACAGCCAGGACTGTTTGCTACTGTCCATCTGACAGATACAAAGCAACAGGCGAAACACTAATCCCTGCAAACTACACTTTAGAACACTATGAAATAAATCCTTTAACCCCGACAATATCCTTTGTATGGTCACATTCATGCAGTGCTCAGACCTGGTATGAAACAACAGTACAGTGAAGCTCAGTGAATTACAAAAACTGGCAAAAACCTTCCCTACATACATGTAATGTCACTTTTTGTTTTGAAATCATCTATTACACATAATATATATCATTTGTAATGATTTCAGTGTCATAGAAATAATTCCAATGAGCATTATAGATACTGATAATCCTGGTACCCCAGGCAGTTTCTATAGTAGGTTTCATCCAGATTGATTAATTATGGTAAATGGCCTGTATTTGTATAGCGCTTTTCTAGTCCCTAAGGACCCCAAAGCGCTTTACACAACCAGTCATCCACCCATTCACACACACAATCACACACTCTGGTGTGTTATAGTTATATAATTATCACTGTATAAAATAAAAGTAGGTTCTGGAAATACTTTTTACATATTTCATACTTTACAGTAAAAGGGGACTCTATCAGCTCCATATTTTTATTCTTGGATTCTATTAAAGTTGCTTTGTGCGATTGACTGGGTGATGGGTAGTCCCTGTGTTCATCCACTGTCAGAAAACTGTCTGTTTAAACCAACTTTCTTCTGAGTGGTTGCCCCACACAAACAGAAGGTTTGAACAGCAGGTTGGGGTTCACAGTCAAAACTGTGTACATGAGATGACCATATTAGAAATATCTCCTCTCAGTGACATCATACAGAGCCAAGATTAGAAAAAAAACCTTACTGAACAAGATATTTAAAGCACTCTGAAGTCATAGGGATTTCTTAACTACAATACTTGAAACTTTGGCCATGTTTATATGAACATCCACGGCTTTAACAGTATATCTTTGACAGAAAATAAGGAAAAGTACAACAGGTTAAAGATGAATCACCAATTGTTTTTCAGAGCTCTCTGTGTTTAAGACATCTTTTCAGATTTAAACAATAATTCTGTGATATTAGGTACAGAACAGGCTGACTATAGTTGGGTTTGGTAGTGATAACCTCTCTGAACAGTACACAAACTCCACTGGAGCTTCAAGTGATAACCTACAAAATAAAATAAAATGCAGCTGTGGTCACCCTTTTCTGCTGCAACGATAACTGGTAAATACTGAAGAGACGTGTGAAGAGACAACAGAGACGTGAATTGTGCTGCTGGTATGGTTTCTGTAGCTGTTTGAAGGTTCTGAATTTGTGAAACCTGCTTGGCAGCTACATAATTACATCCTTTTTAGACTTCGTCCAAGCATGTTTAGCTCAGTGCTATAAGTTAGTGCTTTAAGGTTTAAGTTCTAGACTATCCTGCATGCCTGTGATGTCCTATAACAGATAATCCCTGGTTCTGCCATACTCCACTAACAGAAAAATATGTTTTTAGCTCCTGAGTCAGATAGCGCTTTGTTTCTTTTAGCCAGACAGTCTCTTAATGAAAAAGTTAAAGCATACAGGGAGTGCAGAATTATTAGGCAAGTTGTATTTTTGAGGAATAATGTTATTCTTGAACAACAACCATGTTCTCAATGAACCCAAAAAACTCATTAATATCAAAGCTGAATGTTTTTGGAAGTAGTTTTTAGTTTGTTTTTAGTTTTAGCTATTTTAGGGGGATATCTGTGTGTGCAGGTGACTATTACTGTGTATAATTATTAGGCAACTTAACAAAAAACAAATATATACCCATTTCAATTATTTATTTTTACCAGTGAAACCAATATAACATCTCCACATTCACAAATATACATTTCTGACATTCAAAAACAAAACAAAAACAAATCAGCGACCAATATAGCCACCTTTCTTTGCAAGGACACTCAAAAGCCTGCCATCCATGGATTCTGTCAGTGTTTTGATCTGTTCACCATCAACATTGCGTGCAGCAGCAACCACAGCCTCCCAGACACTGTTCAGAGAGGTGTACTGTTTTCCCTCCTTGTAAATCTCACATTTGATGATGGACCACAGGTTCTCGATGGGGTTCAGATCAGGTGAACAAGGTGGCCATGTCATTAGTTTTTCTTCTTTTATACCCTGTCTTGCCAGCCATGCTGTGGAGTACTTGGACGCGTGTGATGGAGCATTGTCCTGCATGAAAATCATGTTTTTCTTGAAGGATGCAGACGTCTTCCTGTACCACTGCTTGAATAAGGCCCTCTCTGCCCTTTACCAATCCAGCCACGGGCCCATCCATCTGGCCCATCAAGACTCGCTCTCATTTCATCAGTCCATAAAACCTTAGAAAAACCAGTCTTGAGATATTTCTTGGCCCAGTCTTGACGTTTCAGCTTGTGTGTCTTGTTCAGTGGTGGTCGTCTTTCAGCCTTTCTTACCTTGGCCATGTCTCTGAGTATTGCACACCTTGTGCTTTTGTGCACTCCAGTGATGTTGCAGCTCTGAAATATGGCCAAACTGGTGGCAAGTGGCATCTTGGCAGCTGCACGCTTGACTTTTCTCAGTTCATGGGCAGTTATTTTGCACCTTGGTTTTTCCACACGCTTCTTGCGACCCTGTTGACTATTTTGAATGAAACGCTTGATTGTTTGATGATCACGCTTCAGAAGCTTTGCAATTTTTAGACTGCTGCATTCCTCTGCAAGATATCTCACTATTTTTGACTTTTCTGAGCCTGTCAAGTCCTTCTTTTGACCCATTTTGCCAAAGGAAAGGACGTTGCCTAATAATTATGCACACCTGATATAGGGTGTTGATGTCATTAGACCACACCCCTTCTCATTACAGAGATGCACATCACCTAATATGCTTAATTGGTAGTAGGCTTTCGAGCCTATACAGCTTGGAGTAAGACAACATGCATGAAGAGGATGATGTGGACAAAATACTCATTTGCCTAATAATTCTGCACTCCCTGTATAATTTGTTGCAAACTCTTACAGATGCCTAACGAGAGAATTTGAAAGCAATCAGTACCGCTCAGGATGAATTATTTAAACCGATTGAACGCTTTGACCTTGCAAATTCTGTGAAACTCAGTCAGCAACACAGCTGTTGAGCATTTATGCCGGCCTTAACTGGTCTGTAAACGTGATGCTGATGTCCCTTTTATGTAAGAGGCAGAGAGAGAGAAATAAGAAACACAGAGGAAAAAAAATATGTGGGTGTCAGATTGAAATGAGATGTCAACATGCCAACAGCAATCTTCCCTGAATGTAAAATAATGTACACTTAACCATAAACAGCATACCAGCAATAACAATGGGCAACTCCCGCATGATTAATTCACTAAAGCCAGTTTTATAGGGAACAAATTAAGACTCTTGGTGTTTTTCTACAGTCTGTCTTCTTTTTATCTTCCTTTTTCTACCGCTTGTTTTCTGTCTCCTTTCTTCTCCATCCATCCACTCCTTCTCTGCTTTTGCATAACATCTCCGGCGCTACATTCACATTTAATTCACAGAGGTCCTGGGGGCGAACCAAAGCAGGTTTTAGACACAACTGCCAATCCACTTATCCACCCACCTATTCCTGACTGCAGAGCCTGACTGTGCAGTGGAAACACACACTTTTCTTTGTGTTATGTTTTCCTGCGGATCTATGGAGTATAAAGATGTACGTGCTTAGGAAAAACAAATATATCAACAACAATCGAAGACCAGCCCAGCGGTCGACCATTCCTTACTGTATGTCACCCAGGCTTGCAGCACGGTGGGATTTAAAGCCTTTCAGCTTAAGGTATTAATAAATGTTGACATAAACAGAAACAACTACATGAAAGCGCCAACATAACTCGACAATAGGTGTCTGAAATCAATCTTCTGCTTCAGCAGCCAGCGCCTGTAAGTAAAAATTTACTCTGTCACTAAAAGCTGTGATTTGTGATTAAAACCTAGTCAAACGTACACATAGAAACACACACAGAAAAAATTAGAAAATTTCCCAACCTGGTAGTGCCAAGCAAAATTTTAAAATGTAAAGTTATAGGTGGAAGAAGGGGATGGGGTGGCTAGATGCTATAAATACTATATTAGCATTGGTAAGCATTTAGCTAGTGAACTAGCTAAACTAACCATCATCAGGCACATAACCACAACTTCCATCCATCCATTCGCTTCCGCTTATCCTTTTCAGGGTCGCGGGGGGCGCTGGAGCCTATCCCAGTTGTCATAGGGCGAGAGGCGGGGTACATCCTGGACAGGTCGCCAGTCTGTCGCAGGGCTAACACACAGGGACAGACAACCATTCGCACTCACTTTCATTCACACATTCACACCTAGTGACAATTTGGATTATTCAATTAACCTATCCCCACAAGCTGCATATCTTTGGACGGTGGGAGGAAGCCGGAGTACCCGGAGGGAACCCACGCAAACACGGGGAGAACATGCAAACTCCACACAGAAAGACCCCGGCCTGATGGTGGAATTGAACTCAGGACCTTCTTGCTGTGCGGCAACAGTGCTAACCACCGTGCCACCGCGCTGCCCCATAACCACAACTTCTGATCTTAAATCACTGTCAGTTAGCTAAACACAATACATGTTAATTGCAAACATGGCATTAGAGTACTTACTAAGGCATCGACTCCTGCACATTAAACCTAATTCCCGCTACAAGTCAGAGCTTTTGCTGCTCAGCGCTATTGCTAATGGCAAGGTAATATAATACCTTCTAAAGCTAGTGGAACAGGTAGTTAGCATGTACAGTATGTACAGTTAGGACTGTTAGACAATGTGAACGATAACAAAAGAATATTTTAGTCTCTGTTTAGATAACTCCTAGCTTAGCCTAGTAAGGAAAAGGGCTTTAGCTGGTGTAAATAACACATTTGTCAATATGCAATTGTAGATTGAAATGGCATTTATGTTGTGGTTTTTATTCTTAACAGGTGTCCACACAGGCAGTGGCGACCATAGACGATTCAGTTGCATTAAGCGACTTCAATCAACGATGGCTAAAGTAACAGCTGGCGATGTGGAAAGAGCAGCTCCCAAAGTTAGATTTTAAAGGTAAGCAAAAGAACCAATTAATTAATGATTAGTTTACAGTACAGTGGTAGTGTCCATTCGGGGAGGTATTTATTGTTCAACTACTAGTTCTCCAAAATCATAACTGCAAATTGTTCGACATGGAAGATGCTATGCGACAGTCAGAAGCTGATCTGCTGACAAGTGGTCCAGAGCAGGAAGGGAAAAACAAAGTACATACAGTGGCTGCACTTTTCATTTCTTTGAACACCTGGTATCCATTTAGCTCTTTGTTTGTTGTAACTTCTCCGCAGCTGCCTGATGTATCAACAATAACACAAGGAAAAGTAGCACACAGACAGATTGTACCACATATTTTTGACTTTGACCCCTGACAAAAGACGCTCACTGTGGTTAGACAGGCAAGTCCGAAGCTGCCCACAGGCTGCTAACGGACTAACAACATGCTACCCCCAGTGAACTATAATTTTTCCCACTGGATGTACCTGTGTGCCAATTTTTGTTGCTCACCTCCTGATCAAGTAGGAGGAGTTGGTTTATTATAGTAAGATTATAATCCTGATATCGAGAGGTCCTGAAATGTCCATATGTAACTAGGTGCTGGAGAAACACTCAAACTAGATCAATGAAATCACTTACTGGCAACTTCATTAATGTTATTATTTACATGAGTCCTTCATGGCAGACTTGAAAAATGATTGGTAAGTATCCAGACAGACAAACAGGAGAAGAAAAAAGACTGCAGGAAGCTTGAAAATGGAGTATGAATCCAAAGACTAAAGGGAAGTCCACCCCAAAAAAGATCTCCATAAAACGTTCTTATGCTGTGTTTTAATCGATCGAGCCGGTGTGCTGTAAACTTTGTGGTTTTATTTTCAATAGACTGATCAAATCAAGAAGTCTAAAGTAGTCATATCAGGCACCCCTGTTTCAGATGTTAAAGCCATGTTACTTTATCTATTTTATAATGTTATGCGACTTACTCTTAATAGCACCAAATCACAACAACAGTCACCTCAAGGTGCTTTCTATTGTCAGACCCAACAATAATACAGAGAAAAACTCAACAATCAGACGACCTCCTACGAGCAAGCACTTGGCGACAGTGGGAAGGAAAAACTCCCTTTTAACAGGCAGATCTTAACTCACACTGACTTTCACTTCTTCAACTTCGATCGCATAAAACTTTCCAGTTAATCTTAAAAGAAATAGCAAAGAAATAGCCAAAAATCTCTGTTTTTTTCGTAGAAAGTAAAAGATAGAAGTCTTGTATATAAAAAAACTACCTTATCGTTAACCCCAAGTGGAATTAAATCAGGACAGGTGCAAACTAAACACGACAGTGCTGAAACAACTCCATCTGCAGTCTTTACGCCAATCAGCTGCAAGATTCAAAGCACTAACAGGTGAATAACACCGATCATTCAGCTATGAAGTGAAGGTTTTTTGGGGACGTCATCACAACCTTGCACATATTACCAAAACTGCACCAAGACAGCTCTTACAGCTCTCAGCACCTCCAAGCAGGACAGTGTTCCCCAGCATGGAAAACCTACTCAAGAAACCTGTTCTGACTCTATGAACATGACGAGGAGGATGACTTTGAACCAACCTTCAAAATCTTAGAATTTCAATCTGATCGCGCCTGTTTGGGATGCACCCAAATTATGTGTTGCCAGTGTGCTAGTGCCAGACACCAGCGGACACCCATAAGAGTCCAGTGTCTATGCCTCACAGATGGAAGTAGTTTTTTTTAGGGACGAGCCATATTAAGGTGGTCTTATTGTTACAGTTCATATACTGAATGTGAGTTTAATGTCATATTATGGGTTAAATGTTTTCAATTTCACGCTCCAATCGCAGCTGTACCATCAAAAATAATTCATTTGCTACCCCATGATTGGTCTCTTCTCAACAGCTGCAGCAGAAGAGTCTTGTGCGTGATGTAGTATTTTAAGCCAAGATGACAGAAAGAAAAACTAAAATACTGAAATCTGGTTACATTAACTACATAAACCTACGGGATTGTTAAATTCTGTTTTAACCATTTTCAAAAGAAGATGGGAACACAGGCAGAAACTTCGGCTGCTTCTCAAATTCCCTGCTTTGCTCAGATCTGATTGGCTCCCAGTCAGAGAGTTTATGGCGATGTTCAGAAGTGATATTTCTTCCTCCTCCAAAAACAGATTTCTCCAGTATGTTTGGCAAGTAATAACTTGACAATGTTTGAGACAAAGACTTCTCACTTTGTTGAAAATTCAGGTCGTCAAGGAGACCAACTGATGTTACTCACCCACTGAGCACGACTATGAAGTCCATGACGTTCCAGCCATTCCTTAGATAGGAGCCTTTATGGAAAACAAAACCAAGTGCCACCAGCTTGATCCCTGCCTCGAAGCAGAATATCCCAATAAAGTATGGCTCAGTCTTCTCCTGCGGGAATGACATGCATATATAGGTCAGCAGGGTCTTCAGAAAAGTCATTTTACACTTTCAAATAGACAAATATACAGACTGCACTTGCTTAGACAGACAGAAGAATGAACAATAAGATATTTAACAATGCTTTTTTTGTACCTCGTGCCTTAGAGTGAATGGAAACAATTGAAATTAAACTTCCTTGACTTAAGAAGAACGTGGGAGAGGGGAGTGAAGTGGGGGAAGTGTGTTTGGTGAAACCTTAATTACCATTTCCAAAAACTGTTTTCTTCCTCCGCCTCCTGCTCCTAAAGTAATAATCTCAGTGAGGAAGGTGTGGATGAAGTGGAAAAGCTCTACGGCTCACACTGCACAGTAAAACATCACCCACTTCTCAGAGATCCAATTATGTCTAAAGAATTTGATGTAAATGTCTAACATATTCTAATTCACTCAGTTATGTCACTTTAGCCACCCTGTAACTCCTCACTGCCTCCTTATTAAAATCTAATAATCTCAACTGGCAAATGGTTAATCTGCTTGCAGCTAATTGTGTGCTCTTAACTCAAAGGGATGTTCTTTTCATTGATATTATAAATCTTTACATCATTATTGAAACCTAAACATATTCTCATGGTGACAATCACTCAGCTTTGTTTCTTGTCACAGACTGTATATAAAAGATGGACACCTGAAAAGTAAAGTCAGTGTGGAAGTTCCTTATACTGGTATTTATTGCTACTGACCAGCAGGGGGAAGTAACTCTGGTTGCTAAAAAGAAATCTACAAGTGATTGGCCTTACATCTCATTTAATTTACTACATCACTTTTTTTTTAACCTATATTATTAGATGTAGTGAACTCCATCGCTGTATTCATCCTTGCAAAATGTGGTCACCTGGTTAACTTGTAAGCTAAACTGGTGCTCCAGTTATTAACTTTTCTTACCTGGCAAAGGTAGTACAGCCACCATGTCCATGTTGATGACACAGTCATGCTAGCTGTTACTTCCATTTCAATAACATATCACTACATGGGCTCTGGGACTTCCAGATTATACAGAAACATGTTGGAAAAGCTTGAAAAGATGAGACTTTATGGAAGAAAAATTGCAGTTTTTTTGTTTCAGATTTCAACTTCTTCTACTCCTATACCAGAGCCCATGTGGAGGTTTTGGCAATATAGTGACCCTTGTTATTCAGGAGATCACTGCAGCGCCCTTAGCACCAGTCTACACAGTATAATCACAGCTAGCTGGCTACACAATCCATGTGGCAGTCCTAAACAAGGCCAACATAATTTAGAGCTTTAGAACATGGCTAACTTGTAATTTTGTTCTTTTCAGAGCTGCCCGTGTTTTTATGATGTATGGTGTCAAAACACCCAAACGGCAACAGCCAGAAATGTTCAGCTTAAGGCATAAAATGGGATTTTACAAGCTAGTGGGTGAGAGCATGATGGCTGTGTACATCTTTTATATACATTTTGTACATTTGTGTGTGTGTGTGTGTGTGTGTGTGTGTGTGTGTCGTGACAGCAGATTTTGTCCTCACCAGTCTCTTTGCCATGGGGGTCTTATCCTCTCCGGGGAGGTGCTGCTCCAAGGCCAGGACAACACAGTTAGCGGTGATGGTGGCCAGGATCATGTACTCAAATGGTGTAAAGGCCGCTAAGTTAAGGAAAGTTTTTTTCTGCACAGTGCAAGGACAAAGACGCCACATAAAAACAGATAAAGCTGATGACACAAGACAAGTTAAGTTCTCCTGGAGTTTACAGCTTGAATACACTGACGGCAATCACAGTTTTTCACACACGCAGCAATTATTGGAAACATCGTAGCGAATGTTTTAAAGGTTCAGTGGTTCAGTGGAAGGTAAAATAAATAAAATAAAAAAATCTAGACGGATGTATGAGGATGATTAAATGACAGATGAATAATGGCATGGTTCATATTCTCTGGTATTGGAAGCAATCTGTTAGAGAGATTGCGGTAACCATGGCAACCTGCTTTTAAAAGTGCTTTTCATGAAGAGAAAGCGATCAGGTTAGGGAGGGAATGAGAGCACTGTGAAGTCACCTTGGCCTGAGTGGTCTACTGCACAAACTACAGGCAGAAGTTCCCGCGGCTCCTTTCACTGCCAACAACAGCCGACGCCGCAGCGGACGACACAGCACGCGTTACACATTGTCTTTGTATGACAAACACGCGTGTTCAAACATCATCTGCTAGCACCTAAAGAAAGGTTGCTCCTCAGACTGCTCAGTTTTAGGCTAATTCAATTCATTGTGAGGTTTTAATGAGCGAGCTTTTCCAAATGAAGCCAGAAGCAATCCAACATTCATCTGCAATCAACAGAAAATGACTCAACATCAAGTTTGATAATCGCTTAATCATTTAGGACATTCTTCAAGAAAGTAGGTCACTCATACTTCCTGCTTTTCTAAAGTTTGAATTTTCTGTTTTATTTGACTGCAAAGCAGTTTTGGACCGATGCGGACCCCTGTGAGGTTATCACGTTGAACTTCAGAGAGCAATCATTTTCTAAATGATCATTAACGTCAGCTCTGATAAGAGGTGATATGTATCTAATATGAAAATAATGTTACATTTAAGTCACTCTCATCCATTATGAATTTCACCTTTATACTTAGAGGATAAATGTACAAATAAATGATAATGGAAGGTACTGAAGGCTTAAATCCCGTGTTTGAAGGTGTTTTCAAACTGAACTTATTTAAAAGAAGTTAGCAGATCAACAGCAAAATAGAAATTATTTACACGTACAAGCAATGATGATTTGCTGTTTTTCTTTGTCTCTTGTGACATTAAATACTTTCTTTTTGAAGTCTTAGTTAGACAAAAAAAGAGTTATGAAATTTGTCATGAGATTTTTTTTAGAGTCAGACTAGACAAAAGTTGGCACATAATATGGTCGGTGTCATATTGTCCTATTTAATTCAATTTATATAGTGCCAAATCACAGCAACATTGGCCTCAGTGTGCTTTTTTATTGTAAGGTAAAGACCGTATAATAATACAACCTATGAGAGATACTTTGCTGCACATGTTGCAGCAAACATGCTTTGTAATAGATACTGTTTCAAAAATCCAGTATCAGTCAGCTTGATTTGTTATCCATAGAACTGATAAGTTAAAAATAAATAAGAAAAATCACAGATGTACCAACTGTAAAAACAGTGTGTAGTTGGCTCTAAAATATTAATATTAAACCATTTTTTCCTTCAAATCAGTGATTTTAAACTTAGTGGTTTAAATGCAGAATATTAACATAACTTAAACTAACACAACTTGACCTGAGCGGATCATTGCCAGTTTTCTTGCAAGTGAAACATCTGTCTGCACCTGTATACATGCATGGGCCCAAGGGTTGCACAATATGGACATGAGCAGTGGCATACGCTGCGTGTGACTGTATGCACCCCAACACTTGTGACTTTCAGTCTCTCAGAGTTCCCATGAGGTCGGAGCTCCTCATTATTAATTTTCCTGCCATGAGTGAAATGGGGTCACTGACTCACAAGGGAGCGCTGAGATGAGGACCTCTGGGACCCACACTGACTCACATTGACAAGTCCGCATTGTTGCCATTGAAAGTGGATGAAAATAGCTAAAGTGGGAAATACTTAATGGGCCCACTCTGTTGCTAACTGTTAACTGTTACCTGTTAAGTATTAGTTATTATGCAAGTTTTAGCCCAGTTACATGAATCACGCTCACTGCTTATAGCCAGAACATCACTCTGTCCAAGAAGCAGCTCTTCTGCATGTGTTGTATCAAATCAAATCCATGTCCAGGGAACTTAGAACAAGACTAACCCAATTCAAATTACTACACCGAATTTACCGCTGAGCACATAGATTATACAGGGATGTCAGACTAGGGTGGGCACATATGATTTGGAGTTGTCCTAAAACCCCAAATTTTTGGACTGAGGTCGGTTATTCCCTTTTCGCCAAGATTATTCGCCAAGATGATCATTCTGGGTAATCCATCACCCCTCATACAGGCTACTGAATAAAATGGAGAGATTTCACCTGAAGTGGGATCCATACCTTTTCAAAAATAAAATGATCAAATTAAAACTTAGAGTTAGATGGACACTGGGATCCTATCCTTAAGTCCCACATAGATAAACCACCACCGCCACCCTTTTTTTTCTCCCTTTCTCTCTTCTTTAGTTTGGTTCACATCTCCCCACTGCTCTACTGTCGTGCTGATGCTATTTCTGCCTCATGTGGTTTGTATTTACACTGGACTGGTGGTGTTTTTCCAATAAAAATTCAATAAAATATTAATTAATAATAAATCAAAATAAATCAAATCAACCATATAATAATAATAATAATAATAATAATGGTAAATAAATGGTAAATGGCCTGCATTTGTATAGCGCTTTTCTAGTCCCTAAGGACCCCAAAGCGCTTCACACTACATTCAGTCATTCACCCATTCACACACACATTCACACACATAATGATACGTAAAACTGAGCAACAACCAAATCAGTGTAGCACTCAAAGTAACAGTTATTCGAATAGCCTATTGCACTTCCTCTGCCGCAATTTCTACTGTCTAAAGCCCAAATGAGTTTACACAGCCAACAGCAGTCAACGCAAACATGCTTCATGTCCTTTGTGTCTACAAACACAAAGGACATGAATAATTTAATGAAATGACTTAAATGATGATGCAGTGATTGATTTCCTTCACTGAATACGAAGTAAGCAGGCAGTAAAAACATATTTGAAGCTAACTCTTTACACTGCAATCAATTATAACCAGGCAGTTCACAGCTTGTTTTGTCAAAGCTACATTAAAGGCATTTGACAATAATTAATGTAATGGATAACGGGACTAAAGAGAGTGTCAGGAGTCTGCTAGAAGATCTTAATGTTGCATGCAAGTAAATGGAAACAAATGGCTGTCTGCAAGGCAGAATGATGTATTTATAATCTACAGGATATAATGCAAGCAAAACATGTCAGCAGTCGTGATTTGTCCCTCCGTGAGATAAAGATTGTAATATTGAAAAAAACAGCTGGCACTGATTTTTATGTACTAAATCATTTTCTTTAGATCAATTAAATCGATTGATTACTGTAGTTATAAAGACTAATTAACATGCAGGAGGCTGGGATGGTGCAGCTTATTTAACCTGATTATTTTTTTACCTACAAATGTCCCAGTCATTGATAATTTTGCACAAATTCTAATATTCTGGTATACATTTGCAGCAGCATACACTCTATCAGTGCACCGCCAATCAGTGTAGCTCGTTCCTGTAGATTTTGAACCTCAAATCTCGAAACTTTATTCACTCTGTCAACACTAATGACAGTGATGCTCTCACAGCCCACGATCCACGGCAGTACTACTGGCCAGCTCTCTCCCACATACCTCTGCCTCGGTGATACCGACAGTCACATTACCATGCTGTCAGTGGCCAGCTAGTCTTGACCACTAGCCCCACTCCCACACACCCACAGAGCCTGTGGTTAGGTAACAGTGGGAGACTGGCACGCGGCACTGGAGGGGGTGTAAGACAGGAGGAGCAGTGGGCAGATATGGCAACTCAGAGGTGCTGCCAAACTGATTTTGGTATCAAAACACTGAAGCAGGAAAACAAGCCAAACTGGAACAGATAAAATACAAAAATAAATAAATAAAATTAAATAATACTAATTTGCAAAAGGGATTGTGCACAGTTATGCATGGCTGCTGTATCTATGTGATAAATAACTTCCCAGATACGCTTTGTTAGATTTGCACTAGTTCAGAAGAGAGAAACTGTTGGCCAGTTCTGCAGCAGGAAGCGCAGAAATGCTGCCTGGTAGGTTTGAACTGACACCTACTCATGGCCAGGTTCATATTCCAATGAGCACTAAGGCATCAGAGATGTGCCTACATGCCACCCCCACAGTGAGCAGAGCTGCTTCTAATGATCACCACATGCTAACTTTCTGGCTGCTGCCAACAAAAAAAATGGAGCCCACAGATGAATTTAAGTTAGTTAGCAGAATTATGAACAGGTTAGAAATCAGAATTGAGTTTGATGCTTTCAGGAGCAGCTGGAAATCATAAAGTGGGTTATGGAGACGCTAAACACAGAGATGTAGGGTATATGGCAGCATGCACAACACAGAGACGGGACTGAGATTTAGAAGGTGGACTTTAAGAGGAGTTAGATTTTTTCCTAAGCTTGCTCACATGCTGGCTGTCGCTGTCCATGGTGCTGAACTCACAACAGAACTCATCAGACAGCTTTTAACAGAACTCTAATGCTTTAAGGAAGGATATGGCCATTCAATGATTCGCCTCGCGTATTTCCTAATTATGTTGTCCTCTGCAAAAATGAAGAGCGACCTGTTGACTGTGAGGCAGTTCTGCCGGTGGGGGACGGGGTTGTACAGAGCCATGGTCCGGGCCCGCTGCGCCTTGGCTTGTTTCATGGAAGCAGTCAGTCCCGCCGCCGCCGGGTCCTGCCCGTCGCCACCGCCTCGCTCCAAGTCCCCATC